>NC_090436.1:24223956-24524437 GCF_031143425.1 Pleurodeles waltl
TGAGACTCGGTATGGGCGGAACTGTATTCAGACTCTGACCTGGTTGATTTACTACAGGAATCTGCTACCATTGAGGCCTCCAATCATCCATACTAGAGTCCTTTAGCAGTACTGGAGCTATCCAGATAACGTAATTGTTTGCTTTCAATTTCATATGACTTCACATTTACAGAGCATTTTTAAAAACTGTCTATTATAAATTGTGTTTTTTATCTGTATGCACTTATTAATCTTCTAATGAGATTTAATTTTGTAAACAGTCCCAGACCCCCTGAGTATATGTCGCGGATTCCCAAAGGTCCACATATGACAGGTTAAGAACCTCAGCAGCAGAATTTACAGTTAAAGTACTGCAGCATAATAGTTCTAGTAATACTAAAACATTATGTGTAATGTGTACATGCAGTAAGCGTCCCTCGAAGCATACATTATGAAAAGATTTAAGAAGAAGGCCATGGTAAAGCTGTGCAATAGAGATGTTACAATATGATTTTTAAAATGTGCAACGCTCGGGGGAAGGCAGTCACCTTGGGAGAGTTCCCCAGAATCAAGCAACCGCCAAACTGTTGCAGCCGAACCAAGGTGCATATTTATACTCCGTTTGCGCCGAATTTGCGTCATTTTTTTCGACGCAAATTTGACGCAAAACTAACACCATATTTATACTTTGGCGTTAGACGCGTCTAGCGCCAAAGTTCATGGAGTTAGCGTCATTTTTTTGCGTGAACACCTTCCTTGCGTTAATGATATGCAAGGTAGGCGTTCCCGTCTTAAAAAATGACTGCGATGCTATTGCGTCGTATTTATACTCCCGGGCAAAAATGACGCCCGGGAGTGGGCGGGACTAAAAAACCCGCATTTGCGCCGGAATTTAGCGCCTGGGTCAGGGCAGGCGTTAAGGGACCTGTGGGCTCAGAATGAGCCCAGAGGTGCCCTCCCAAGCCCCCAGGGACACCCCCTGCCACCCTTGCCCACCCCAGGAGGACACCCAAGGATGGAGGGACCCACCCCAGGGGAGAGAAGGTAAGTTGTGGTAAGTATATATATATTTTTTTTGTTTTGGCATAGGGGGGCCTGATTTGTGCCCCCCTACATGGCACTATGCCCAATGACCATGCCCAGGGGACAGAAGTCCCCTGGGCATGGCCATTGGGCAAGGGGGCATGACTCCTGTCTTTGCTAAGACAGGAGTCATGTTAATGGCGTCTGGGCGCCAAAAAAAATGGCGCAAATCGGGTTAAGATGTTTTTTTTGCCTCAGCCTGACTTGCCCCATTTCTGGACGCCCAAACGCCACTTTTCCCTACGCTGGCGCTGCCTGGTGTACGTGATTTTTTTTCACGCACACCAGGCAGCGCCGGTCGGCTAACGCCGGTTAACGCCATTCAATAAATATGGCGCCCGCATGGCGCTTCAGAATGGCTTTAGCCGGCGCTAATTTTTTTGGCGCAAAACTGCGTTAGCGCAGTTTTGCGTCAAAAAGTATAAATATGGCCCCAAGACTCTAATTGGTGCTGTACCCATCTTTCCACATTTAGGGGCATATTTAAGAGCCCCTAGCACCACCAGAGCATCACTTTATGTGATGCTCTGTTGGCGCTATGCACTGCACCATATTTACAAGGTGGCGTTAAGCCCCTTTTTGGGGCTTAACGCCACCTTTTAAATACAGCCCTTTCACATGCAGCACTTTGCGTAGAATGGGTGTGCAATGGGTGTTGCTGCGGGCATGCCGCTGTGGAGGAAAGTACCATCTTTCTTGGCATGTTACTCTCAATTTTCCATATATGTCAGTATGTTTTTGCCTGTCTCACTGGGATCCTGCTATCCAGGACCCCAGTGCTCATAGTTTGTGGCCTGAATGCGTTCCCTGTGTAATGTCTAACTGTGTCACTGAGGCTCTGCTAACCAGAACCTCAGTGCTTATGCTCTCTCTGCTTTTAAATTTGTCACTGTAGACTAGTGACTTCATTTACCAATTTCAATTGGCACACTGGACCCCCCTTGTAAGTCCCTAGAATATGGTACCTAGGTACCCACGGCATTGGGGTTCCAGGAGATCCATATGGGCTGCAGCATTTCTTTTGCCACCCATGGGAAGCTCAGACAAACCCTTGCACAGGCCTGCCATTGCGGCCTGCGTGAAATAATGCACACATTATTTCACAGCCATTTTCACTGCACTTAAGTAACTTATAAGTCACCTATATGTCTAACCTTCAATTGGTGAAGGTTAGGTGCAAAGTTACTAAGTGTGAGGGCACCCTTGCACTAGCCAAGGTGCCCCCACATAGTTCAGGGCCATTTCCCCAGACTTTGTGAGTGCGGGGACACCATTACACGCATGCACTACATATAGGTCAATACCTATATGTAGCTTCACAATGGTAACTCCGAACATGGCCATGTAACATGTCTAAGGTCATGGAATTGTCCCCCCAATCCAAATCTGGTATTGGGGTGCCAATTCCATGCATCCTGAGGGGTCCACTATGGAACCCCAGTACTGCCAAACCTGCTATCTGGGGTTTTCTGTGCAGCTACAGTTGCTACCACCCCACAGACAGGGTTCTGCCCTCCTGGGGTCTGAGCAACCCAGTCCCAGGAAGGCAGAACAAAGCATTTCCTCTGAGAGCAGGGTGTTAAACCTTCTTTCTTTGGAAATAGGTGTTAAAGGCCAGAGAGGGGTAGCCTCTCCCAGCCTCTGGAAATGCTTTGAAGAACACAGATGGTGCCCTCCTTGCATAAACCAGTCTACACCAGATTAGGGAACCCCCAGTCCCTGCTCTGGCACGAAACTGGACAAAGGAAAGGGAGTGACCACTCCCCTGCCCATCACCACCCCAGGGGTGGTGCCCAGAACTCCTCCAGTGTGTCTCAGACGTCTGCCATCTTGTTTTCAGAGGTGTGGGGGGCACTCTGGAGGCCTCTGAGTGGCCAGTGCCAGCAGGTGACATCAGAGACCCCTCCTGATAGGTGCATACCTGACTAGGTGGCCAGTCCTCCTCTGAGGGCTATTTAGGGTCTCTCCAGTGGGCTTTTCCTCAGATTATGACTTACAAGAATTCATCAGGGTTCCTCTGCACTTCTCTCTTCAACTTCTGCCAAGGATCGACTGCTCCAGGATGCCTGCAAAACTGCAACAAAGTAGCCAGAAGACTACCAGCGACATTGTAGCACCTAATCCTGCTAGCTTTCCCAACTGTTTCCTGGTGGTGCATGCTCTAGGGGCTGCCTGCCTTCACGCTGCACTGGAAGCCATGAAGAAATCCCCCGTGGGTCGACAGAATCTTCCCCTGCTCCAGCAGGCACCTAACTTCTGCTTCACCGGTACTCTGGGTCCCTTCTGATCCTGACGAGCATGGCCCCTGGAACACAGGTGGTGGACCAAGTGACACAGACTGTCCAGTGGTCCAACTGTCCAAATTTGGAGGAGGTAAGTCCTTTCCTCCCCTTCCCAGACAGTAATCCTGTGCACCGTGTGATCCGCAGCTACAACGGCTTCTGTGCACATTTCCAAGAAATCCTCCATGTACAGCTGAGCCTAGGTCCCCAGCACTCCGTCCTGTGATGCTCAGCTCCATGAGTTGACCTCTAGTGTCGTGGGACCTCTCTTTGCAGTATTGAGACGACCGTCATGTTCAGTCTTCTTGAACCCATGTTCAAGAACTTTTGCGGGTGCTTCCTTCTGGTCTGTGGGCTCTCTACGTTGCTGAGGGTCCCCTCTGTCTCTTCTCCCAAGTGGCGACATCTTGGTCCTTCCTGGGCCCTGGCAGCACCCTTTTTCTCCTACTACGACTCTTGCAGGTAGCAAGGCTTGTTTGTGGTATTTTGCCAAGGAAACTACTCTGCATCCTCCAGCACGCCATGGGACATCTTCTGCACGAAGAAGAACTTCCTACCTCCTTTTGTTTTTGCATATCCTCCAGCTTCTTCCAACCAGAGGCAGCCATTTTGCACCTTCA
Source organism: Pleurodeles waltl (assembly GCF_031143425.1). Taxonomy (NCBI): domain Eukaryota; kingdom Metazoa; phylum Chordata; class Amphibia; order Caudata; family Salamandridae; genus Pleurodeles; species Pleurodeles waltl. The sequence goes on from NC_090436.1 coordinate 24,227,921, forward strand.
TCTGGGGTTTAGTGGGCTCCTGCCCCCCTGGACATTTTAGCGACTCTTGGTCTTGGTCCCCTTCCTTTGCAGGTCTTCAGGTCCAGGAATCCGTCTTCAGTGCTTTTCAGTCTGTTGTGGTCCTTGCAAAATCCTTTATCACGACTTTAGTGTGTTTTGGGGGAAATAGTAGTACTTTACTCCTACTTTCCAGGGTCTTGGGGTGTGGTCTCTTTTACCCCCTTAGTGTTTTCTCACGCTCCCAGCGACCCTCTACACACTACACTTGCCTAGGTGTGCATTCGTGGTTCGCATTTCACTTTCTTAGTATATGGTTTGTGTTGCCCCTAGGCCTATTGCATCCCATTGTATTTTCCCAGTGTTTGCACTACTTTCTGGCTGTTTTACTTACCTGATTTGGTTAGTTGTGTATATTTTGTGTATGTTACTTACCGCCTAAGGGAGTACATCCTCTGAGATATTTTTGGCACATTGTCACTAAAATAAAGTACCTTTATTTTTAGTAACTATGAGTGTTCTCTTTCTTATGATATAGTACCTATATGATATAAGTGGTATTGCATGAGCTTTGCATGTCTCCTAGTTCACCCTTGGCTGCTCTGCTATAGCTACCTCTATCAGCCTAAGCTGCTAGAACACTACTACACTCTACTAATAAGGGATAACTGGACCTGGCATAAGGTGTAAGTACCATTGGTACCCACTACAAGCCAAGCCAGCCTCCTACATTGGTGGTGCAGCGGTGGGATAAGTACTTGTAACTGCTTTACCACTTTGTCATTGGTGCTTTTCATAAGAAAATCATATTCCTAATACTTAGAAATATACACAAGTAAACTTAACAGTCTCACTTTCCCTCCAAAAACTTTCTAAAAGGTTTCTAAAAAGTTTGAAAAAATGTTTTCTCTCTGTTATTGAAAGCTCAAAACTTTTTCTCTTACCCCTAACCTCTTTCTTTTCACCATGTCTATGGTAGAGGCCACTCCCAAAGTTGTGAAGACAACTTATGACAATCTAAACTTTAAAAGTTTGAGGGGTCTCTGCATAGAAAGAAGTTTGGGGATTGGTAAGAACCCTACTAAGGATCCCCTTCTTAACCTTCTCCTTGAAAGTGACCAGAGTCAGACTGGTCAAACTCAGGATCAGGAGGTGGGGGGGTGTACACAGATAGATTCAGGGGAGGGTCCTGAGAACTCTGGGGAGGGTACTTCCAAAGACCTTTCACTTAACAGGCCTTCTAGTGAAGCTGGTAGTGGGAGGGGGTCACACAGCAGTAGGACACCTTTCACTCCAGAAGGCCAGGTCACTAGGGTTCAGGTAGTGAGAGAAAGGTCCACTTCTGCACATTCTCACATTACCTCTGTATCAAAGACTTCCCAAACCTCCCACCCCGAGGAGAACACCCTAGAGAGGGAACTCAGAAAGCTGAGATTGGAAGAGGCCAGACTGAGGCTTAAGCAGCAACAGTTGGCCTTAGACAGGGAATCCCTAGAGGTAGAGAGAGAAAGACAGAAGTTGGGGTTCGTTCCCCATGGTGTCAGCAACAGCAGCAATCTTGATAGTCATCCTGTTAGAGAAACAGATTCAAGAAACCTGCATAAGATTGTCCCCCTCACAAGGAGGGGGATGACATTAACAAGTGGTTTTCTGCACTGGAGAGGGCCTGTATGGTACAATTGGTCCCTCAAAGGCGGTGGGCTGCTATATTGTGGCAATCTTTCACTGGCAAACGTAGGGACAGAATCCTTACTGTAAGGGAGAGTGATGCCAACAATTACAAAGTTTTGAAGGATGCACTTTTAGATGGATTTGGCTTAACCACTGAACAATACAGGGTAAAGTTCAGAGATACCAGAAGAGAGTCCTCTCAAGACTGGACAGACTTTGTAGACTGTTCAGTGAAGGCCTTGGAGGGATGGTTACATGGCAGTAAGGTGATTGATATGAAACCAAAAAAACAAAAGTACACAGTTCCAGCCAATAGACTAGTACAAATGTACACAGTAAGTAATAGAGTCTATGAGTCTGCTCTTATTAGAACAAGAGCCCTCACTTACCAAATGGTGACATGCTTCATCATCGGGCTTTTGCTCCTCGTCAGGCCGGCACTGCAATGCCTGACGGGAGCCTCGTGGGGGTTCTTTGCCGGAGATCTTTTGAGTGTAAAGAATGCCGGTATCTGAGTGCTAGTATGTGGGATTGGTATATGTGTATGTGAAAATAAAAATGGTTAGGGGTCTGGAAATATTGTATTTAATCAACCCAGACCCCTGTCATGATTTAAAACAGAGTCTGGGTAAGGATTAGAAGTAATGTCTAGTCCACCCTCAGAAACAAAAAAACTGTCAGTCCCTGAATTGGGGGAATGTGGAGAGTTAGAGAACAGAACTAACTATACTTCTATCATCTGGGTCAACATGTTTCTCATAAAAAATGTCTGTTAAGATCGGTGCAATTCGTCAGGACCAAAAAACGTACCTAATCCACATGTTATAACCCAATACGGGATTTCTTCGTACCACAAAAACCTACAAAGAGCAGAAAAACCGACTCAAAATACAAATATAACCATGTGCACAGTGAGCTCATTCCAGTGAGAAACCCTAATGTGCAGTGTATCACACGTGAAATATAAATCAAACAGACTCCTCTCAATTCAGAGGATGAATCCTTACCCTCCTTGTATTAAAGGATGGGCCCCATCGGGATAGCGATAAGCATCAGTGGTCCAGGCTTGTATAGTTAACTAAGTATAGATATAGATGACATGTCATACATAACAAGTATAAATATCTCAAGGATTATAAATCCATTCAAACTATTCAGGACAAACTTAAATCATGGCTCAAACATGTCCAATAACAGAAAGTCCTAAGTATGAGGACACAGGTAATCACCATACCTATGTGGAATATTGTTAGTCAATTTAAATTGTCAAAATAATCTTAAATCACGAGTCAAACATGTCCAAAAAATGTGTATAGTGAAGACAATCGCCAATCCAATAATGTACACCAATAGTATTAATAATAAGGACACAGGGTCATAGTAGTGTCCAATGTTTAATGACAGCTCCCACCAAGGATCAATAAGGGGCAAAGAAAGTGGTCTGCAATATAGATAGTTACTCTTAAAAACAAGTTGAGGAAATGGCCCTCAAAAATAGACAGCTCCCACCAAGCGGTTACCCAGAAAATTATCTTGATTCACTTGCGTCAAGAAATGCACAGAGAAAAGTATTCATGAAGAAAAATATCTCTCCAAAAAGTATCACACATGTAAAGATATTGCTCAAGATTCTAATATGGGTACAGGGATACCCCTGTTAGCGTAAGGCATAGTTTGCATCAGCCCCTAACCGAGATGACAGCTCCCACCGAGCGTTTAGGCAGACCGATGTAGTGCTGTATGCTCTCGTTAAACAGTACGCAAGCTGTAATAAGAACTGCAGAAGGCCCAGAATCGGGCCACCTGCTCCTTAAAGAAAAGTTACATAGGACTTACCCCGCTCGTGTGGCCACCGGGTGGATAACCTACCCCTGCTCCGCGTCCCAGAAAGAATGAGACATAGCCGGAGAAGGGTTTATAAATGGTGGTGGGGCATCAAGCTAGAAAGAGGACTGGAGAAAAGTGGCGGCCATCTTGAAGGAATTCCCTAACAGTAAAAGAGTGGTGGCCATTTTGTAATGGGGTTAGGAATAGGAAATAGTGGCGGCCATATTGTAGAGATGTTTTTGTAACAAAAAAATGGCAGCCATATTGTAGTGGAATACTGTAGGAGGCTGGCCTGGTTTGTAGTGGGTACCAAGGGTTACTTACACTCTGCACCAGGTTCAGTTATCCCTTATTAGTGTAGAAGAGGTGTTCTAGCAGCTTAGGCTGATAGAAAAGGTAGCTTAGCAGAGCAGCTTAGGCTGAACTAGGAGACATGCAAAGCTCCCACTATACCACTGGTGTCATATGCACAATATCATAAGAAAACACAATACACAGATATACTAAAAATAAAGGTACTTTATTTTTATGACAATATGCCAAAAGTATCTCAGTGAGTACCCTCAGTATGAGGATAGCAAATATACACAAGATATATGTACACAGTACCAAAAATATGCAGTAATAGCAATACAAAGCAATGCAAGCAATGTACAGTCACAATAGGTTGCAATGAGAGCACATAGGTATAGGGGCAACACAAACCATATACTCAAAAAGTGGAATGCGAACCACGAATGGACTCCAAACCTATGTGAGCTTGTAGAGGGTCGCTGGGACTGTAAGAAAACAGAGAGGGTTAGAAAAATAGCCCACCCCAAGACCCTGAAAAGTGGGTGCAAAGTGCACCTAAGTTCCCCAGAGAGCACAGAAGTCATGATAGGGGAATTCTGCAAGGAAGACCAACACCAGCAATGCAACAACGATGGATTTCCAGACGAGAGTACCTGTGGAACAAGGAGACCAAGTCCAAGAGTCCCATTCAAGTTGTGAGTGGGCAGATGCCCAAGAAATGCCAGCTGAGGGTGCAAAGAAGCTGCCACCGGATGGTAGAAGCTGTGGATTCAGCAAGAACGAAGAGGACTAGGATCTTCCCCTTTGGAGGATGGATGTCCCACGTCGTGAAGAAGCTTGCAGAGGTGTTCCCATGCAGAAAGACCACAAACAAGCCTTGCTAGCTGCAAGGGTTGCGGTTAGGGTTTTTGGATGCTGCTGTAGCCCAGGAGGGACCAGGATGTCGCCAATAGCGTGAGGAGACAGAGGGGGCGCCCAGCAAGAGAAGGAGCCCACTCAGAAGCAAGCAGCACCCGCAGAAGTGCCGGAACAGGCACTACGAAGAAGAGTGGACCGGAGCTCACCCGAAGTCACAAAAGAAGGTCCCACGACGCCGGAGGACAACTCAGGAGGTCGTGCACTGCAGGTTAGAGTACCGGGGACCCAGGCTTGGCTGTGCACAAAGGAAATCCTAGAAGAGTGTACAGGAGGCGGAGCAGCTGCAAATCATGCGGTACCCAGCAATGCAGTCTAGCGTGGGGAGGCAAGGACTTACCTCCACCAAACTTGGACTGAAGAGTCACTGGACTGTGGGAGTCACTTGGACAGAGTTGCTGAGTTCCAGGGACCACGCTCGTCATGCTGAGAGGGGACCCAGAGGACCGGTGATGCAGTCTTTTGGTGCCTGCGGTTGCATGGGGAAGAGTCCGTCGACCCACGGGAGATTTCTTCGGAGCTTCTAGTGCAGAGAGGAGGCAGACTACCCCCACAGGATGCACCACCAGGAAAGCAGTCGAGAAGGCGGCTGGATCAGTGATACAAGGTTGCAGTAGTCGTCTTTGCTACTTTGTTGCGGTTTTGCAGGCGTCCAGAGCAGTCAGCTGTCAATTCCTTGGCAGAAGGTGAAGAGAGAGATGCAGAGGAACTCTGATGAGCTCTTGCATTAGTTATCTAAAGAATTCCCCAAAGCAGAGACCCTAAATAGCCAGAAAAGGAGGTTTGGGTACCTAGGAAGGAGGATAGGCTAGCAACACAGGTAAGAGCCTATCAGAAGGAGTCTCTGACGTCACCTGCTGGCACTCAGAGCAGTCCAGTGTGCCAGCAGCACCTCTGTTTCCAAGATGGCAGAGGTCTGGAGCACACTGGAGGAGCTCTGGGCACCTCCCCTGGGAGGTGCAGGTCAGGGGAATGGTCACTCCCCTTTCCTTTGTCCAGTTTCACGCCAGAGCAGGGCTGGGGGATCCCTGAACCGGTGTAGACTGGCTTATGCAGAGATGGACACCATCTGTGCCCATCAAAGCATTTCCAGAGGCTGGGGGAGGCTCCTCCTCCCCAGCCCTGACACCTTTTTCCAAAGGGTCTGAGGAAGTCCTTTGTTCTGCCTTCCTGGGCCAAGCCTGGCTGGACCCCAGGAGGGCAGAAACCTGTCTGAGGGGTCGGCAGCAGCAGCAGCTGCAGTGAAACCCCGGGAAAGGTAGTTTGGCAGTACCCGGGTCTGTGCTAGAGAGTCTGGGGATCATGGAATTGTCTCCCCAATGCCAGAATGGCATTGGGTTGACAATTCCATGATCTTAGACATGTTACATGGCCATGTTCGGAGTTACCATTGTGACGCTATACATAGGTAGTGACCTATGTATAGTGCACGCGTGTAATGATGTCCCCGCACTCACAAAGTCCGGGGAATTTGCCCTCAACGATGTGGGGGTACCTTGGCTAGTGCCAGGGTGCCCACACACTAAGTAACTTAGCACCCAACCTTTACCAGGTAAAGGTTAGACATATAGGTGACTTATAAGTTACTTAAGTGCAGTGGTAAATGGCTGTGAAATAACGTGGACGTTATTTCACTCAGGCTGCAGTGGCAGACCTGTGTAAGAATTGTCAGAGCTCCCTATGGGTGGCAAAATAAATGCTGCAGCCCATGGGGATCTCCTGGAACCCCAATACCCTGGGAACCTCAGTACCATATACTAGGGAATTATAAGGGTGTTCCAGTATGCCAATGGGAATTGGTGAAATTGGTCACTAGCCTGTTAGTGACAATTTGTAAAGCGAGAGCATAACTACTGAGGTTCTGGTTAGCAGAGCCTCAGTGAGACAGTCAGGCATCACACAGGGAACACATACATATAGGCCACAAACGTATGAGCACTGGGGTCCTGGCTAGCAGGGTCCCAGTGACACATAACAAACATACTGAAAACATAGGGTTTTCACTATGAGCACTGGGCCCTGGCTAGCAGGATCCCAGTGAGACAGTGAAAACACCCTGACATACACTCACAAACAGGCTAAAAGTGGGGGTAACAAGGCTAGAAGGAGGCTACTTTCTCACACAACCCCCCCCCCAAACGAAGGACAATAAATCAAATCAAATCATTAACAGTTATAAAGCGCGCTACTCACCCGTGCGGGTCTCAAGGCGCTAGGGGGAAGGGGGTTACTGCTGCTCGAAGAGCCAGGTCTTGAGGAGTCTCCGGAATGCGGAGTGGTCCTGGGTGGTCCTGAGGATGGTGGGAAGGGTGTTCCAGGTCTTGGCTGCCAGGTAGGAGAACGACCTCCCACCCGCTGTGGAGCGGCGGATGCGAGGAACGGCAGCGAGCGTGAGGCCGGTGGAACGGAGGAGACGGGTGGGGGCGTAGAAGCTGAGGCGTCGGTTGAGGTATTCAGGTCCCTTGTCGTGGAGGGCTTTGTGAGCGTGGGTGAGAAGTCGGAAGGTGATCCTTTTGCTGACTGGGAGCCAATGCAGGTGTCTCAGGTGTGCAGAGATGTGGCTGTTGCGGGGTACGTCGAGGATGAGGCGGGCGGAGGCGTTTTGGATATGTTGCAGATGTTTTTGGAGTTTTGCGGTGGTCCCAGCATAAAGGGTGTTGCCGTAGTCCAGGCGGCTAGTGACTAGGGCGTGGGTCACGGTTTTTCTGGTGTCGGTGGGGATCCAGCGGAAGATCTTGCGGAGCATGCGGAGGGTGAGGAAGCAGGAGGAGGACACGGCGTTGACTTGTTTGGTCATTGTGAGAAGAGGGTCCAAGATGAAGCCGAGGTTGCGGGCGTGGTCTGAGGGGGTCGGTGCAGTGCCAAGGGCCGTGGGCCACCAGGAGTCGTCCCATGCGGTCGGGGTGTTGCAGAGGATGAGGACTTCCGTTTTGTCTGAGTTCAGTTTTAGACGGCTGAGCCTCATCCAATCTGCGACGTCCTTCATGCCGTCTTGTAGGTTGGTCTTAGCGCTGGCGGGGTCCTTGGTGAGGGAAAGTATAAGTTGAGTGTCGTCGGCGTAGGAGGTGATGATGATGCTGTGCTTGCGTACGATGTCGGCGAGGGGGCTCATGTAGACATTGAAGAGTGTCGGGCTGAGCGAGGAGCCTTGAGGGACGCCGCAGATGATCTCGGTGGGGTCTGAGCGAAAAGGTGGGAGGTAGACTCTTTGAGAGCGGTTGGAGAGGAAGGAGGCGATCCAGTCCAGGGCCTGGCCTTGGATCCCGGTGGAGCGGAGGCGGGTTATTAGGGTGCGGTGACAGACGGTGTCGAAGGCAGCCGAGAGGTCGAGGAGGATGAGGGCGACTGTTTCACCGTTGTCCATCAGGGTTCTGATGTCGTCTGTGACTGAGATGAGGGCGGTTTCAGTGCTGTGGTTGGTTCGGAATCCGGATTGTGAAGGGTCGAGAAGGTTGTTGTCTTCCAGGAAGTTGGTAAGCTGTTTGTTGACGGTCTTCTCTATTACCTTGGCAGGGAAGGGGAGGAGCGAGATGGGGCAGACTTTCTTCAGGTCGCTTGGGTCAGCCGTGGGTTTCTTTAGTAGGGCGTTGACTTCGGCGTGTTTCCAGCTTTCGGGGAAGGTAGCAGATGAAAATGAGGAGTTGATGATGGTCTGGAGGAGCGGGGCGATGATGTCGTCGGCTTTATTGAAGATGAAGTGAGTGCAGGGGTACGAGGGGGCGCCGGAGTGGATCGAGTTCATGGTGGTTTTGGTCTCTTCAGTGTTGATGTGGGTCCAGGCGTTGAGGGTGATGGCAGGGGGTGTGGGTTCGGTGTTGCTTGGCTGGGTCTGGTGTCCGAAGCTGTCGTGGAGGTCGGTGATCTTGCGATGGAAGAAGGTGGTGAGGGAGTTGCACAGGTCTTGTGAGGGCGTGATGGCGTTGGCGTTGGGGTTGGAGAACTCTTTAACGATGCTGAAGAGTTCTCTGCTGTTGTGGCTGTTTTTGTCCAGTCTGTCGGTGAAGAAATTCCTTTTGGCTGCGCGGATCAGGTGGTGGTGTTCGCGGGACGCGTTCTTGAGGGCGGTCTTGTTGTCAGCGGTGTGGTCCTTGCGCCAGGCTTTCTCGAGGGCGCAACAGGTTTTCTTCGATTCCTTAAGGGTGTCAGAGAACCAGAGAGGTTTTTTGGTGTTGGCCTGTCGATGCGTGCGTCTGAGGGGAGCAAGGTTGTCTGCGCAGTTGGTGATCCAGTTCGTGAGGCTGAGGGCTGCGTCGTTGGGGTCGGTGGTGAGGGTAGGTTGGTTGACGGTGAGCGCGTAGAAGAGCTGTTCTTCGGGGATTTTGTTCCACTGTCGACGAGGGATGGGTTGAGTGCGGAGGTGGCGGGTCTTGCGTCGGAATGTGAAGTGGACACAGCTGTGGTCGGTCCAGTGTAGAGCGGAGGCGTGGCTGAAGGAGACGTGTTTGCTGGCGGAGAAGATGGGGTCAAGCGTGTGTCCGGCGATGTGGGTGGGGGTGTTCACCAGTTGCTTGAGGCCGAGGTTGGCGAGGTTGTCGAGCAGGGCGGTGGTGTTGGGGTCGTTGTTGTGTTCCAGATGGAAGTTGAGGTCGCCTAGGAGGATGTAGTCCGGCGAGGCGAGGGCGTGCGGGGAGACGAAGTCGGTGATGGAGTCGCTGAAAGGGCCGCGCGGTCCGGGGGGACGGTAGATGAGGTTTCCTCTGAGGGTAGTCCTGGGGTCGGTGCGAATCTGGAAATGCAGGTGTTCTGCGGCGAGGGGGGTGTCTTCGGTGGAGGTGGTGACGCTGATGGAGTCTTTGAAGACGATGGCGATTCCTCCTCCTACTTGGTTGGTGCGGTCTTTCCTGGAAATCTTGTAGCCTTCGGGGATGGCTATGGCGATGTCTGGGGCCGAAGAGGCGTTCATCCAGGTCTCCGTGATGAAGGCGACGTCCGGTGCTGTGGAGTCCAGGAGGTCCCAGAGTTCAACGGCGTGCTTGTGGATGGATCGAGCGTTGACCAGGATGCATTTGAGGTGGTTGATGGCGCGTGGGCTGGTGGTCATGGTAGTTGCGTGGTGGAAGATACGTTTGCAGGAGTGGCAGGCGAAAGGTCCATGGGTACGTTTTGGGTTAGCTTGGAAGCAGGTGTTGGAGCGTCCTGGGTTGAGGGCGTGGAGGGTGGTGGGGTCGTAGCAGAGCAGAGGGGTTTGGGTGTGCTGAGGACCAGGGGTCGTGGCGCTGGGCGCGGGCCAGGCGCGGACGGGTGCAGACGGGATTGCCTCTGGCGCGCCTCCGGCGCGGTCACGCAGCGACCGCCATAAGAGGGAGGAGGGGGGGAGGGGTCAGCTGGGGGCGAATGGGAGCACGGAGGGGCGGGGGCATGCAGGAGGTGACGGCGGGAAAGCGGAGGGAGGGGGGGACAGGTAGAGGGGAGAAGAGCTGGGGGAGGGGGTGTTAAGGGTCGTGGGGGGTGAGTTTTAGGAAGTTTAGGAGTTTAGGGAGAGAGATAGGAGTAAGGTTGGGAAGATAGGGGAGGGGGGGTTGTAGAGGTGGGTGAGGGTGAGAGGTAGAGTGAAAGGATAGGAAGATAGGGGTGGTAACAGAGGGGGTGGCGAGTGGGGGGGAAGATAGAGAGATAGGTAGATAGGAGGAGGTGGTGAGTGAGGGAGACGGAGAGAGAGATAGAGAGATTGGAAGATAGAGATGGGGGTAGATAGGGGTGATAGAGAGGGGGAGAGACGAGTCAGGAGCGGGAAGAACCAGGGAGTAGGTAGCAGTTAGCTCTGTTGGGAAACAGAGCTAACAGAGGAAGAGGAGCGGGGAGCAGGAGGGAAAGGAGAGAACAGGAGGAACAGAAGACAGAAGACCACAGAAGAAGAGGAGCCGAATACACAGAAGACAGAAGACCACAGAAGAAGCTACAGAAGAAGAGGAGCGCAGAGGACAGAAAAGTACAGATGAAGGTGAAGAAGAGGAGCGCAGAAGACAGAAGAATACAGATGAAGGTGAAGAAGAGGAGCACAGAAGACAGAAGAATACAGATGAAGGTGAAGAAGAAGAGGGGCGGCGAGCAGCAGAGGAAGGAGCCAAGAAGAGGGACAGAGAAGACGAGGCACACGCGTGTCGCGGTGCAGAGGAGAGGGAGAGAAGCACACAGATGAAGAGAGAAGACGGGGAGCAGGAGGGAAAGAAGAGTACAGAAGGAGAGCGCAGAGGAAGAACAGAGAAGAAGAAAAGAAGCAGGAGAGAGGGTGAGTAGCGCGGGGCAGGGCGAGGGGCTGGGAGGTGGGGGGGGTACTTACTGCGAGGTAGCTGGGCTTGCTGGGAGGTCTCAGGAACCTGGGCTGGAGGAGCTGGAGGAGCTGCAGCGGCAGGGGGAGCGACCTACCCTTGGGTCAAGGGTCGCTACCACTGTCGCGCAGCGGCCGCCATAAGAGGGAGGAGGGGTCAGCTGGAGGCGAATGGGAGCAGGGGGGCGGGGGCGTGCAGGAGGTGGCGGCGGGAAAGCGGAGGGAGGGGGGGACAGGTAGAGGGGAGAAGAGCTGGGGGAGGGGGTGTTAAGGGTGGTGGGGGTGAGTTTTAGGAAGTTTAGGAGTTTAGGGAGAGAGATAGGAGTAAGGTTGGGAAGATAGGGGAGGGGGGTTGTAGAGGTGGGTGAGGGTGAGAGGTAGAGTGAAAGGATAGGAAGATAGGGGTGGTAACAGAGGGGGTGGTGAGTGGGGGGGAAAGATAGAGAGATAGGTAGATAGGAGGAGATGGTGAGTGAGGGAGACAGAGAGAGAGATAGAGAGATAGGAAGATAGAGATGGGGGTAGATAGGGGTGATAGAGAGGGGGAGAGACGAGTCAGGAGCGGGAAGAACCAGGGAGTAGGTAGCAGTTAGCTCTGTTGGGAAACAGAGCTAACAGAGGAAGAGGAGCGGGGAGCAGGAGGGATAGGAGAGAACAGGAGGAACAGAAGACAGAAGAACAGAAGACAGAAGACCACAGAAGAAGAGGAGCCGAATACACAGAAGACAGAAGACCACAGAAGAAGCTACAGAAGAAGAGGAGCGCAGAGGACAGAAAAGTACAGATGAAGGTGAAGAAGAGGAGCGCAGAAGACAGAAGAATACAGATGAAGGTGAAGAAGAGGAGCACAGAAGACAGAAGAATACAGATGAAGGTGAAGAAGAAGAGGGGCGGCGAGCAGCAGAGGAAAGAGCCAAGAAGAGGGACAGAGAAGAGGAGGCACATGCGGGTCGCGGTGCAGAGGAGAGGGAGAGAAGCACACAGATGAAGAGAGAAGACGGGGAGCAGGAGGGAAAGAAGAGTACAGAAGAAGACTACAGAAGGAGAGCGCAGAGGAAGAACAGAGAAGAAGAAAAGAAGCAGGAGAGAGGGTGAGTAGCGCGGGGCAGGGCGAGGGGCTGGGAGGTGGGGGGTACTTACTGCGAGGTAGCTGGGCTTGCTGGGAGGTCTCAGGAACCTGGGCTGGAGGAGCTGGAGGAGCTGCAGCAGCAGGGGGAGCGACCTACCCTTGGGTCAAGGGTTGCTACCACTGTCGCGCAGCGGCCGCCATAAGAGGGAGGAGAGGGGTCGGCTGGGGGCGAATGGGAGCAGGGGGGCGGGCGTGCAGGAGGTGGCGGCGGGAAAGCGGAGGGAGGGGGGACAAGTAGAGGGGAGAAGAGCTGGGGGAGGGGGTGTTAAGGGTGGTGGGGGGTGAGTTTTAGGAAGTTTAGGAGTTTAGGGAGAGAGATAGGAGTAAGGTTGGGAAGATAGGGGAGGGGGGGTTGTAGAGGTGGGTGAGGGTGAGAGGTAGAGTGAAAGGATAGGAAGATAGGGGTGGTAACAGAGGGGGTGGTGAGTGGGGGGGAAAGATAGAGAGATAGGTAGATAGGAGGAGGTGGTGAGTGAGGGAGACGGAGAGAGAGATAGAGAGATAGGAAGATAGAGATGGGGGTAGATAGGGGTGATAGAGAGGGGGAGAGACGAGTCAGGAGCGGGAAGAACCAGGGAGTAGGTAGCAGTTAGCTCTGTTGGGAAACAGAGCTAACAGAGGAAGAGGAGCGGGGAGCAGGAGGGAAAGGAGAGAACAGGAGGAACAGAAGACAGAAGAACAGAAGACAGAAGACAGAAGACTACAGAAGAAGAGGAGCCGAATACACAGAAGACAGAAGACCACAGAAGAAGCTACAGAAGAAGAGGAGCGCAGAGGACAGAAAAGTACAGATGAAGGTGAAGAAGAGGAGCGCAGAAGACAGAAGAATACAGATGAAGGTGAAGAAGAGGAGCACAGAAGACAGAAGAAAACAGATGAAGGTGAAGAAGAAGAGGGGCGGCGAGCAGCAGAGGAAGGAGCCAAGAAGAGGGACAGAGAAGAGGAGGGACACGCGGGTCGCGGTGCAGAGGAGAGGGACAGAAGCACACAGATGAAGAGAAGACTAGGAGCAGGAGGGAAAGAAGAGTACAGAAGAAGACTACAGAAGGAGAGCGCAGAGGAAGAACAGAGAAGAAGAAAAGAAGCAGGAGAGAGGGTGAGTAGCGCGGGGCAGGGCGAGGGGCAGGGAGGTGGGGGGGGGTACTTACTGCGAGGTAGCTGGGCTTGCTGGGAGGTCTCAGGAACCTGGGCTGGAGGAGCTGGAGGAGCTGCAGCGGCAGGGGGAGCGACCTACCCTTGGGTCAGGGGTCGCTACCGCTGTCGCGCAGCGGCCGCCATAAGAGGGAGGAGGGGGGGGAGGGGTCAGCTGGGGCGAATGGGAGCAGGGGGGCGGGGGCGTGCAGGAAGCGGTGGCGGGAAAGCGGAGGGAGGGGGGGACAGGTAGAGGGGAGAAGAGCTGGGGGAGGGGGTGTTAAGGGTGGTGGGGGTGAGTTTTAGGAAGTTTAGGAGTTTAGGGAGAGAGATAGGAGTAAGGTTGGGAAGATAGGGGAGGGGGGTTGTAGAGGTGGGTGAGGGTGAGAGGTAGAGTAAAAGGATCGGAAGATAGCGGTGGTAACAGAGTGGGTGGCGAGTGGGGGGGAAAGATAGAGAGATAGGTAGATAGGAGGAGGTGGTGAGTGAGGGAGATGGAGAGAGAGAAATGGGGGTAGATAGGAGTGATAGAGAGGGGGAGAGACGAGTCAGGAGCGGGAAGAACCAGGGAGTAGGTAGCAGTTAGCTCTGTTGGGAAACAGAGCTAACAGAGGAAGAGGAGCGGGGAGCAGGAGGGAAATGAGAGAACAGGAGGAACAGAAGACAGAAGAACAGAAGACAGAAGACCACAGAAGAAGAGGAGCCGAATACACAGAAGACAGAAGACCACAGAAGAAGCTACAGAAGAAGAGGAGCGCAGAGGACAGAAAAGTACAGATGAAGGTGAAGAAGAGGAGCGCAGAAGACAGAAGAATACAGATGAAGGTGAAGAAGAGGAGCACAGAAGACAGAAGAATACAGATGAAGGTGAAGAAGAGGAGCACAGAAGACAGAAGAATACAGATGAAGGTGAAGAAGAAGAGGGGCGGCGAGTAGCAGAGGAAGGAGCCAAGAAGAGGGACAGAGAAGAGGAGGCACACGCGGGTCGCGGTGCAGAGGAGAGGGAGAGAAGCACACAGATGAAGAGTGAAGACGGGGAGCAGGAGGGAAAGAAGAGTACAGAAGAAGACTACAGAAGGAGAGCGCAGAGGAAGAACAGAGAAGAAGAAAAGAAGCAGGAGAGAGGGTGAGTAGCGCGGGGCAGGGCGAGGGGCTGGGAGGTGGGGGGGGTACTTACTGCGAGGTAGCTGGGCTTGCTGGGAGGTCTCAGGAACCTGGGCTGGAGGAGCTGGAGGAGCTGCAGCGGCAGGGGGAGCGACCTACCCTTGGGTCAGGGGTCGCTACCGCTGTCGCGCAGCGGCCACCATAAGAGGGAGGAGGGGGGAGGGGTCAGCTGGGGGCGAATGGGAGCAGGGGGGCGGGGGCGTGCAGGAGGTGGCGGCGGGAAAGCGGAGGGAGGGGGGGGACAGGTAGAGGGGAGAAGAGCTGGGGAAGGGGATGTTAAGGGTGGTGGGGGGTGAGTTTTAGGAAGTTTAGGAGTTTAGGGAGAGAGATAGGAGTAAGGTTGGGAAGATAGGGGAGAGTGGGTTGTAGAGGTGGGTGAGGGTGAGAGGTAGAGTGAAAGGATAGGAAGATAGGGGTGGTAACAGAGGGGGTGGTGAGTGGGGGGGAAAGATAGAGAGATAGGTAGATAGGAGGAGGTGGTGAGTGAGGGAGACGGAGAGAGAGATAGAGAGATAGGAAGATAGAGATGGGGGTAGATAGGGGTGATAGAGAGGGGGAGAGACGAGTCAGGAGCGGGAAGAACCAGGGAGTAGGTAGCAGTTAGCTCTGTTGGGAAACAGAACTAACAGTGGAAGAGGAACGGGGAGCAGGAGGGAAAGGAGAGAACAGGAGGAACAGAAGACAGAAGAACAGAAGACAGAAGACAGAAGACCACAGAAGAAGAGGAGCCGAATACACAGAATACAGAAGACCACAGAAGAAGCTACAGAAGAAGAGGAGCACAGAGGACAGAAAAGTACAGATGAAGGTGAAGAAGAGGAGCGCAGAAGACAGAAGAATACAGATGAAGGTGAAGAAGAGGAGCACAGAAGACAGAAGAATACAGATGAAGGTGAAGAAGAAGAGGGGCGGCGAGCAGCAGAGGAAGGAGCCAAGAAGAGGGACAGAGAAGAGGAGGCACACGCGGGTCGCGGTGCAGAGGAGAGGGAGAGAACCACACAGATGAAGAGAGAAGACGGGGAGCAGGAGGGAAAGAAGAGTACAGAAGAAGACTACAGAAGGAGAGCGCAGAGGAAGAACAGAGAAGAAGAAAAGAAGCAGGAGAGAGGGTGAGTAGCGTGGGGCAGGGCGAGGGGCTGGGAGGTGGGGGGGGTACTTACTGCGAGGTAGCTGGGCGTGCTGGGAGGTCTCAGGAACCTGGGCTGGAGGAGCTGCAGCGGCAGGGGGAGCGACCTACCCTTGGGTCAAGGGTCGCTACCACTGTCGCGCAGCGGCCGCCATAAGAGGGAGGAGGGGTCAGCTGAGGGCGAATGCGAGCAGGGGGGCGGGGCGTGCAGGAGGTGGCGGCGGGAAAGCGGAGGAAAGGAGGGACAATTAGAGGGGAGATGAGCTGGGGGAGGGGGTGTTAAGGGTGCTGGGGGTGAGTTTTAGGAAGTTTAGGAGTTTAGGGAGAGAGATAGGAGTAAGGTTGGGAAGATAGGGGAGGGGGGTTGTACAGGTGGGTGAGGGTGAGAGGTAGAGTGAAAGGATAGGAAGATAGGGGTGGTAACAGAGGGGGTGGCGAGTGGGGGGGAAAGATAGAGAGATAGGTAGATAGGAGGAGGTGGTGAGTGAGGGAGACGGAGAGAGAGATAGAGAGATAGGAAGATAGAGATGGGTGGAGATAGGGGTGATAGAGAGGGGGAGAGACGAGTCAGGAGCGGGAAGAACCAGGGAGTAGGTAGCAGTTAGCTCTGTTGGGAAACAGAGCTAACAGAGGAAGAGGAGCGGGGAGCAGGAGGGAAAGGAGAGAACAGGAGGAACAGAAGACAGAAGAGCAGAAGACAGAAGACAGAAGACCACAGAAGAAGAGGAGCCGAATACACACAAGACAGAAGACCACAGAAGAAGCTACAGAAGAAGAGGAGCGCAGAGGACAGAAAAGTACAGATGAAGGTGAAGAAGAGGAGCGCAGAAGACAGAAGAATACAGATGAAGGTGAAGAAGAGGAGCACAGAAGACAGAAGAATACAGATGAAGGTGAAGAAGAAGAGGGGCGGCGAGCAGCAGAGGAAGGAGCCAAGAAGAGGGACAGAGAAGAGGAGGCACACGCGGGTCGCGGTGCAGAGGAGAGGGAGAGAAGCACACAGATGAAGAGAGAAGATGGGGAGCAGGAGGGAAAGAAGAGTACAGAAGAAGACTACAGAAGGAGAGCGCAGAGGAAGAACAGAGAAGAAGAAAAGAAGCAGGAGAGAGGGTGAGTAGCGCGGGGCAGGGCGAGGGGCTGGGAGGTGGGGGGGTACTTACTGCGAGGTAGCTGGGCTTGCTGGGAGGTCTCAGGAACCTGGGCTGGAGGAGCTGCAGCGGCAGGGGGAGCGACCTACCCTTGGGTCAAGGGTCGCTACCACTGTCGCCCAGCGGCCGCCATAAGAGGGAGGATGGGGGGAGGGGTCAGCTGGGGGCGAATGGGAGCAGGGGGGCGGGGGCGTGCAGGAGGTGGCGGCGGGAAAGCGGAGGGAGGGGGGGACAGGTAGAGGGGAGAAGAGCTGGGGGAGGGGGTGTTAAGGGTGGTGGGGGTGAGTTTTATGAAGTTTAGGAGTTTAGGGAGAGAGATAGGAGTAATGTTGGGAAGATAGGGGAGGGGGGGTTGTAGAGGTGGGTGAGGGTGAGAGGTAGAGTGAAAGGATAGGAAGATAGGGGTGGTAACAGAGGGGGTGGTGAGTGGGGGGGAAAGATAGAGAGAGAGGTAGATAGGAGGAGGTGGTGAGTGAGGGAGACGGAGAGAGAGATAGAGAGATAGGAAGATAGAGATGGGGGTAGATAGGGGTGATAGAGAGGGGGAGAGACGAGTCAGGAGCGGGAAGAACCAGGGAGTAGGTAGCAGTTAGCTCTGTTGGGAAACAGAGCTAACAGTGGAAGAGGAACGGGGAGCAGGAGGGAAAGGAGAGAACAGGAGGAACAGAAGACAGAAGAACAGAAGACAGAAGACAGAAGACCACAGAAGAAGAGGAGCCGAATACACAGAATACAGAAGACCACAGAAGAAGCTACAGAAGAAGAGGAGCACAGAGGACAGAAAAGTACAGATGAAGGTGAAGAAGAGGAGCGCAGAAGACAGAAGAATACAGATGAAGGTGAAGAAGAGGAGCACAGAAGACAGAAGAATACAGATGAAGGTGAAGAAGAAGAGGGGCGGCGAGCAGCAGAGGAAGGAGCCAAGAAGAGGGACAGAGAAGAGGAGGCACACGCGGGTCGCGGTGCAGAGGAGAGGGAGAGAAGCACACAGATGAAGAGAGAAGACAGGGAGCAGGAGGGAAAGAAGAGTACAGAAGAAGACTACAGAAGGAGAGCGCAGAGGAAGAACAGAGAAGAAGAAAAGAAGCAGGAGAGAGGGTGAGTAGCGCGGGGCAGGGCGAGGGGCTGGGAGGTGGGGGGGGTACTTACTGCGAGGTAGCTGGGCTTGCTGGGAGGTCTCAGGAACCTGGGCTGGAGGAGCTGGAGGAGCTGCAGCGGCAGGGGGAGCGACCTACCCTTGGGTCAAGGGTCGCTACCACTGTCGCGCAGCGGCCGCCATAAGAGGGAGGAGGGGGAGGAGGGGTCAGCTGGGGGCGAATGGGAGCAGAGGGGCGGGGGCGTGCAGGAGGTGGCGGCGGGAAAGCGGAGGGAGGGGGGACAGGTAGAGGGGAGAAGAGCTGGGGGAGGGGGTGTTAAGGGTGGTGGGGGGTGAGTTTTAGGAAGTTTAGGAGTTTAGGGAGAGAGATAGGAGTAAGGTTGGGAAGATAGGGGAGGGGGGTTGTACAGGTGGGTGAGGGTGAGAGGTAGAGTGAAAGGATAGGAAGATAGGGGTGGTAACAGAGGGGGTGGCGAGTGGGGGGGAAATATAGAGAGATAGGTAGATAGGAGGAGGTGGTGAGTGAGGGAGGGAGACGGAGAGAGAGATAGAGAGATAGGAAGATAGAGATGGGGGTAGATAGGGGTGATAGAGAGGGGGAGAGACGAGTCAGGAGCGGGAAGAACCAGGGAGTAGGTAGCAGTTAGCTCTGTTGGGAAACAGAGCTAACAGAGGAAGAGGAGCGGGGAGCAGGAGGGATAGGAGAGAACAGGAGGAACAGAAGACAGAAGAACAGAAGAAAGAAGACAGAAGACCACAGAAGAAGAGGAGCTGAATACACAGAAGACAGAAGACCACAGAAGAAGCTACAGAAGAAGAGGAGCGCAGAGGACAGAAAAGTACAGATGAAGGTGAAGAAGAGGAGCGCAGAAGACAGAAGAATACAGATGAAGGTGAAGAAGAGGAGCACAGAAGACAGAAGAATACAGATGAAGGTGAAGAAGAAGAGGGGCGGCGAGCAGCAGAGGAAGGAGCCAAGAAGAGGGACAGAGAAGAGGAGGCACGCGCGGGTCGCGGTGCAGATGAGAGGGAGAGAAGCACACAGATGAAGAGAGAAGACGGGGAGCAGGAGGGAAAGAAGAGTACAGAAGAAGTCTACAGAAGGAGAGCGCAGAGGAAGAACAGAGAAGAAGAAAAGAAGCAGGAGAGAGAGTGAGTAGCGCGGGGCAGGGCGAGGGGCTGGGAGGTGGGGGGGTACTTACTGCGAGGTAGCTGGGCTTGCTGGGAGGTCTCAGGAACCTGGGCTGGAGGAGCTGGAGGAGCTGCAGGGGGAGCGACCTACCCTTGGGTCAATAAGGCTAACCTTGGCCAGTTGAGACTTTATTGTCTAAGTGGTGATAAGTAGAGAGTAGCTCTGCAATAGACTGGTTACTCCCTTTATCATCCACTATATGGTTACTTCCCTGTGGGGACGTAAACCACCCTGTTTGACGTTTTTTAGCTAAGGAACAATGTGAAGATATATTTTCAGAGTTTCTATCAGTAAGTTTTAGTTTAGAACAGTGGGAATTGTCCACTGGACCTATTTCTAGTGATGAGAATGCCAGACAGGGATGCTGTCTCAGTAAAGCCATAGCTGGGCAAAAACTTTGTCCATATGGCTGGAAGAGAGAACAGGGATGCTGTTTGTCTTGATTTGGAGCAGGGCAGGGATGCTGTCCTATGAGCTCCACACTAGGGCAGGGTTGCTGTCCTAAGTGTTGTGAGGCAGTGCAGGGTTTCTGCACTAAAGTTTCTCTGGGTGGGTTGGAGAGATGCTCCATGTTAACTAAAATGGCGCTCTTTTTCTCACCAATATGAGTTATCCCACAGAGAGGTACTTCCACCTCAGGGAGTACAGCTATGCCAGCTGATGATTCCCTTGGAACAGGTGCCACCCCAGGAGAGGTTTCTCCCACCACAGGAATGGTATCCTGAATGGCAGGGTGGTTAGGGGATACTGTGATACCCTTTTTACCTGTTGTTGGAGAGGGATCCTGAGTTTTCAGGCCTTCTCTCCTTTGCTTTTTCATTTCAGTAGAAATGAGAGGGAACAATTGTAGGAGGCTGGACTGGCTTGTAGTGAGTACCAAGGGGTACTTGCACCTTGCACCAGGCCCAGTTATCCCTTATTAGTGTATAGGGTGTCTAGCAGCTTAGGCTGATAGATAATGGTAGCTTAGCAGAGCAGCTTAGGCTGAACTAGGAGACGTGTGAAGCTACTACAGTACCACAAGTGTCACTTGCACAATATCATAAGAAAACACAATACACAGTTATACTAAAAATAAAGGTACTTTATTTTTATGACAATATGCCAAAGTATCTTAGAGAGTACCCTCAGTGAGAGGATAGGAAATATACACAAGATATATATACACAATAGCAAAAATATGCAGTATAGTCTTAGAAAACAGTGCAAACAATGTATAGTTACAATAGGATGCAATGGGGAAACATAGGGATAGGGGCAACACAAACCATATACTCCAAAAGTGGAATGCGAACCACGAATGGACCCCAAACCTATGTGACCTTGTAGAGGGTCGCTGGGACTATTAGAAAATAGTGAGAGTTAGAAAAATAACCCTCCCCAAGACCCTGAAAAGTGAGTGCAAAGTGCACTAAAGTTCCCCTAAGGACACAGAAGTCGTGTTAGAGGAATAATGCAGGAAAGACACAAACCAACAATGCAACAACTGTGGATTTCCAATCTAGGGTACCTGTGGAACAAGGGGACCAAGTCCAAAAGTCACAAGCAAGTCGGAGGTGGGCAGATGCCCCGGAAATGCCAGCTGCGGGTGCAAAGAAGCTTCTACTGGACAGAAGAAGCTGAGGTTTCTGCAGGAACGAAAAGGGCTAGAGACTTCCCCTTTGGTGGACGGATCCCTCTCGCCGTGGACAGTTGTGCAGAAGTGTTTTCCTGCCGAAAGAATGCCAACAAGCCTTGCTAGTTGCAAATCGTGCGGTTAGCGTTTTTGGACGCTGCTGTAGCCCTGGAGGGACCAGGAGGTCGCAAATTGGATCAGGAGAGAGAGGGGACGTCGAGCAAAACAAGGAGCCCTCTCAGCAGCAGGTAGCACCCGGAGAAGTGCCAGAAACAGGCACTACAAGGATGCGTGAAATGGTGCTCACCCGAAGTCGCACAAAGGAGTCCCACGTCGCCGGAGACCAACTTAGAAAGTCGTGCAATGCAGGTTAGAGTGCCGTGGACCCAGGCTTGGCTGTGCACAAAGGATTTCCGCCGGAAGTGCACAGGGGCCGGAGTAGCTGCAAAAGTCGCGGTTCCCATCAATGCAGCCCAGCGAGGTGAGGCAAGGACTTACCTCCACCAAACTTGGACTGAAGAGTCACTGGACTGTGGGGGTCACTTGGACAGAGTCGCTGGATTCGAGGGACCTCGCTCGTCGTGCTGAGAGGAGACCCAAGGGACCGGTAATGCAGCTTTTTGGTGCCTGCGGTTGCAGGGGGAAGATTCCGTCGACCCACGGGAGATTTCTTCGGAGCTTCTGGTGCAGAGAGGAGGCGGACTACCCCCACAGCATGCACAGACAGGAAAACAGTCGAGAAGGTGGCAGGATCAGCGTTACAGAGTTGCAGTAGTCGTCTTTGCTACTATGTTGCAGGTTTGCAGGCTTCCAGCGCGGTCAGCAGTCGATTCCTTATCAGAAGGTGAAGAGAGAGATGCAGAGGAACTCGGCTGAGCTCTTGCATTCGTTATCTAGAGTTTCCCCAGAGACAGAGACCCTAAATAGCCAGAAAAGAGGGTTTGGCTACCTAGGAGAGAGGATAGGCTAGCAACACCTGAAGGAGCCTATCACAAGGAGTCTCTGACGTCACCTGGTGGCACTGGCCACTCAGAGCAGTCCAGTGTGCCAGCAGCACCTCTGTTTCCAAGATGGCAGAGGTCTGGAGCACACTGGAGGAGCTCTGGGCACCTCCCAGGGGAGGTGCAGGTCAGGGGAGTGGTCACTCCCCTTTCCTTTGTCCAGTTTCGCGCCAGAGCAGGGCTAAGGGGTCCCCTGAACCGGTGTAGACTGGCTAATGCAGAATTGGGCACCTCTGTGCCCAACAAAGCATTTCCAGAGGCTGGGGGAGGCTACTCCTCCCCTGCCTTCACACCATTTTCCAAAGGGAGAGGGTGTCACACCCTCTCTCAGAGGAAGTTCTTTGTTCTGCCATCCTGGGCCAGGCCTGGCTGGACCCCAGGAGGGCAGATGCCTGTCTGAGGGGTTGGCAGCAGCAGCAGCTGCAGTGAAACCCCAGGAAGGGCAGTTTGGCAGTACCAGGGTCTGTGCTACAGACCACTGGGATCATGGGATTGTGCCAACTATGCCAGGATGGCATAGAGGGGGCAATTCCATGATCATAGACATGTTACATGGCCATATTCGGAGTTACCATTGTGAAGCTACATATAGGTAGTGACCTATATGTAGTGCACGCGTGTAATGGTGTCCCCGCACTCACAAAGTTCAGGGAATTGGCTCTGAACAATGTGGGGGCACCTTGGCTAGTGCCAGGGTGCCCTCACACTAAGTAACTTTGCACCTAACCTTTACCAGGTAAAGGTTAGACATATAGGTGACTTATAAGTTACTTAAGTGCAGTGTAAAATGGCTGTGAAATAACGTGGACGTTATTTCACTCAGGCTGCAGTGGCAGGCCTGTGTAAGAATTGTCAGAGCTCCCTATGGGTGGCAAAAGAAATGCTGCAGCCCATAGGGATCTCCTGGAACCCCAATACCCTGGGTACCTCAGTACCATATACTAGGGAATTATAAGGGTGTTCCAGTAAGCCAATGTAAATTGGTAAAAATGGTCACTAGCCTGTTAGTGATAATTTGGAAAGAAATGAGAGAGCATAACCACTGAGGTTCTGATTAGCAGAGCCTCAGTGAGACAGTTAGTCACTACACAGGTAACACATTCAGTCACACGTATGAGCACTGGGGCCCTGGGTTACCAGGGTCCCAGTGACACATACAACTAAAACAACAAATATACAGTGAAAAATGGGGGTAACATGCCAGGCAAGATGGTACTTTCCTACACAACCCCCCCCCCCAAACGAAGGACAATAAGACTAGCCATGACCTGATGAGTCTTCATTGTCTAAGTGGAAATATCTGGAGAGTCCATCCGCATTGGAGTGGCTACTCCCAGGTCTATGTTCCACTGTATAGTCCATTCCCTGTAGGGATATGGACCACCTCAACAATTTAGGATTTTCACCTTTCATTTGTTTTAGCCAAAGTAGAGGTTTGTGGTCTGTCTGAACAATGAAGTGAGTGCCAAACAGGTATGGCCTCAATTTCTTCAGAGCCCAGACCACAGCAAAGGCCTCCCTCTCAATGGCAGACCAATGCTTTTCTCTAGGGGTCAACCTCCTACTAATAAAAGCAACAGGTTGATCCTGGCCCTCAGAATTAAGTTGTGATAGGACTGCCCCTACTCCTAATTCAGATGCATCAGTTTGGACATAGAATTTTTTAGAGTAACAAGGGCTTTTCAGGACAGGTGCAGAGCACATGGCCTGCTTCAGCTCCTCAAAAGCTTTCTGACAGTTTGCTGTCCATAATACCTTTTTAGGCATCTTTTTGGAAGTGAGGTCATTAAGAGGGGCTGCAATGGAGCCATAGTTCTTAATGAACCTCCTGTAATACCCAATGAGGCCTAGGAAGGCTCTCACCTGAGTCTGTGTAGTAGGGGGAACCCAATCAATAATTGTTTGGATTTTCCCCTGTAGTGGTGCAATCTGTTCCCCACCAACAAGGTGTCCCAGATAAACCACCTTACCCTGCCCTATCTGGCACTTTGAAGCCTTGATAGTGAGGCCTGCCTTTTGCAGAGCCTCCAAAACTTTCCATAGGTGGACCAGGTGATCATCCCAGCTGGAGCTAAAGACAGCTATATCGTCCAAATATGCTGCACTGAAAGCTTCCAGCCCTTGCAGGACTGTGTTCACCAACCTCTGAAAAGTGGCAGGTGCATTTTTCAAACCAAAAGGCATTACAGTAAACTGGTAATGGCCTCCAATGGTTGAAAATGCAGTCTTAGGTTTAGCATCTTCTGACAATTTGATCTGCCAATACCCTGCAGTCAAGTCAAAAGTGCTTAGATACTTGGCAGATGCCAGTGTATCTATGAGCTCATCTGCCCTGGGTATAGGGTGAGCATCAGTTTTGGTTACCAAGTTGAGACCTCTATAGTCTACAGAAAACCGCATTTCCTTCTTTCCATCTTTGGAATGGGGTTTTGGTAGCAGTACCACAGGAGAAGCCCATGGACTGTCAGAGTGCTCAACCACTCCTAGTTCTAACATTTTCTGGACCTCTTGCTTTATGCAGTCCCTGACATGGTCAGGCTGCCTATAGATCTTACTTTTGACAGGTAAACTGTCTCCAGTATCTATAGTGTGCTCACACCAAGAAGTGGTACCTGGCTCAGTAGAGAAGAGTTCAGAGAATTGATCTAGGAGGTTTATGCAATTGTCTTTCTGCTCAGCAGTAAGACAATCAGCCAAAACTACACCTTCCACCAGAGCATCTTGTTCTGTGGAAGAGAAGAGATCAGGTAGAGGATCACTGTCTTCTTCCTGTCCCTCATCTGTTGCCATGAGCAGGGTGAGATCAGCCCTGTCATAGTAGGGTTTCAGGCGTTGACATGGAGCACCCTAAGGGGACTCCTGGCAGTGCCTAAGTCAACTAAATAGGTGACTTCTCCCTTCTTTTCAACAATTGTGTAGGGTCCACTCCATTTATCTTGGAGTGCTCTTGGGGCCACAGGCTCCAAGACCCACACTTTCTGCCCTGGTTGGTACTGAACCAAAACAGCCTTCTGATCATGCCATTGCTTCTGGAGCTCTTGGCTGGCCTGAAGGTTTTTACTGGCCTTTTTCATGTACTCAGCCATCCTTGATCTGAGGCCAAGTACATAATCCACAATATCCTGCTTAGGAGCTTTTAAAGGTTGTTCCCAACCCTCCTTTACAAGTGTGAGTGGACCCCTAACAGGGTGTCCAAAAAGAAGTTCAAAGGGGCTGAAGCCCACTCCTTTCTGGGGTACCTCCCTGTAGGCAAAAAGGAGGCATGGTAGAAGGATATCCCATCTCCTGCGGAGTTTTTCAGGGAGACCCATAATCATGCCTTTGAGAGTTTTATTAAATCTCTCCTCCAGTCCATTTGTTTGTGGATGATAGGGTGTTGTGAACTTGTACGTTACACCACACTCCTTCCACATGGCCTTTAAGTATGCAGACATGAAATTGCTTCCCCTGTCTGATACTACTTCCTTTGGGAAGCCCACCCTGGAAAATATTCCCAGGAGGGCCTTTGCCACTGCAGGTGCTGTAGTGGTCCTTAAAGGAATAGCTTCAGGATATCTTGTGGCATGGTCCACTACCACCAAGATAAATCTATTGCCTGAAGCAGTAGGAGGGTCAAGGGGGCCAACTATGTCAACCCCTACCCTTTCAAAGGGAACCCCAACCACAGGCAGTGGAATAAGGGGTGCCTTTGGGGTGCCACCTGTTTTGCCACTGGCTTAACAGGTTTCACAGGACTTACAAAATTCCTTTGTGTCCTCAGACATTCTAGGCCAATGAAACAGGGGAACAAGCCTGTCCCAAGTTTTCATTTGTCCTAGGTGCCCAGCTAGGGGAATGTCATGCGCCAGTGTTAGGAGGAACTTTCTGTACTCCTGAGGAATCACTAATCTCCTGGCAGCTCCAGGTTTAGGATCCCTATGCTCAGTGTACAAGAGGTTGTCCTCCCAGTAAACTCTGTGAGAGTCACTGACATCCCCATTAGCCTGTTTGACAGCTTGCTGTCTGAGACCCTCTAATGTGGGACAGGTTTGCTGTGCCACACTCAGCTCCTCTCTGGCAGGCCCCCCTTCACCCAAAAGCTCAGCAGTGTCTGCTTCCAGCTCCGCTGGTGTAGGTTCTGCACAGGGAGGGAATTCTTCTTCCTCAGAAGTAGAATCCACTGTAGAGGGAGGGATAGTAGGAAGTGGTTTGCTTCTACTAGCCCTAGCTTTAGGGAGCACTTGGTCCATTGTTCCAGGATCCAAGCTTCCCTGTCCTTTTTGCTTTTTGGCCTGAGCCCTTGTCAAAGCAAAAATATGCCCTGGGATGCCCAGCATTGCTGCATGGGCCTCCAACTCCACATCTGACCAAGCTGATGTCTCCAAATCATTCCCTAATAGACAGTCTACAGGTAAATCTGAAGCTACCACAACTTTCTTTGGACCAGTAACCCCCCCCAGTTGAGATTTACAACAGCCATGGGGTGGCTAAGTGTTTTGTTGTGAGCATTGGTTACTTGGTACTGGTGACCAAGTAGGTGTTGTTCAGGGTGGACCAGTTTCTCTATGACCATAGTCACACTGGCACCAGTGTCCCTGTAGGCCTGAACCTCAACACCATTTATTAGGGGTAGCTGCTTGTACTTATCCATATTAAGGGGACAAGCAACTAAGGTGGCTAAATCAATAGCCCCCTCAGAGACTAACACAGCCTCTGTGGCCTCCCTAACAAGGCCAACCCCAACTAAGTTACCAATAGTGAGCCCAGCTACTCCCTTGGATTGGCTATTAGTAGGTTTGCTCCCACCACCACTGCTATTAGTAGGGACACTAGGGGTAGCAGTAGGGGTTGTAGTGGTAGGAGCATTGGTGCTTTTCTTTGGACAACTGGGATCTGTTGTCCAATGGCCTTTTATTTTACATAAATAGCACCATGGTTTCTTTTCCTTGTTCTGATTAAAAGAGGATTTGGGCCCACCACCCCCACCAGAGTGTTTTTGTGGGCCTGATGAAGACTCATTTTTAGATTTGTCCCCACCCTTGTCAGAAGACTTACCATCCTTCTTTTTGTTGCCATCTTTGTCACCCCCTGTATGAACTTTTCTGTTCACCCTTGTTCTGACCCATTTGTCTGCCTTCTTTCCCAATTCTTGGGGAGAGGTCAGATCAGAGTCCACCAAGTACTGGTGCAACAAATCAGACACACAATTATTAAGAATATGCTCTCTCAGGATCAAGTTATACAGGCTGTCATAATCAGTAACTTTACTGCCATGTAACCACCCCTCCAAGGCCTTCACTGAATGGTCAATGAAATCAACCCAGTCTTGTGAAGACTCCTTTTTGGTCTCTCTGAACTTTATCCTGTACTGTTCAGTGGTTAAGCCATAACCATCCAGGAGTGCATTCTTAAGAACTTGGAAATTATTAGCATCATTTTCTTTTACAGTAAGGAGCCTATCCCTACCTTTTCCACTAAATGATAGCCATAGGATAGCAGCCCACTGCCTTTGAGGGACATCCTGTACAACACAGGCCCTCTTAAGTGCAGCAAACCACTTGTTAATGTCATCCCCCTCCTTATAAGGGGGAACTATCTTGTGCAGATTCCTGGAATCATGCTCTTTTGCAGGATGACTATGGGGAATACTGCTGCTGCCACCATGGGTATCTAAACCCAACTTCTGTCTTTCTTTCTCTAGTTCAAAAGACTGTCTATCCAAATCCAGCTGTTGCTTTTTAAGCTTCAGTCTGGTTTGTTCCACTCTCAACTTATTGAGTTCCCTCTGTAACATTCTGTCATCAGGGTTGGTGGGAGGGACATTCTTAGACACAGAAGAATGAACAGAAGGAGACCTGTCCCTTACAGAAGCCACCCTAACAGCTTGGCTAACAGAAACATCACTACCAGTATGGTGAGAATAAATGCTTTTGCTATGATGTGAGACAACACTATTTCTATGGTGAGGCTCTCCATCATTACCAACTATGCTAGACTGTCTAGTAATGGGCAGGCTAGGAAGTTTCTTTCCTGAATCTTTTCCTGGGGGAGTCCCTGGATCAGATTGGGAACCATTTGCTACTTTTTCAACAGATGTGGCCCCTATGGCCTTATCTTGTTCTCTAAGCATGTTAAGCAATAATTCCAAAGAAGGATTCTTCCCTACACTCAAACCTCTCTCTATGCAGAGACTCCTTGCTCCTTTCCAGCTAAGGTGATCATATGCAAGTTTGGACAGATCAACATTTTGGCCTGTGCCAGACATTTTTAGAGAGAGTTAAAGTGATAGTAAAAGATAAAAAGTTTGTCAGAGCTTTTAGAAAGACAGAGAAAAAAACTTTTAAAACTTTTTAGAACTTTTTAGAAAGTTAGAAGTACTTTTCAGCACTTAGAAAAGAGTGAAAAGAGGAAATGCAAAACTTTTTGGCTATGTGTATATACACTGAGCTTGTTTTGTATATTTTTCTCTTATGAAAAGTACAATGACAAGAGTGGTAAGTAGTCTCAAAGCACTTATCCCACCGCTGCACAACCAATGTAGGAGGCTGGACTGGCTTGTAGTGAGTACCAAGGGGTACTTGCACCTTGCACCAGGCCCAGTTATCCCTTATTAGTGTATAGGGTGTCTAGCAGCTTAGGCTGATAGATAATGGTAGCTTAGCAGAGCAGCTTAGGCTGAACTAGGAGACGTGTGAAGCTACTACAGTACCACAAGTGTCACTTGCACAATATCATAAGAAAACACAATACACAGTTATACTAAAAATAAAGGTACTTTATTTTTATGACAATATGCCAAAGTATCTTAGAGTGTACCCTCAGTGAGAGGATAGGAAATACACACAAGATATATATACACAATAGCAAAAATATGCAGTATAGTCTTAGAAAACAGTGCAAACAATGTATAGTTACAATAGGATGCAATGGGGAAACATAGGGATAGGGGCAACACAAACCATATACTCCAAAAGTGGAATGCGAACCACGAATGGACCCCAAACCTATGTGACCTTGTAGAGGGTCGCTGGGACTATTAGAAAATAGTGAGAGTTAGAAAAATAACCCTCCCCAAGACCCTGAAAAGTGAGTGCAAAGTGCACTAGTGTTCCCCTAAGGACACAGAAGTCGTGTTAGAGGAATAATGCAGGAAAGACACAAACCAACAATGCAACAACTGTGGATTTCCAATCTAGGGTACCTGTGGAACAAGGGGACCAAGTCCAAAAGTCACAAGCAAGTCGGAGATGGGCAGATGCCCCGGAAATGCCAGCTGCGGGTGCAAAGAAGCTTCTACTGGACAGAAGAAGCTGAGGTTTCTGCAGGAACGAAAAGGGCTAGAGACTTCCCCTTTAGTGGACAGATCCCTCTCGCTGTGGAGAGTCGTGCAGAAGTGTTTTCCTGCCAAAAGAACGCCAACAAGCCTTGCTAGTTGCAAATCGTGCGGTTAGCATTTTTGGACGCTGCTGTGGCCCTGGAGGGACCAGGAAGTCGCAAATTGGACCAGGAGAGAGAGGGGACGTCGAGCAAGACAAGGAGCCCTCTCAGCAGCAGGTAGCACCCGGAGAAGTGCCAGAAACAGGCACTACGAGGATGCATGAAACAGTGCTCACCCGAAGTCGCACAAAGGAGTCCCACGTCGCCGGAGACCAACTTAGAAAGTCGTGCAATGCAGGTTAGAGTGCCGTGGACCCAGGCTTGGCTGTGCACAAAGGATTTCCGCCGGAAGTGCACAGGGGCCGGAGTAGCTGCAAAAGTCGCGGTTCCCAGCAATGCAGCCCAGCGAGGTGAGGCAAGGACTTACCTCCACCAAACTTGGACTGAAGAGTCACTGGACTGTGGGGGTCACTTGGACAGAGTCGCTGGATTCGAGGGACCTCGCTCGTCGTGCTGAGAGGAGACCCAAGGGACCGGTAATGCAGCTTTTTGGTGCCTGCGGTTGCAGGGGGAAGATTCCGTCGACCCACGGGAGATTTCTTCGGAGCTTCTGGTGCAGAGAGGAGGCGGACTACCCCCACAGCATGCACAGACAGGAAAACAGTCGAGAAGGCGGCAGGATCAGCGTTACAGAGTTGCAGTAGTCGTCTTTGCTACTATGTTGCAGGTTTGCAGGCTTCCAGCGCGGTCAGCAGTCGATTCCTTATCAGAAGGTGAAGAGAGAGATGCAGAGGAACTCGGCTGAGCTCTTGCATTCGTTATCTAGAGTTTCCCCAGAGACAGAGACCCTAAATAGCCAGAAAAGAGGGTTTGGCTACCCAGGAGAGAGGATAGGCTAGCAACACCTGAAGGAGCCTATCACAAGGAGTCTCTGACGTCACCTGGTGGCACTGGCCACTCAGAGAAGTCCAGTGTGCCAGCAGCACCTCTGTTTCCAAGATGGCAGAGGTCTGGAGCACACTGGAGGAGCTCTGGACACCTCCCAGGGGAGGTGCAGGTCAGGGGAGTGGTCACTCCCCTTTCCTTTGTCCAGTTTCGCGCCAGAGCAGGGCTAAGGGGTCCCCTGAACCGGTGTAGACTGGCTTATGCAGAATTGGGCACCTCTGTGCCCAACAAAGCATTTCCAGAGGCTGGGGGAGGCTACTCCTCCCCTGCCTTCACACCATTTTCCAAAGGGAGAGGGTGTCACACCCTCTCTCAGAGGAAGTTCTTTGTTCTGCCATCCTGGGCCAGGCCTGGCTGGACCCCAGGAGGGCAGATGCCTGTCTGAGGGGTTGGCAGCAGCAGCAGCTGCAGTGAAACCCTAGGAAGGGCAGTTTGGCAGTACCAGGGTCTGTGCTACAGACCACTGGGATCATGGGATTGTGCCAACTATGCCAGGATGGCATAGAGGGGGCAATTCCATGATCATAGACATGTTACATGGCCATATTCGGAGTTACCATTGTGAAGCTACAGATAGGTAGTGACCTATATGTAGTGCACGCGTGTAATGGTGTCCCCGCACTCACAAAGTTCAGGGAATTGGCTCTGAACAATGTGGGGGCACCTTGGCTAGTGCCAGGGTGCCCTCACACTAAGTAACTTTGCACCTAACCTTTACCAGGTAAAGGTTAGACATATAGGTGACTTATAAGTTACTTAAGTGCAGTGTAAAATGGCTGTGAAATAACGTGGACGTTATTTCACTCAGGCTGCAGTGGCAGGCCTGTGTAAGAATTGTCAGAGCTCCCTATGGGTGGCAAAAGAAATGCTGCAGCCCATAGGGATCTCCTGGAACCCCAATACCCTGGGTACCTCAGTACCATATACTAGGGAATTATAAGGGTGTTCCAGTAAGCCAATGTAAATTGGTAAAAATGGTCACTAGCCTGTTAGTGACAATTTGGAAAGAAATGAGAGAGCATAACCACTGAGGTTCTGATTAGCAGAGCCTCAGTGAGACAGTTAGTCACTACACAGGTAACACATTCAGGCACACTTATGAGCACTGGGGCCCTGGGTTACCAGGGTCCCAGTGACACATACAACTAAAACAACATATATACAGTGAAAAATGGGGGTAACATGCCAGGCAAGATGGTACTTTCCTACAACAATTCCTCAGGGATACCCAGCATGGCTGCATGGGTATAAAACTCTGCATGAGCCCAACCTGAGGCCTCTAGGTCTTTACCTAAGAGACAATCTACAGGTAAGCTAGGTGATACTACCACCTGCTTAGGGCCAGTAACTCCACCCCAACTAAGCTGAACTATAGCTAAGGGAAGAAACTTAGTGGAGTTATGGACATCAATAATCTTATACTGTTGTCCAATGATGTGTTGTTCAGGAGCCACTAGGTTTTCAGTCACCAAAGTGATACTGGCACCTGTGTCCCTGTAGGCCTGGGCCTCAACACCATTTATTGAAACTGTCTGCCTGTACTTATCCATTGTAAAGGGACAAGCAGCCAGTGTGGCAATGCCAATGCCACTAGATGTGACAGAAACTGTCTTGGGACTGACTACCCCAGCTTCTATGATGGACCCATAAGTGAACCCAACTACACCCTTAGCTTGACTGTTGCCAGCAGTCCCACCACTAGTACCACTACTGCTAGGGCCACTAGAGCTTGATGTATTAGTGGTGGTAGGCTCAGGGGGTTTACCTGGACAGGACTTATCCCCTGGCCTATGGCCTCTATTTTTACACACAAAGCACCAAGGCTTTTTAAATTGTGTAGGTTGTGAAGAAGAGGAAGAATTTGTTTTATCCCCACCCCCTGAAGAGTGTTTAGGATTTGAAGAAGGATCTTTTGTTTTACCCTTATCCCCATGCTTATCCTGAGATTTCTCACCATCTTTCTTCTTGCCATCCTTGTCACCACCTGTATGAACTTTTCTGTTCACTCTTGTTCTGACCCATTTGTCTGCCTTCTTTCCCAATTCTTGGGGAGAGGTCAGATCTGAGTCCACTAGATATTGGTGTACCAAATCAGACACACAGTTATTAAGAATATGCTCTCTCAGGATCAAGTTATACAGGCTTTCATAGTCAGAAACTTTACTGCCATGTAACCACCCCTCCAAGGCCTTCACTGAATGGTCAACAAAGTCTACCCAGTCTTGTGAAGACTCCTTTTTGGTTTCTCTGAACTTAATCCTGTGTTGTTCAGTGGTTAAGCCATAACCATCCAGGAGTGCATTCTTTAAAACTGTAAAATTATTGGCATCACTTTCCTTCACAGTAAGGAGCCTATCCCTACCCTTTCCTTTCCACTGAAAGATAGCCATAGGATAGCAGCCCACTGCCTTTGAGGGACCCCCTGTACAACACAGGCCCTCTCAAGTGCAGCAAACCACTTGTTAATGTCATCCCCCTCCTTATAAGGAGGAACTATCTTGTGCAGATTCCTAGAATCATGCTCTTTTACAGGATTACTATCTGTAATACTGCTGCTGCCACCATGGGGTCCAAACCCCAACCTCTGCCTTTCTTTTTCTAAGTCTAAAGTTTCCCTGTCTAGAGCCAGCTGTTGCTGTTTAAGCTTCAGCCTGGACTCTTCCACTCTCAATCTATTGAGCTCCCTTTCTAACATTCTGTCATCAGGGTGGGTGGGTTGGGCATGCTTTGACACAGAAGAATGGTGTGAATGAATAGAGGGAGACCTGTCCCAAACAGTTGGCACCCTAACAACCTGGCCTAAAGGAATGACATCCCTACTGTGATGAGAGCTCACATTAGTACCATCTATGCTAGGAGGTCTGCTAAGGGGCAGGTTGGGAAGGATACCATCTAACATTCTTATTGGGGGTGCCCCAGAGTCAGAATGTGAACTATCGCCTAACTTCTCAACAGATGTGCCAGCTAAGGCCTTATCATTCTCAATGAGCATGTTATTCAACAATTCTCTAGAGGGATTCTTCCCTACCCCTAAACCTCTATCAATGCAGAGACTCCTCAAACCTTTCCAGCTAAGGTGGTCATAAGCTGTGCTGGCCAGATCAAGAGTAGGACCTGTACCAGACATGATAGAAAAGGGTTTAAGGGACAGAAAAAGAAAGAAAACGTTTCAGAACTTTTTAAGGAAACAGAAAAAACTTTTTCAACTTTTAAGAAACTTTTTGAAAGTTTAAAGGTACTTTTCAGCACTTAGCAATAGAGTAAGAGAAGAAAAGCAAAACTTTTTGGTTAGGTGTACATACACTGAACTTGTTTTGTATATTTTTCTATTATGAAAAGTACAAAATGACAAAGTGGTAAGTAGTTGCAAGTACTTACCCCACCGCTGCACACCCAATGTAGGAGGCTGGACTGGTTTGTAGTGGGTACCAAGGGGGACTTACACTCTGCACCAGGTCCAGTTATCCCTTATTAGTATAGAAGAGGTGTTCTAGCAGCTTAGGCTGATAGAAAAGGTAGCTTAGCAGAGCAGCTTAGGCTGAACTAGGAGACATGCAAAGCTCCCACTATACCACTGGTGTCATATGCACAATATCATAAGAAAACACAATACACAGATATACTAAAAATAAAGGTACTTTATTTTTATGACAATATGCCAAAAGTATCTCAGTGAGTACCCTCAGTATGAGGATAGCAAATATACACAAGATATATGTACACAGTACCAAAAATATGCAGTAATAGCAATAGAAAGCAATGCAAGCAATGTACAGTCACAATAGGTTGCAATGAGAGCACATAGGTATAGGGGCAACACAAACCATATACTCCAAAAGTGGAATGCGAACCACGAATGGACCCCAAACCTATGTGAGCTTGTAGAGGGTCGCTGGGACTGTAAGACAACAGAGAGGGTTAGAAAAATAGCCCACCCCAAGACCCTGAAAAGTGGGTGCAAAGTGCACCTAAGTTCCCCAGAGAGCACCGAAGTTGTGATAGGGGAATTCTGCAAGGAAGACCAACACCAGCAATGCAACAACGATGGATTTCCAGACGAGAGTACCTGTGGAACAAGGGGACCAAGTCCAAGAGGCACACTCAAGTCGTGAGTGGGCAGATGCCCAAGAAATGCCAGCTGACGGTGCAAAGAAGCTGTCACCGGATGGTAGAAGCTGTGGATTCTGCAAGAACGAAGAGGACTAGGAACTTCCCCTTTGGAGGATGGATGTCACACGCCGTGAAGAAGCGTGCAGAGGTGTTCCCACGCAGAAAGACAGCAAACAAGCCTTGCTAGCT
Source organism: Pleurodeles waltl (assembly GCF_031143425.1). NCBI lineage: Eukaryota > Metazoa > Chordata > Amphibia > Caudata > Salamandridae > Pleurodeles > Pleurodeles waltl. The sequence continues at coordinate 24,262,095 of NC_090436.1, forward strand.
GCAAGGGTCGCGGTTAGGGTTTTTGGATGCTGCTGTGGCCCAGGAGGGACCAGTATGTCGCCAATTGTGTGAGGAGACAGAGGGGGCGCCCAGCAAGACAAGGAGCCCACTCAGAAGCAAGCAGCACCCATAGAAGTGCCGGAACAGGCACTACAAAGAAGAGTGGACCGGAGCTCACCCGAAGTCACAAAAGAAGGTCCCACGACGCCGGAGGAAAACTCAGGAGGTCGTGCACTGCAGGTTAGAGTGCCGGGGACCCAGGCTTGGCTGTGCACAAAGGAAATCCTGGAAGAGTGCACAGGAGCCGGAGCAGCTGCAAATCACGCGGTACCCAGCAATGCAGTCTAGCGTGGGGAGGCAAGGACTTACCTCCACCAAACTTGGACTGAAGAGTCACTGGACTGTGGGAGTCACTTGGACAGAGTTGCTGAGTTCCAGGGACCACGCTCGTCGTGCTGAGAGGGGACCCAGAGGACCGGTGATGCAGTCTTTTGGTGCCTGCGGTTGCAGGGGTTAGATTCCGTCGACCCACGGGAGATTTCTTCGGAGCTTCTAGTGCAGAGAGGAGGCAGACTACCCCCACAGCATGCACCACCAGGAAAGCAGTCGAGAAGGCGGCTGGATCAGTGATACAAGGTTGCAGTAGTCGTCTTTGCTACTTTGTTGCGGTTTTGCAGGCGTCCAGAGCAGTCAGCGGTTGATTCCTTGGCAGAAGGTGAAGAGAGAGATGCAGAGGAACTCTGATGAGCTCTTGCATTCGTTATCTAAAGAATTCCCCAAAGCAGAGACCCTAAATAGCCAGAAAAGGAGGTTTGGCTAGCTAGGAAGGAGGATAGGCTAGCAACACAGGTAAGAGCCTATCAGAAGGAGTCTCTGACGTCACCTGCTGGCACTGGCCACTCAGAGCAGTCCAGTGTGCCAGCAGCACCTCTGTTTCCAAGATGGCAGAGGTCTGGAGCACACTGGAGGAGCTCTGGGCACCTCCCCTGGGAGGTGCAGGTCAGGGGAGTAGTCACTCCCCTTTCCTTTGTCCAGTTTCGCGCCAGAGCAGGGCTGGGGGATCCCTGAACCGGTGTAGACTGGCTTATGCAGAGATGGGCACCATCTGTACCCATCAAAGCATTTCCAGAGGCTGGGGGAGGCTACTCCTCCCCAGCCCCAACACCTTTTTCCAAAGGGAGAGGGTGTAACACCCTCTCTCTGAGGAAGTCCTTTGTTCTGCCTTCCTGGGCCAAGCCTGGCTGGACCCCAGGAGGGCAGAAACCTGTCTGAGGGGTTGGCAGCAGCAGCAGCTGCAGTGAAACCCCGGGAAAGTTAGTTTGGCAGTACCCGGGTCTGTGCTAGAGACTCGGGGGATCATGGAATTGTCTCCCCAATGCCAGAATGGCATTGGGGTGACAATTCCATGATCTTAGACATGTTACATGGCCATGTTCAGAGTTACCATTGTGACGCTATACATAGGTAGTGACCCATGTATAGTGCACGTGTGTAATGGTGTCCCCGCACTCACAAAGTCCAGGGAATTTGCCCTGAACGATGTGGGGGTACCTTGGCTAGTGCCAGGGTGCCCACACACTAAGTAACTTAGCACCCAACCTTTACCAGGTAAAGGTTAGACATATAGGTGACTAATAAGTTACTTAAGTGCAGTGGTAAATGGCTGTGAAATAACGTGAACGTTATTTCATTGAGGCTGCAGTGGCTTGCCTGTGTAAGAATTGTCAGAGATCTCTATGGGTGGCAAACGAAATGCTGCAGCCCATAGGGATCTCCTGGAACCCCAATACCCTGGGTACCTCAGTACCATATACTAGGGAATTATAAGGGTGTGCCAGTATGCCAATGTGAATTGGTGAAATTGGTCACTAGCCTGTTAGTGACAATTTGTAAAGAGAGAGCATAACCACTGAGGTTCTGGTTAGCAGAGCCTCAGTGAGACAGTTAGGCATCACACAGGGAACACATACATATAGGCCACAAACTTATGAGCACTGGGCCCTGGCTAGCAGGATCCCAGTGAGACAGTGAAAACACCCTGACATACACTCACAAACAGGCTAAAAGTGGGGGTAACAAGGCTAGAAAGAGGCTACTTTCTCACAAATACCAATACAGAGGGGGACCTGTTGTCAAACAAGGGTGGCAACCAATAGCTGTACCCCCAGAATGGTAATCCCAAAGGACTGTCTGTAGAAAGATAATAGAAAATAGAAAATATCCCAATCTTACTGAAATGAAAGTTGCCATCAAGGGGGCATAAACAGTGTAGGAGGGTGCACTGTGTAGCCATTGACGACAGAGGGAGTCATAATAGAATCAGTTGTGGTAACACAATCATAAAATGATGTCAAACCTCAGAAATGGTTGTATATTCGTAGATCCAAGCATAAAGGAGGATGCCATTAAAAAAACTATGGCCCTCATTACAACATTGGCGGTAAAAGCTGCTTACCGCCGTGCAGAAGACCGCCAACACACCACCGCGGCCGTGGAATTCTGCCACAGCTATTATGACCCACAGCACGGAATCCGCCAAAATCCAGACACCCACACAAGTCCGCCACACCAAACTGGCGAAAACAAAACCTCCACCGTCACAGCAACAGAAATACGCCCACACTATCACGACACACAAATCCACGCGGCGGCCTTTCAACCGCGGTATTCCATTGGCGGTACACACCGCCGCGCTCAAAATACACACACACATACAAAACACAGCCACATTGGACAATTCGAAATACACACACCTGATACACATACACACACCATTCCCACACACCCATTACAATACAAAACACACACCCACATCACCCACAAACCCCTACTACCAAAAATTCCGAAAGAAGGCCAGAGAGAGACAGCACCAGCAAGAACAACAGCATCCACAGGCACACAACACCATCACCCACAGAACTTCCACGCACCTCTCACAACACCCCACTACATATCAGCACACTTATCACCACACACTCCACCCCACACATCACCTACACCACCCCATGGCATGGCAAAGACACCCTAGGTTCTCAGAGGAGGAGCTCACGGTCATGGTGGAGGAAATCGTCCGGGTAGAGCCACAGCTATTCGGATCACAGGTGCAGCACACCTCAATTGCAAGGAAGATGGAGCTATGGCGAAGAATAGTGGACAGGGTCAACGCAGTGGGATAACACCCAAAAAATCGGGAGGACATCAGGAAGAGGTGGAACGACCTACGGGGGAAGGTGCGTTCTGTGGTCTCAAGACACCACCTGGCGGTTCAGCGGACTGGCGGCGGACCCCCACCTCCTCCCCCACAACTAACAACATGGGAGGAGCAGGTCTTGGCGATTCTGCATCCTGAGGGCCTCGCAGGAGTAGGTGGAGGAATGGACTCTGGTAAGACAAATCTTCATTATTACATCCCCCACCCTACCTGCATGCCAGCACATACCTCCACCCTCACCCTCACCCCCAGCACTCCAACTCCTCACATATGTCCCAACATCACAAACCACCCATCCCAACACCAAGCCCTGCATGCAACAACAAAGCAACGACACCCATCACTAAAGCATGCCCACTGCACAAACCCATACAACCCACTAAACCATCATCACACAAGGTCCCACACAGGAATGCAAGCACTGGGGTACACGGTCACCCACCCATTGCACACCATGACACACACAGGTGTAATAACCATCCTTTTATACCTCTGCAGGGCCCCTACCCAACGTTACCGGACAGGAGGGTCCAGACATGTCCACACCACCAGCAGAAGAGGCCCACAGTGATGACAGCAGCTCTGTCCAACTGGATCTAGATGACCAGCCCGGCCCATCGGGGACCTCTGGACAGTTGGTTCCCCTCACACAGTCACAAGCCTCAACCACAGACCTTCCCCCCTCTCGAACCACCAGCACAGCACCCACCCAGCGGGCCCATACCTCCGCCCCCAGGACAAATCAATCAGCTGTGTGTCCACCACTACAGGGAACCCAGGCTAACCCACCACCCCAACAACAACAGGGACCTAGGGGCAGTGGTAGTGGGCACACGGTCCAGGGGACGGAGGCCCAGGAACACAGGGGAACTTGGAGGGCTGCTGTGCGACAGGAGGCGGACAGGCCAAGGGAACCCACTCTCCACGAGGCCCTCTCCTCCATCATGGAAGCCTACCACCAATCCCAGGAGATGATGGCAACGGTACTGGTCAAGTTTCAGGAGACCCAGCGCCTGCAGGAGGAACAGTGGGGCTCATTCCGAGTCCGGCGGGCGGTGGGCACCGCCCGCCGGGCGGAAACCGCCCAAAGACCGCACCGCGGTCAAATGACTGCGGGGGTCATTTTGACTTTCCCGCTGGGCAGGCGGGCGATCTCCAGAAGATCGCCCGCCAGCCCAGCGGGAAAGCCCCTGCAACAAGGAAGCCAGCTCCGAATGGAGCCGGCGAAGTTGCAGGGGTGCGACGGGTGCAGTAGCACCCGTCGCGATTTTCACTGTCTGCATAGCAGACAGTGAAAATCATGGTGGAGCCCTGTTAGGGGGGCCCTGCACTGCCCATGCCAGTGGCATGGGCAGTGCAGGGGCCCCCAGGGGCCCCACGACACCCGTTCCCGCCATCCTGTTCCTGGCGGGTTTTACCGCCAGGAACAGGCTGGCGGGAAGGAGGTCGGAATCCCCATTCCCTGGGCCAGGGGAAAACCGGTGGGAAACCGCCGGTTCCCCTTTTCTGACTGCGGTATACCGCCGCGGTCAGAATAGCCCTGGAAGCACCGCCAGCCTGTTGGCGGTGCTTCCGTTGCCCTCCACCCTGGCGGTTTCAAACCGCCAGGGTCGGAATGAGGGCCAGTATATGGGCTTCAGGGAGGAACTCAGAACCATCAACTCCACCCTGGGCACCATCGTAAGGGTGCTGAAGGAACTCGTGAACACCAGGAGGGACACTGTGGCACTACAAGGGGCCCCTGACACTAGCATGGACGATGAACTGCCCACCACCTCCGCCGGTGCTAGTGGACAGGACGCCCCACCACAGGACCACCATACCAGCACCCCACCCCCTACAGAGGGAGAACCACCCCGAAAACGGTCCCTGAGATCCAGGAACAAGACAGAGTTCGATGCCAAGACCCCCGCCAAGAAACGAGACCACCCTGATTGTCATCCTACTGTCCCACTTTGTCACCCTGTCCACACTTAAACTGCCCCAGCTCCACTTCCTATGCCCATATGGGCAATGCACCTGTGAGACGAATAGACTGGACTCTGCCATGGACATTCCTCCGGCATCACGCCTCACCATTTTACTACCCCCTCCAATATTGAGCACTTAAATAAACACACTTAAAGCACAAAACAATCTGGAGTCTGTCTGTGATTTCGAAATGGTGTATTAGCAATTACAGTGACAAAATGCTCTTTCACTTGTAATGTCAACATACCTATGTCACACAGCTCTAGTCCATGAGGAATCTAAGCAGATGTCACACAGTGGGACCCACATCTGTGAAATCGTAAGGGAAAGTGACAACTCAGTGACCATACACTGGGTGAAAACGACAGACAGTAGAGAGATAGTAGTGTTTAAGTACATGTAGTATAGGTCTGTATTCTTACCTGTGTTTCACTGGAAATATTGCTGGATCACTGAGTCCCTGTTGTCCATGTCTTCTTCTTCTGCTCCTCGTCTTCACTGTCCACAGGCTCCACAGCTGCAACAACACCGCAATCTGGACCATCCTGCAGAAAAGGCACCTGTCGTCGCAAAGCCAAGTTGTGAAGCATACAGCAGGCCACGATGATCTGGCACACCTTCTTTGGTGAGTAGAATAGGGATCCACCTATCATATGGAGGCACCGGAACCTGGCCTTCAGGAGGCCGAAGGTCCACTCGATCACCCTCCTAGTTCGCCCATGGGCCTCATTGTAGCGTTCCTCTGCCCTTGTCCTGGGATTCCTCACTGGGGTCAGTAGCCATGACAGGTTGGGGTAACCAGAGTCACCTGCAAATGGCGAGGGACAACTGTTAGACACACACTAACCTGGAGGGATATCCCCAGACCCAGACAACCATTCCCACTGTCTTGCTTCCAGGTGCTCACCTAATAGCCACACACGGTGCCTCTGGAGTTGACCCATCACATAAGAAATGCTGCTATTCCGCAGGATGTAGGCGTCATGCACTGAGCCAGGGAACATGGCATTCACATGGGAGATGTACTGGTCTGCCAAACATACCATCTGTACATTCATCGAATGATAACTCTTCCGGTTTCTGTACACCTGTTCACTCCTGTGGGGGGGGACCAAAGCCACATGGGTCCCATCAATGGCACCTATGATGTTGGGGATATGTCCCAGGGCATAGAAATCACCTTTCACTGTAGGCAAATCCTCCACCTGAGGGAAAACGATGTAGCTCCGCATGTGTTTCAGCAGGGCAGACAACACTCTGGACAACACGCTGGAAAACATGGGCTGGGACATCCCTGTTGCTATGGCCAATGTTGTTTGAAATTACCCACTTGCAAGGAGGGGATTCCTGTGGGATGGCGGATAGCTGACATCAGGTCTGGCTCCAACTGGGTACACAGTTCCTGGATTGTGGCACGGTCAAGCCTGTATGTGATTACCACATGTCTTTCATCCATTGTCGACAGGTCCACCAATGGTCGGTACACCGGAGGATTGCGCCATCTCCTCACATGTCCCAGCACACGGTGCTTATGAAGGACAACAGCGAGCACCAAGTCAAACAACTCAGAGGTACGTACCCACAGCTTACACAGAACACCAATCATAATCTAAAATGTGGCCTGTATGTGTGTTGAGTCTAGGCCTAGGTATGTGTGACGCAGTTGAAAATGAAGCCATGTGGGCCCCTGAAATGGCGGCTGCCTGACCTCTAAAGTGGGACAATGGGATGTGAGGTAACTGCGCTGGCATGTACACCGGCGCGGTAGGCGGTCGAAGACTGCGGCGCAATGCTGCATTGGTTAACATTGGACCCTATGGGTCCCAGGAGCCAATGACGATGTACGCCGGCGGTGACGGTACGCACCGCTGCGAACGTGACTGCCATTTTCTATCTGTTCAATCACTCAATACCTGATCTTCGACAGGAGAGGACCTACACTGCAAGTGCTGCTGTGACCTCGGTCTGGAAGAGACAATGGCTTGTGCGACTGCAGAAAGGGCCCCTGCCTTCACATCGGAGGAGTTGGAGAAACTCGTGGATGGGGTCCTCCCCCAGTACACGTAACTCTACGGTCCTCCAGACAAACAGGTAAATACACAGGGAGCATGTTGTATGGGCTATGCCTATGTGGAGAGGGCTGGATGTAAGAAGGAAGGGGGGAGAGTGCTGTGTGCATGAAAGATGGTGAATGCATGTGCCACATGGCAAGGGTAGGGATGGGGGGCAGTCAGTTTGATGGTGCAGTTGGTAAAAACTTCTCTTTTTGCCCTGTACATTTCATGTAGGTCAGCACCCACCAGAAAAAAGATATTTGGAGTGCCATCGCCAAGGACGTCCGGACCCTGGGGGTCTACCACAGACGGAGCACCCACTGCTGGAAAAGATGGGAGGACATTCGCCGCTGGAGCAAGAAGATGGCGCAGGCTCAGCTGGGGTTGGCCTCCCAACGTGGGAGGGGTGCCCGTCGCACCATGACCCCCTTGATGTTCAGGATCCTGGCGGTGGCCTACCCGGAGTTGGATGGGCACTTGAGGCCATCACAGCAGCCACAAGGGGGTGAGTACACTCTCATTCTGCTGACTTTGCGCGCAGTGGAGGTGTGTGGGTGGGGGAGGTGGGCTGTGGGTTTCCCTAGGCCAGGGCGAGTTCCATAGGCAAGGCCCCTCCGTAAGGCAGGCCATGTGGCACCCCACCCCACCTCTGTAGAGTTACAACTACACCTAGTCATGCCCCTGTGTCATCTATGTGTACAGATGTCGTCCACAGCCTTGTAGGCCATTTCCCAGGAATTGAACAGTGGAGCCCAAGAGTGCGGCGTAGTGCATGGGGCTTCTGTGTCTGTTGTGTCCGCGAACGGTAGCGGTAATGCATGCACTCAACATGTCTTTCTTCTGTCGTCCCCCACCCTTTTTGTGGTCTCCCTGTTCTTGTGTGCATTAGCATCATCAGGCGGAGGAGCAGTGGCACCGGAGCACCAGGCCATGGAGGGCCACACTACGGTCTCGGAGTTCACCAGTGGGACGGAGGGCAAGGGGAGCTCCACGGCGGGGACAGGAGCTGAGACCAGTGACACGGACTCGTCCTCTGATGGGAGCTCCCTTGTGGTGGTGGCAACATCTGTGCCACCCCCATCTACAGGTACAGCCGCCACCCCCCCTTCCAGCACCGCCCTCCCAGCAGCCCCTCAGCCTTCGCCCCGTGCCCGCTCACCCGGGAGGGTGGGCATCACCTTCGCCCCAGGCACCTCAGGCCCTGCCCCAGTCACCCCTGCTGCCCTCAGTGAGGAGGCCATTGACCTCCTCAGGTCCCTCACTGTTGGGCAGTCTACCATCTTGAATGCCATCCACGGTGTAGAAAGGCAGTTGCAACAAAAAAATGCATTCCTGGAGGGCATTCATTCTGGTCAGACGGCCCTTCAGCGAGCTTTTCAGACTCTGGCCTCAGCACTGATGGCAGCCATTGTCCCTGTGTCCAGCCACCCCCCTCCAACATCCTCCACCCCGACCCAATCCCCTGTACCTCAGCCTATCCCAAGCACACCTACAGACCAGCATGCACACACATCAACACACAAGGGAAGCTCTGGCAAACAAAAGCACCACACATCCCACAGGCACTCACGCAAGCATCACACACATGCAGACATACCAACATCCACTGCCTCCACTGTGTCCCCCTCCTCCTCGTCTCCCTCCTCCCTCCCAGTCTCGTGTACACTCACACCTGCATGCACTACCTCTACAGGCACTACGTCCCTCTCCAGCACACCCACCACCACACCCCGCTCACGTGCAGTCACCACCCCCACTACCATTCACACATCCCCTGTGTCCTCTCCCAGTGTGTCTGTGACGCCCCCTCCCAAGATACACAAACGCAGGCACAAACCCACCCAACAGCCATCCACCTCACGACAACCTCCAGCGCATGCACCTTCACCCAAAGTCACCAAACGTACACCTCCTACAACCACAACCTCTTCCTCCACTCCCAAACCCCCTCCAGCTACCCATCCCAGTGTGTCCAAAAAACTTTTCCTGTCCAACCTTGACCTGTTTCCCACACCTCCCCCACCCTGTCCGTCTCATAGGTCCTGAACTAGCACCTCAGCCACAACATCTCCGGGAGCAGTGGTGCCTGTAGTCACCGGAATCTGGAGTGCACCGGCCACCAGGGCAGCCAGTGTGGCACGGAGCCACAGCACAGACAGTCCCCCACCTGTGAAGCATCAGAAGTTGGCTAGTGCCCGGCGGGAGAGGGGGAAGACTCCAGCCACCAAATCCGCTCCCAGGGGTCCCGGTGGGAGTGTGGAGTCAGCTGTGACACCTCCCAAGGTGGGGAAGGGCCACAAGAAACCTGGCAAGTCTGGGAAGAGCAGCACAGCAGAGAAGACCGCCATCATCCCCGCTGCCCAGGAGGCCACCTCCAGCACAAGCCCAGCTGCCCTGGACAGGCCCGCCAGCACAAGCCCAGCTGCCCAGGACAGGACCGCCAGCACAAGCCCAGCTGCCCAGGACAGGACCGCCAGCACAAGCCCACCTGCCCAGGAGGGGCCCGCAAGCACCAGCTCACCTGCCCAGGAGGCCACCACCAGCACAAGCCCCGTTGGGCCATGAAGGACCGCCAGCACAAGCCCCGCTGGGCCATGAAGGACCACCAGCACAAGCCCCACTGGGCCATGAAGGACCGTCAGCACAAGCACCACTGGGCCATGAAGGACCACCAGCAGCTGAGTCCCTGCAATGGAGACCGCCGCCTCAAGCACCGCTGAAGAGGGCACCGCCATCTCAAGCACCGCTAAACAGGGCACCGCCGTCTCAAGCACCGCTGAACAGGGCACCGCCGTCTCAAGCACCGCTGAACAGGGCACCGCCGTCTCAAGCACCGCTGAACAGGGCACCGCCGTCTCAAGCACCGCTGAACAGGGCACCGCCGTCTCAAGCACCGCTGGCCCATGAGCGGCAAGGGCACTGACACAACTGAGTCCGTCACGGGGTGAATGATGCACTCTGGACACCATGCTCCCTCCAGAACCAGTGGAGAAAATCATCCACTACCTCAGTCCTTGGCAGGATGAAGCACTCTGGGCACCAAGCCCCCTCCAGAACCAGTGGAGAAAAGCATCCACTACCTCAGTCCTTGGCAGGATGAAGCACTCTGGGCACCCAGCCCCCTCCAGAACCAGCGGAGACTGTTATCCACTTGAGAGACTGTGGCTTTGCACTCCCCATGATATGGCAGTGGGCAACCCACCCACTGTAGAGACTTGAGAGACTGTGGCTTTGCACTCCCCAGGATATGGCAGTGGGCAACCCACCCACTGTAGAGACTTATGAGACTGTGGCTTTGCACTCCCCAGGATTGAACAGTGGGCATGTGGCCCCTTCGTGGATTTGGCATCGTGCACTCAAGCGGCTGAGGTGCCCCCCTTTCCCTCCCCCTGAGGTGCCTGTTTAGTTGCTCTCTGATGCCCCTGCAGTGTTCTCTCCGTCATGGTCGGGGATCTTGTGTGGGCCTCGCCCATACCGTGTGGTCCCAGTGTTCCACGGACTTTCTTAAAGCACTACCTGGACTACTATGCTTGGTATATATTTTGTACATGGTGTATATATATATATATATATTTCTGCCTACTTGCTTTTAATATATTACAATGGTTACACTCATTTTCTATTGTCTTTGCATTCTTCCGGAGGGTTTGGGGGTGTAACTGTGATGTATTGATTTGCATCAGTGTGTGTGTTGTAGTGGGTGAGGGTGGGGGTGTTGCGTGTGTATGTCCCTGTTTTTTCCCTCCGCCATCCACTGTGTCATAGGTGCAGTACTCACTGTGGTCTTCGCTGCTGGCGTTCGTGCTCCTGGTAGAGGAGCAGGAAGTCTATTGCAGGGAGAATTTGGAGTTCCGGATCCATGGTGTCCTCTTTCCTCGTGGGGTGTGTAGAGGTGAACGTTTTCCCTTCGGGATTCCTGTTTCCGCTGTGTTTTTATCCGCGGTGAATCCGCCCCGGAAAAGGTGCCGGATTGGCCTGTCATAATTGTGTGGGCAGTACATTGTCTAGCGCCTGTCTGTTGGCGGTGACCGTCGCGATGTGTGTTTGTACCGCCGTGGCGGTCGGAGTGTTAAAGTGGCTGTCTTTGTTGGCGGTTTCCACCACGGTCGTAATTGCAATTTTTTTACCACCGGCCTATTGGCGGTGTTACTGCCGCTTTAACACCGTCCGCCAGGGTTGTAATGACCACCTATTATAACGCCACACTCAGATGCGGCGTCTCTTTCTGTCCTCGCGGATGGAACGCGCTAACGATACTCGGAGCGCCGTTCACGCGTTTTTTGACTACACATTCTGGGAAGCATATATTTCGCTCCCGGTCGCGCTACACTTACCTGTAGCCCTTTTTTCTTCTTTTTTGTTGGTGGGTTTGTCTGGTCTTTTTACCTGTCTCTGTCCACGTTGTGTCCATCTTGTCTTCTTTGTGTTTTTGTCCCAGCATGCTCTGTTTTTCTTTTATACTACTTACTTTTTCCTATACTGGTCTTTGGGCTCTTCCCAATTCAAGATGATAATTCTTTCCTTTTCCTGTGATGTCACTTCCCTTTTCTCAGTATATAAGTCAGTCAGTCTTGTTCCACCTTGCGTTGCAAACACTTCCTTCTGGTTGTGCTGTTCGCTCCTGTTCTTTGTTCCTGCTCTTTGCCTTGGGAGATTTTTGCCTGTTCTTTGTTCCTGCTTTTTACCTTGGGAGATTTTTGCCTATTTTAGTTTCCTGTTGTTTAGTCCTGCTTTTTCTTGTTTTTCTTCAGGAGTTCCTGTTTGAGGTTTTTTCCCAAGTGTTGGGGTTTTTTCCCTCTGGGACTACTTCTGGAGGGTACGGTCTGCTTTGGCGTAGCCTGTCAAGCGGCACCGTGGCTACTAGAAGGGGTCGCCCTTATCTGGGAGTATCCAGAACCTGTAGAAGACTTGGTGTATTCAACAACCCGGTATCCAGAGGTGAGAAGTCCAGCGCAGTACGTAACAGATTGCAACGCCAAAAGACTCCGCGTTGCGAGATCGCCATGGAAGATCCACAGGGAGAGGCGTCAGAAAATGCTCAAGCCATGTTGCAGACTGTCCAACAACAAGCCCAAGAGTTACGGGCAGAGAACACTGCTACAACAGGTCTTGTCTTCCCGATCAATGGACATACCACCCGTATCTGCCAATACTCCTCGATATTCTGGAGATCCTCTAAAGATGAAGGAATCTTTGGACACCCTGACGGTTTTCTTTGCCTTTCGTCCACTCCAGTTTTCTTTGGATAAAGCTAAGGTGGGCTATCTGATCAGCACTTTGTCTGGTCCGGCGCTTGCTTGGGCGACTCCTCTGGTTTCTGCAGAAGACCCAGTCCTGGCTAACTATTCTGCTTTCCTGACTCTTTTCAAACAAATGTTTGAGAGACCTGGGGTAGATGCAGCAGCTGAAGAAGCCTTATGTGACATTCAGCAGGGTCATCAGGATGTTCTGCAGTATATAACCCGCTTTAAACAGCTGGCAGCTGGCAGCTGAAACCTCCTGGGTGGAACGCACCTTCATAACCCTTTTCCGCCGAGGCCTGCGTGAAGAAATTAAAGATGAGCTTGTACATTCTTCTTCAGCTTGTTCTTTGAAGGAATTAATGGATCAATCTATGAACATCGAATATAGACTTCGAGAGCGCAAGATGGAGAGACGTAGAACGCGAGCTCCATACCAGTCTGGTACCTTTCGTGCTAGCAGTCGGCGAACTGAAGATATTCCATCCGAAGCCCCTCAAACTCCTCCTGAAGAACCCATGCAGATAGATCTGGTTCGGGGCCATTGACAGAGTCCGAAAGGGAGGAACGACGACGAAAGGGACTTTGTCTGTACTGTGGTAAGGCTGGCTGTCATGACCACACAAACTTGCCAAGTCAAATCAAAGAAGTGCATGAGAAAAGCAAAGAGATATCCTCAGTGGAGACAGCAAAGCCCAAACTGGAAGAAGGTTTGCAGAGTAATCTTGCACTTATTTCAAAGGAAGAATCATGAAGAGAAGATCCAAGATGGCCGCTGTGAGTCCTGAAGGTTAGTTACAGTTCTAGTCTTGCAATCGGTTGGTTGCTAGGTTACGAGCTCTCCAGCTGGACGCCTTGCACTTCAACTGAGGTCTGACAGGAATCAGCTGTGTGGAGAGAGAGAGCGCTTCAGAACAGAAACTCCTGTGAGGTAAAATTACATTTGAAGATTATATTACAGAAAACGGATAAATATTGTCAAGGTTTATTCGAAGAGTTTGATAGTAGACCGTTCCCGTGGAAGTCGGCAAGGCTACAGAGTTAATGTATGAATTAACCTTATGTTTACAAGGTTCTTGTTTAAGATATTAAAGTCAAAGAAAAAACGAACTTTAAAAGAGCAAGTATCTACAAATGTCAAGGTTATAAACAAAGGCCAAGTTTAAAGGAGAAACGAACTGTTAACAAATAAGCATTTACAAATTCAATGGTAATAAACCAAAATAGAGTTTAAAAGAGAAACGAACTTAAACAAACAAGCATTTACAACTACAAGTTATCGACAGATGTCGAAGTAAGGAAGGAGAAACTAACTGTAATAAACAAGCATTTACAAATACAAGTTATCAACAAATGTCGAAGTAAGAAAGGAGAAACGAACTTTAATAAACAAGCATTTACAAATACAAGTATTGACAGAAGTCACAATAAGACAGGAGAAATTAAATAACAGCTGATTTGAAGAACGCATTATCACCAACTATATATATATATATAGCAATATAAAACCAATCTCTAACAAAGGTTGAGAAGTTCTTCCAGAATCAGTAATAAGCATTTTTTTAAGAAGAGCTATCATTTATAGAGAGAAGCAAGGCTACAGAGAACTCAGGGTGAGTGAAGAAATAATAGAATTAAAGAGAATTAAGTGTTGAGAGTAGAAAGTGAAAAACTGATGTTATATGTCCCTAGTAATTGCGACTGTGACTCTTGCAGGTGCTGTATCCAATCTTAGATGTGAAGAGGCAGACTGAGTACTGGCGTTCATCATCTCTGTGGCAGTCTCTCTACCATCCCATTCCCCTTTCCCCCTCCGGGGTACTCAGCACGAAGGATTAATATTCGTTGTGAGTAGCTCGGGTCGGGACTGAGGAGTTATCTTCTGCTTCTGAGGAAATCAAATTGAAGTATCCTGACAGATTGAAGTGCCATCACCCTAATTTTAGGGAAAAAACAGATTTCCTCCTGAGCAGAATGGCAGAAGGAATTGATATAAAAGCATTAGCCACCGTTTTGGAAGGGTTACAGAAACAATTAAATAACACCACAGAAGAAACAGTTCAAATAAAACAGCGAATAAATGAGTTAGGGAACACCGCTAAATCAAATGAATCTGTGTTTTCACAAATCCCTAGCCCTTCACAGTCTGCAGGTATATCCACTCAAGTAATTCATGCGGTTTCCCCTATTATTCCTTTGGCTCAACCCGAGCGCTTCGGTGGGGATCCAAATAAGGCGCAGATTTTTCTGACCCAATGCTCATTGCATTTTTTATGCAGACCAGTCATTTTTTCCAAAGACCAGTCCAAAGTGGCATTTATATTGTCTTATCTGACAGGAGATGCGGCCGCATGGTCCATGCCAATAATTTCCAGAAATGATCCTGTTTTATATAATTTCCCAAATTTCAAGGAAGAGTTCTTAAGAATATTTGATCGGCGAACTGCAGCTCAAGCCACTGACAATGAACTACTGGAAATCAGGCAAGGTAATAAAGATCTAGTAGCCTATCTGGCTCATTTCAATAAACTCATTGTAGAAACTGCCTGGCTGGAGTCAAAAAGAGCCGCCATATTTTATCGTGGACTGAGAGATGAATTGAAAGATGCCTTAGCACAAGTTCCAAATAGACCCACCAAAATTTCGGAGTTAATTGATCTTGTGTTACAGATTGACCACCGGTTAACTGAACAAAGAGCAGAAAAGAGAAGAGAGTATCGACCATTTCCCCTGAGAATTGATTGTGTAAGAAATGATCATACGAGAGCCGGAGAAGGGATAACGATAGAAGAACCAATGCAAATTGGTTCCATCCGAGGTCCTTTATCTAAGGAAGAAAAAGAGAAAAGAAGAGTGAATCAACTATGTTTATATTGCGGTGCATCTGGGCATTTTGTTAAAAACTGTCCCAAGAAACCCAAAGCTCTTCAGTCGGGAAAAGGCCAGCTTCATCAGTAGAGGGAGTTGCCCTGATGAAAGCAGAACCCAAGACAACTCCTTTAGATCAACGAGTGGCGAATACCTTACAAACCGCAGAGCCACATTTGGTACAAACAGTATCAGTTAAGACCCTTGAGAAGGAAATTCAAGGGATCTCAGTTATGATAGACTCTGGAGCTACGGGCAACTTCTGTGATATCAAATACGCTCGTAAAATGGGTATTCGATTTATCAAGAAATCTACTTAGGAAGTAGTAAGAGCTGTGGATGGAACCAATCTTTCTTCAGGACCCATTTCCCATGAGACCGAACCAATTCAGATGCAAGGTTTTGGTGGACATCGGGAGCAGATAATCTTTAATTTGATAGATGCTCCACCATTTCAACTAATTTTGGGTCTGCCCTGGCTTAAAGAACATAATCCACAAATTGATTGGAGCAAAAGAACGATCAAGATGAATTCCTCTTACTGCAAAGAGAATTGCTTTCATGATGGAGTGGAAGGGTCCACCAAGTCCCAAGCGGCCTGTTTATCATCACACTCTTCAATGATCTGTGCACTAAAGACAGCAGAAATCCCAAAAGAATATGAGGATTTAGTCGCCGTTTTTGATGAAAAGGAGGCTGAGACATTGCCACCACATCGACCCTACGACTGCAAAATTGAACTGGAGCCAGGTGCGATATTGCCATGTAGCAGAATATACGCATTGACCGAAGCAGAGAATCAACATTTAAAGGAGTATTTGGATCAATATCTTGCTAATGGTTTTATTCGTCCTTCTGAATCTCCAGTGTCATCCCCACTATTTTTCATACCAAAGAAGGATGGGAGTCTTCGAACTTGCATTGATTATCGAGCCCTCAATCAGGTTACCATCAAGAATCGATACCCACTGCCTTTAGTGTCAGTTTTATTAGATCAAGTAAAGAATGCTAGAATCTACACCAAATTGGACCTGCGAGGAGCATATCATTTGATTCGAGTGGCTTCAGGGGATGAATGGAAAACCGCTTTTCGGACTCGATACGGATTATTTGAATATCAAGTGATGCCTTATGGGTTATGCAATGCTCCCGCTGCCTTCCAGCATTTCGTTAATGCTATATTACGAGAATTCCTCGACCGGATTGCCGTGGTTTATATAGATGACATTTTAATCTTTTCCGACAGGAAATCTACAGGAGCACATTTCCCATGTTCGATCCATCCTCACAAGGTTGCAAGAAAACCATCTCTATGTAAAATTGGAGAAGTGTGCATTTCATGTGGAACGAGTTGAGTTCTTAGGATTCATTTTGTCACCAGAAGGAGTTAGTATGGATCCTGCCAAGATAAAGACAGTGCAACATTGGCCTTCTCCTTGCAATGTCAAAGAGATCCAGAGTTTCTTGGGGTTCGCTAATTTTTATCGAAGATTCATATCCAATTTTTCTCAAAGAGTTACACCCATTACTCGATTGTTGAAGAAAGGAGTGAAGTTTGAGTGGACAAAAGAAGCTGAAAATGCTTTTAATTTTTTGAAGAATTCCTTCGTCTCAGCTCCAATCTTGCTCCACCCCAATCCAGATGAGCCATATTATGTGGAGGCAGATGCTTCAGATGTTGCCATAGGAGGTATCATTTCCCAGCGTCATAAAGATACAGGTCAATTACATCCAGTGGCCTATTTCTCTCGAAAATTAACACCACCAGAGATAAATTATTCAATTGCAGATAAGGAGCTATTGGCAGTCAAAGAAACTTTTCGTGAGTGGAGGCATTACATTTTGGGAGCTAAGCATAAAGTGACCGTTTACACGGAACACCGAAATTTACAGTTTTTAAAATCAGCTCGAACTCTAACAGCTAGACAACTGTGTTGGTCCCTATATTTTGCAGACTTTGATTTTGTTATCACTTTCAGACCAGGAAAAGTAAATGGGAAGGCAGATGCTCTATCTCGAATTGATACCTGTGCAGTTAAAGAGCCTCCAGAAAAAGAATTGATTATTCCACAAGAGAAGTTCATATCTGCCATATTGTATGAAAATTTAACCAAAGAAATTCAAGAAAACTTAACATTCGAAGGAATGCTGAAGTGGTCCAAAGAAGGCCAAGGAAGAGAAATCAAAAAAGGTTTGCCATACTTTAAAGGTGCACTGTATGTTCCGACTGTGGAGCTGCAAGAAAAAATTCTTCAGGCTTATCATGACGATCAATTGGCTGGATACAAAGGAATTCAACAGACTCAAAATCTAATACAACGAGAATTTTGGTGGCCAAAAATGAAAACTCAGATAAGACAATATGTGTCAACTTGTGACAAATGTCAAAGAGGGAAATCAAATAGAACAGCTTCACAAGGTCTGTTAAGACCTTTGCCCACTGCACCCCATGCCTGGCATACTGTTACTATGGATCTTATAGTGGACCTCCCTAGAAGCCAAGGTTTTAACACTATCCTAGTTTTTGTAGACACTTTCACTAAAATGGCGCATTTCATTCCTTTGAAAGAAATCCCTCGAGCCCCACAGGTTGCACAGTTGTTTACACAACACATAGTACGCGCCCATGGTATCCCAAAAATTCAAGATTCAGACAGGGGGTCCCAATTTGTTTCTCGCTTTTGGGAGGCCTTTAGTAAAAGATTAGGAATTGATTCTCGTTACTCTACCAGTTACCATCCTGAAACCGATGGGCAAACAGAGAGAGTGAATCAAGAGTTAGAACAGTATTTAAGACTCAATTTATTCGATAAAGAGAAGGAATGGCCCGAGTTGATGTGGGCAGCTGAATTTGCTTACAATAATGCTGTTCATTCCACCACTGGGTTCACCCCCTTTTATCTGAACCATGGTAGACATCCTAATGTAATGTTGGGTAAAGAAGATGATTCAGTGCCTGCAGTAGAAGAGATGGTGAGGGATTTGCAGACCACGTTAGTTAGGGCTAGAAAAAACATAATTCAAGCAAAAGACTCATATAAGACTCAGGCTGATAGAAAAAGAAGAGAGAGACCCATTTATTCGAAAGGAGACAAAGTTTGGTTATCCACTCGTCATTTACGTCTCAAAGGAAATCGCAAATTTCAGCCACGATTTATAGGCCCATTCAAAGTTGACAAGATGATCAATCCAGTGGCAGTTAAATTGCAGTTGCCAGCTCATCTAACCGAGGTTGAAATTAATCTCCTAACATCCCCATTAGAATGGACGGATCACTTTCTCCTGACATTTAAATTTTTGGTCAGGCAGCAGCCGTCGATATCTACTCCCCAGAACAAATGGTTGAGACCATGGAAAAATATTAAATCAGAATCTTTAGCAATCGCATTAAGGCACAATTGGAATGACCCTAAGGTATCCACTCTACCCCCTCTTGCTAGATTTAATCAGGGCATCATTCAGGCAATGGACTCGCTAGCTCCGGCGAGGGCTGTGGCTCCTCGCGCTACAAAAAAACTTAATCAACCTTGGTTCTCTAAAGAGCTTAAAATATTACAAAGAAAATACCGGCAGAAAGAGCGCTGCTGGAAACTTAACCCTCGGGATGAGGAGAGAGCGAAACTTAAATCAGCTCTAAAAATTTACAAAGAAGCTTGTTTGACAGCTAAATCGGATTATTTCACACTTAAAATTAGCGAGGCGGCCAATTCCTCTAAGGAACTATTTAAAACTATCACTGCCCTCACCACCCCCCTAGATACTTCTAAAGGTGAAAATTCCCAAGACTTTTGCAACAAAGTGGCCAATTTTTTCGAACGTAAAATTCATAACATCTACTCTAGTTTTGAGTCGGACGATGAATATGTTAACCTATCTTTACGGTCAATTGTGCCCCCATGCCAGGGATTGACACCCCATGGGTCGCTGGATGAGCCTCATTTATTATCTAGGTTTAAATTGCCATCTAAAGAGGACATGCACAAGCTTTTACTTGAATGCAAATCTGGCTCCCCTACGGATCCTTGTCCTCCTGCTATCCTGCGACTTGTACCCGACTTAGTGGTACCTATGTTGACCCTTATTTTTCAGGAAGTTCTTATAACAGGTGTGTACCCCAAGGCATGGAAAGAAACTATGATCCTTCCTTTAAAAAAGAAGGAAACTGGCAAACCTGACGATTTGACTAATCTACGCCCTATAGCCCTTCTTCCCTTTGCGGCTAAAATGTTAGAAAAACATCTCAATAAAGGATTAGTTGATTTCCTGTCAGCCACTAAGGGCTTAGACAGTGCGCAACATGGTTTTCGGAAATTGCATAGCACGGAATCGGCTCTCATTGCATCTTCCGACACCATTCGCAGATTGGTTGATGAGGGCTAAGGGGTCTTTTTGGTTTTGCTAGATTTGTCTGCAGCATTTGATACCATCGCCCCTCATATTCTATTAGATCGTCTGCACCAGGCTGGTGTAAGAGATCAAGCTCTCAAACTGATTGAATCCTTTCTGTCCGACAGGTGGGCTACGGTTAGTAGTGGTGATTTCAGATCCCCAGCTTATCTGCTGCCGTGTGGGGTCCTTCAGGGCTCGTCACTCAGCCCTACGCTGTTTAATGTGTACGTGGCACCGCTGGCAGAATTGATTCGTACTTTCGGCTTCATTCCCACCTTGTATGCTGATGACACTCAGATCATCATCCCTATCGATAATGATTTGGAGAAAGTGCCTATCCGCTTTAATGCTTGTATGATAGCAGTAAACAATTGGATGAGAGCCAATTGGCTAAAACTCAATTGTGAAAAAACGGAAATCCTGTGTTTCGGGGTGAAAAGGGATCTCTGGTCCTCCATGTGGTGGCCGAAAGAATGCGGCACCCTCCCGGAGCCAGGATCCACCTCGAAAAACTTAGGGTTACTGTTTGATGACCAACTATCATTTAAACCGCAGGTTAATCTGATAGTTAAGTCCTGTATGTGGATGCTGAAGAAATTAAAGAAAGTTTTCCCTTTTATTCCACCCTCCTGTAAAATTGCCGCTACTCTGGCTCTAGTCATTTCTCGACTGGACTATGGAAATGCGCTGCTGCTTAACCTGGATAAAGCATCCCTCAACAAGCTACAGGTGATGCAGAACACCGCGGCTAGGCTTGTATTGAAGTTACCTCGTGGGGCCTCTGCTAAGAGCTCCCTCAGAAGCCTTCATTGGCTTCCGGTAGCCCAGCGGCTTTCTTTCAAGGCACTCTGCATCACTCATAAAGCTGTCCATGGGATTGGGCCCAACGCTTTGACCTCCAAGCTACAATTCTATAGGCCTAATAGGCCGCTGCGATCTGCTTCTGCCTATCGAATTCAAACCTTCCGTACTAAGAAGGCGAAATGGGGAGATAAAGCGTTTACCATTGCGGCCGCCAAGATCTGGAATTCACTCCCGTTGAATTTTAGGCAAGAACATAATCATTTAAGATTTAGGAGATTGGTTAAAACGTGGCTCTTCCCGCAATAACTGGGGAGTCCCTTGGTACATGGATTCTGCCCCACCTCAGTCAGCGCTTCGATGCCCACGGGTTGGAATGCGCTTTATAAATACGCAATACATACATCTAAAGATACATCCTGTTTTCCATGTCTCCTTGTTAAAGAACAGTCCTCCAAATTTACGTCAAAACTCCCCTCCAATTCCTATCCAGATTAGCTCTGCAGAAGAGTATGAGGTCAATCAAATCTTAGATTCCAAAATCCGTAATGGCCAGCTTTATTATCTAATTGATTGGAAAGGTTATGGTCCAGAGGAACGATCCTGGGAGCCGCACGAGTATGTACATGCTTCAAGATTAGTGAGAAACTTTCATAGAACCTACCCAAGCAAACCTAAATTGGAGAACTGTTCCTTGAGGGGGAGTACTGTCATGACCACACAAACTTGCCAAGTCAAATCAAAGAAGTGCATGAGAAAAGCAAAGAGATATCCTCAGTGGAGACAGCAAAGCCCAAACTGGAAGAAGGTTTGCAGAGTAATCTTGCGCTTATTTCAAAGGAAGAATCAAGAAGAGAAGATCCAAGATGGCCGCTGTGAGTCCTGAGCGTTAGTTACAGTTCTAGTCTTGCAATCGGTTGGTTGCTAGGTTACGAGCTCTCCAGCTGGAAGCCTTGCACTTCAACTGAGGTCTGACAGGAATCAGCTGTGTGGAGAGAGAGCGCGCTTCAGAACAGAAACTCCTGTGAGGTACAATTACATTTGAAGATTATATTACAGAAAACGGATAAATATTGTCAAGGTTTATTTGAAGAGTTTGATAGTAGACCGTTCTCGTGGAAGTCGGCAAGGCTACAGAGTTAATGTACGAATTAACCTTATGTTTACAAGGTTCTTGTTTAAGATATTAAAGTCAAAGCAAAAACTAACTTTAAAAGAGCAAGTATCTACAAATGTCAAGGTTATAAACAAAGGCCAAGTTTAAAGGAGAAACATACTGTTAACAAATAAGCATTTACAAATTCAATGGTAATAAACCAAAATAGAGTTTAAAAGAGAAACAAACTTAAATAAACAAGCATTTACAACTACAAGTTATCGACAGATGTCGAAGTAAGGAAGGATAAACTAACTGTAATAAACAAGCATTTACAAATAGAAGTTATCAACAAATGTCGAAGTAAGAAAGGAGAAACGAACTTTAATAAACAAGCATTTACAAATACAAGTTATCAACAAATGTCGAAGTAAGAAAGGAGAAACGAACTGTTAACAAATAAGCATTTACAAATTCAATGGTAATAAACCAAAATAGAGTTTAAAAGAGAAACGAACTTTAATAAACAAGCATTTACAAATACAAGTATTGACAGAAGTCACAATAAGACAGGAGAAATTAAATAACATCAGCTGATTTGAAGAACGCATTATCACCAACTATATATATATATATAGCAACATAAAACCAATCTCTAACAAAGGTTGAGAAGTTCTTCCAGAATCAGTAATAAGCATTTTTTTAAGAAGAGCTATCATTTATAGAGAGAAGCAAGGCTACAGAGAACTCAGGGTGAGTGAAGAAATAATAGAATTAAAGAGAATTAAGTGTTGAGAGTAGAAAGTGAAAAACTGATGTTGTATGTCCCTAGTAATTGCGACTGTGACTCTTGCAGGTGCTGTATCCAATCTTAGATGTGAAGAGGCAGACTGAGTACTGGCGTTCATCATCTCTGTGGCAGTCTCTCTACCATCCCATTCCCCTTTCCCCCTCCGGGGTACTCAGCACGAAGGATTAATATTCGTTGTGAGTAGCTCGGGTCGGGACTGAGGAGTTATCTTCTGCTTCTGAGGAAATCGAAATGAAGTATCCTGACACTGGCCACCTGATCCGTAGTTGTCCGGTACGTCCCTCAAGACCTGCGGGAAACGCCAGCTGCCGTCCCCTGTAAGGAGGAAGGAGACGGGAGGAGCTGAAGTACCATCAATATGTTCCTCCAAAGAAAGCATGTCCACCCTGTTTATCTTCTCAGTCAAGTTACAAAGTTCACAAGATCAAGAAGAACACCTTCTGGCTCTCCTTGATTGGGAGCCAGTTGACTCTATGTGGATGAGAACTGGGCTACGAGTAAAGGAATTCCCCGCATTCCTAAAGAAACCCCTGAGCAGGTTCACACGGTGGATGGCTCTCCGTTAACCTCAGGACCTGTGGTGGCCTCAACTCTTACTCTTTGTTTGACATTTGGGGGGCATCAAGAACATGTTGCCTTTGATCTCATAGCCTCACCAAATCACATCATGATTTTGGGAATACCCTGGTTAGCCCGACACAACCCCTATATCAATTGGGAAACAAGAACTATATCCCTAACGTCTTCATTTTGTCAACAGAATTGTTATTCCACTACTTCTTATTGGATTCCCAAAAGGTCCTGTCAGTCAACTAAGGATAACACTAACTCTATCAATATGATCCAGGGAGTTCCAGATTGTTATCAGGAATATATCAGGATTTTTCAGAAACCTAGTAATCCTATTTTGCCGCCTCATCGCAGTTATGACTGTGCTATTCCTTTAATTCCTGATGAGGTCGTCCCCTTTGGTCGAATGTATTCTCTGACAGACCAAGAAAAGAAGGTGCTAAAGGAATATTTAGACAATAACTTGCACAACGGTTTGATTGCTCCTTCCACGTCCCCGGCTGGGGCTCCTCTCTTCTTCATCCCAAAGAAGACCAAGGATCTGCGTCCTTGTGTTGACTTTCGTGAACTCAACAGAATAACGATTAAGGATCAATATCCGCTGCCTTTAATCAGAGATATATTGGATGCCATTCAAGGAGCCAAGATATTTACCAAATTAGATTTACGGGGTGCCTATCATCTCCTTCGGATCAAGGAAGGAGATGAATGGAAGACAGCTTTCCGTACCCCTTTTGGGCACTATGAGTACCGTGTTATGCCTTTTGGACTGACAAACGCTCCTTCTGTTTCTCAACAATTTATGGATTCGGTGTTCTCTGATGTACTCAACCAATATGTAGTCATTTATTTGGATGATATCTTGATATATTCCCGTGAACTTGAGCAACATATAAATCATGTCCTGCAAGTCCTGGAAAGACTCAAGAAAAACCAATTGTTTTGTAAACCAGAGAAGTGTGAGTTCCATAAATCTGAAGTAAAGTATTTGGGGTTCTGTATTAATCAACACGGAATATCCATGGATCCTGACAAGGTCAGTGCCATATTAGATTGGCCTTCTCCAACGTCCATTAAGGAAACGCAATGTTTCCTTGGGTTATCAAACTTTTATCGTCAGTTTATTCAGAACTTTGCCCACCTACAAAGTTTCATAACACAAACAATTAAGAAAGAGAACCTGAAGAAGGGTTTTGTTTGGACCAAGGATGCTGAACGCGCGTTTCAAGAATTGAAGACAGCCTTTACCCAAGCACCCGTGTTGCGCCATCCTGACAATACCAAGAAATTTATCGTTGTAACTGATGCCTCAGACAAAGCTATTGGGGCAGTTCTGCTACAAAAACAAGACAACGATGGACTGGAACATCCTATCTTTTATCTGTCTCATATCCTATCAGAGGCTGAACACAATTATTCTGTACTGGAACGAGAACTACTCACGCTCAAAGTAGCTTGTAAAGAATGGAGGCATTTCTTGATGGGTTTCAGAGAGCCTTTTGAAGCCAGGACTGATCATCGCAAACTCCAATGTCTTCGGAGTTTTCAGTGTCGCAATAGTCGTCAGGCTCGATGGGCTTTCTTCTTTAGCCAGTACGATTTCGTGATCACGTACATACCTAGTTCCCAGAATTTAGTGACAGATGCCTTATCCCGCAGATATCCTGATATAGCCCAGAACTCCTCTCCACCTCTTATTGAGTCTAGCAGAATCATCAGAGCCACTCAATCTTTTCAAGAACGCGTTCAATCCGAGTACCAGTTTCTGTCTGCTTCAGAATGGGATAGAGTGACTCCTTTTTTGCAGAAGAAGGACAACTACTTCTGTCATCAACATGCTCTTTTTCTACCTACCAAGAAAGTGCAGACAGAAGCTCTACAAATGTGCCATGATTCTCCTATAGCCGGTCATCGAGGTGTCAGGAAGTCCCAGGAGCTGCTTCAGCGATCTTTTTGGTGGCCTTAGCTTAAGACAGACACTGAAACCTATGTGTCAGCATGCCCAGTCTGTGCTCAGCCTAAGACACCCTGAAATAAGGTGGCAGGTTTATTAAGACCTTTACCGGTTCCTTCCGCTCCTTGGTGTACTCTATCCACGGATTTCATATGCTCTCTACCTACTTCCTCTGGTAACCAAGTAATCATGGTGACCGTAGATTCATTCACCAAGATGGCCCATTTCTCAGCCTTGAAGAAACTACCGACGGCCCCAGCAATGAGTCGGATTTTTCTGCTGGATATTTTTCGCCTCCATGGTCTTCCGCAAGAGGTCATTTCAGACAGAGGTCCGCAATATGTATCACGTTTCTGGAGGGCCTTTTGTGCCTTATTTAACATTGAGATTTCTTTATCCTCTGGTTTCCATCAACAAACTAATGGGCAAACTGAAAGAGTGAATCAAGAACTTCAGCAGTATCTGAGATGTTACTGCAATGCAACACAAAGCAATCGGTCGGAGTATCTTGCTCTTGCCGAGTTCTCCTATAACAACACAATACATAGTGCGACCAAGACCACACCCTTGTACCTATGGATTTCATCCGAGGACTTTCACTACTGTTTCCCGAACATCCTCTTCTGTGCCTGCTGTCACTTCTTTTTCACGACAGATCTGTTGAATCCAGGGCTTACTTCACACAACTCTCCTAGCTTTGAAACAGGCAATGAAACGAAAGGCGGATCGTTATCGACAAGCCGCACCTTTGTATCAAGTGGGCCACAAGGTGTGGCTTTCTTCCAGATTCCTACCTTCCCGGTTTTCCACCAATAAGTTCAAGCCACGTTTTTATGGACCTTTTCGGATTTCGCAAGTCCTGAATCCTGTAGTTGTGCGTCTCCGCTTACCTCATACCTGGAGGGTTCATCCTGTTTTCCATGTGTCCCAGTTAAAACTCTTTGTTCCTGATCCATACCATCGCCAGTTCCAGCGTCCGCCTCCTCTTTCTATTAACGGACAGCCTGAGTATGAAGCCCAGGAAATCTGTGACTCCAGAATTTTTCGACGCAAACTACTGTTTTTGGTCCATTGGAAAGGATACCCTCTCAGTGACTGTTATTGGGAGGATGCTTCCACCGTCCATGCTCCCCGTTTGGTCCCCCTTTTTTTTTACAGTCATCCTGACAAACCTGGTGCCTCAGGGAGGGGACCTACTGTAACGCCGCGCTCAGACGCGGCGTCTCTTTCTGTCCTCACGGATGGAACGCGCTACTGATACTCGGAGCGCCATTCCCCGCGTTTTTTGACTACACATTCTGGGAAGCATATATTTCGCTCCTGGTCACGCTACACTTACCTGTAGCCCTTTTTTCTTCTTTTTTGTTGTTGGTGAGTTTGTCTGGTCTTTTTACCTGTCTCTGTCCATGTTGTCTCCATCTTGTCTTCTTCGTGTTTTTGTCCCAGCATGCTCTGTTTTTCTTTTATACTACTTCCTTTTTCCAATACTGGTCTATGGGTTCTTCCAAATTCAAGATGGTGTTCTTTCCTTTTCCTGTGATGTCACTTCCCTTTTCTCAGTATATAAGTCAGTCAGTCTTGTTCCACCTTGCGTTGCAAACACTTCTTTCTGGTTGTGCTGTTCACTCCTGTTCTTTGTTCCTTCTTTTTGCCTTGGGAGATTTTTGCCTGTTCTTTGTTCCTGCTTTTTGCCTTGAGAGATTTTTGCCTGTTCTTTGTTCCTGCTTTTTACCTTGGGAGATTTTTGCCTATTTTAGTTTCCTGTTGTTTAGTCCTGTTTTTTCTTGTTTTTCTTCAGGAGTTCCTGTTTGAGGTTTTTTCCCCAGTGTTGGTTTTTTTTCCCTCTGGGACTCCTTCTGGAGGGTACGGTCTGCTTTGGTGTAGCCTGTCAAGCGGCACCGTGGCTACTAGAAGGGGTTGCCCTTATCTGGGAGTATCCAGAACCTGTAGAAGACTTGGTGTATTCGACAACCCGGTATCCAGAGGTGAGAAGTCCAGCGCAGTACGTAACACCTATATATTGATTGTGAAATCTCCATAGTGAAAAGATCGAACCCTGTGACTATCGATTAGTAAATTCCAACCAGGATATATCATCATTTAGTCCAGTCCGATGTGTTCCTAACCTAAACACCCAATGTTGTTCTCTCTCAAAGAGTCTCTTGGTACAGTCTCTAGTGTTTGTTATGCGTTCCAATACAACCCATCTCAGGTCGTCAGGTGTATGTTGGAATTCAATGAAATGTTTAGTCAATTTCGTTACGGCTCGTTGACATCGTATAGTGCTCCGACGCTCATTGATACGTGTTTTGACCATTCTCGTGGTCATTCCGATGTATCGGAAATTGCATGGACAGGTGATCATGTAGATGCAGTTCTTTATGCAGCAGTTAGTATGTGTCGCTAATCGCCATGGTGTCCTCTCACCCAAGTCCACATCCTGTGTATGCATCGAGAAGGGACAACAAGGATAATGTCCTATACCCCTAGCCATGATCTAGATTGTGTGTTGTCACGATTTCATGTGGTAGTGGTCTAGTGTGTACTACTAAGTCTCTAATGTTTTGTGTGCACTTAAATGCAAAAAGGGGTTGCGCTAAAGCCTCACCTGAAATGTTCAGAATGGACCAGTGTTTTCTAATAATTTTCCTAACCTGGTTACTCAAAGGGGTGAAGGTGGTGCCGTTCACGTAAATTTGTGTTAAGAAGGACATCTCTTGGGATATTTCAAGCTCTTTTTCTGGCCTGACTGATAATCCGTAGTGGATATTTACGGTGTACTAGTTGGTGGTTCAGAATCTCAGCCTGGTTATTATAATCAGAAACCTCTGTGCAGTTACGTCTTAACCTCAAGAATTTTCCAAAAGGTAAATTCTGTCGCAGAGATTTGGGGTGGTGGCTGTCAAATAGCAGTAAACTATTCCTATCTGTGGGTTTATGAAAAATGGAAGAGTGTAACAATTCAATAGTTAGGATGATACGTAAATCCATAAAAGAAACTTAGGGGGTCATTCTGACGGCCAACGACCACGGGAGCACCGCCAACAGGCTGGCGGTGCTCCCATGGCATTCTGACCGCGGCGGTACAGCTGCGGTCAGATACGGGAAACCGGCGGTGTACCGCCGGTTTCCCGCTGCCCAAGGGAATCCTCCATGGCGGCGCTGCAAGCAGCGCCGCCATGGGGATTCCGACCCCCTTACCGGCAGCCTTGTTCTGGCGGTTTTGACCGCCAGAACCTGGTTGGCGGTAACTGGTGTCGTGGGCCCCCTAACAGGGCCCCACCAAGATTTTCAGTGTCTGCTACGCAGACACTGAAAATCGCGACGGGTGCAACTGCACCCGTCGCACCCCTTCCACTCCGCCGGCTCCATTCGGAGCCGGCATCCTCATGGAAGGGGGTTTCCCGCTGGGCTGGCGGGCGGCCTTCTGGCGGTCGCCCGCCAGCCCAGCGGGAAACTCAGAATTACCGCGGCGGTCTTTTGAGCGCGCAGCGGTATTCTGCCGGCGGGACTTTGGCGGGCGGACTCCGCCGCCCGCCAAAGTCAGAATGACCCCCTTAGTCTGAGGAAAAATTAGCACTAAAACGTAAATTGCTGTCCAGGGTGTTAACGCACTCAATAAATGCTTTCGCTTGGTCACAGTTACCCTTCCAGACTATTAGTATGTCGTCTATGTATCGACGCCATAGTCGGATTTTAGAGGAGAAAGGTTGAGTGGATGGTAGAATATATTTTGATTCAAAAGTATACATATATAGACAGGCCAGACTCAGAGCAAATGTGCTGCCCATTGAGGTCACTTGAATTTGATGGTATAGTTGACTTTCGAACTGAAAGAATTTTTCTTTTAGGGCTAGATTTGCACACTGTAAAATAAATGAAACTGGAGTTTTGTAGGGCCAGTCCATTTTGCCAAGGATGTCTTTGATTGCTTCCAGAGTGGCATCTTGCGGTATGTTGGTGTACAATGCCTTCACATCAAGGCATATTAACATATCCGTGGTCCCACTGTTATTGATATCATTTAACAAGATTAAAGTGTCCTTAGTATCCTTCAGAAAGGTAGGTGTATCCTGAACAATTGGTTGTAGATAGAAATCACAGAATTTTGACAGAGGTTCTAGCAGAGATCCTATGCCTGATATCAATTGGTGGTGGGGTCCCTTTGTGTATTTTAGGAAGGCAATAGAAATAGGGGGGCCTAGGTTCTTTAGCGACCCTTAACCTCAGGGTAGGTCGCTCCCCTGCCCTCGCGGCGCCACCTTGCTCCTCTGTGCCTGCTGCCTCCTGTTTTGCTCGCTCTGTGACTGTCCCCTTGTGTGTCTGCCTCAGTCTAACCCTTTTTTGCATTTCTGTATCCCCAAGTGAGGGCCTGCTGACCCCGTGTGATCGCGCTCCCCTCTTGCCTTTCTGTACCCCTGAGTGCCTGTTAACCCCCGTGTGATCGCGCTCCCCTTTACTTTTTGTACCCCCGAGTGCCTGGTGCCCCTCGTGCCCCCCCGTCCCTCCGCCGTTTTCCCGCTGTTTTCCTCGCTTTTTTCCCGCCTTCTGTACCCCTCCTGGGTACTTTTTCCGCTTTTTGGCCCGCTCGCCTCCCGAGGCCAATCGCCGTTTTTCCCGCTCTTTTTCTCGCCCCCCTACCCGCCCTCCGCCCGCCTCCCAGCTGTCTCCGCCCCCCCGGCTACCCCTTAAATGGCGGCCGCTGCGAGGCAGTGGTAGCGACCCTTAACCTCAGGGTAGGTCGCTCCCCTGCCCTCGCGGCGCCACCTTGCTCCTCTGTGCCTGCTGCCTCCTGTTTTGCTCGCTCTGTGACTGTCCCCTTGTGTGTCTGCCTCAGTCTAACCCTTTTTTGCATTTCTGTATCCCCAAGTGAGGGCCTGCTGACCCCGTGTGATCGCGCTCCCCTCTTGGCTTTCTGTACCCCTGAGTGCCTGTTAACCCCCGTGTGATCGCGCTTCCCTTTACTTTTTGTACCCCCGAGTGCCTGGTGCCCCTCGTGCCCCCCCCGTCCCTCTGCCGTTTTCCCGCTGTTTTCCTCGCTTTTTTCCCGCCTTCTGTACCCCTCCTGGGTACTTTTTCCGCTTTTTGGCCCGCTCGCCTCCCGAGGCCAATCGCCGTTTTTCCCGCTCTTTTTCTCGCCCCCTTACCCGCCCTCCGTCCGCCTCACAGCTGTCTCCGCCCCCCTGGCTAAGGCAAGGCAAGGCAAGCCCGTCCGCGCCTGGACAGCACCCAGCGCCCGAACCCCTGGCCCCGCGCCCCCGTCTGACCTACGACTCCGCCACCCTCGCCAACCTCAACCCCGGCCGCACGCCGGGCTGCTACCGCGCCACCCCGAAACGGACCCACGGATCCTTCACCTGCAACAATTGCCGCTTCTCCTGCCATCGGACCCAATCCGCTCCCGCCAATAACAACGCCCCCGGAAACAACCTCCACTGCATCCTGGTCAACACCCGATCCGTCCACAGACACGCCATCGAACTGTGGAACCTTATCAACTCAACGAACCCGGACATCGCCTTCCTCACCGAGACCTGGATGAACCCCTCCTCGGCACCCGACATCGCCATAGCCATCCCCGACGGCTACAAAATCATCCGGAAAGACCGCACCAACCGCACCGGAGGAGGCATCGCCATCGCTCACAAAAACTCCATCCGAGTCGCAACCGACACCGACAACTCGCTCCCCGACACCGAACATCTCCACTTCACAATCCACAGCGACCCCAAGACCACCCTCAGAGGCACTCTCATGTACAGACCACCAGGCCCCCGCTCCAAGTTCACCGAACACATCGCAGACTTCGTCAACCCTCACGCACTCTCCTCCACCGACTACATCCTCCTAGGAGACCTCAATTTTCACCTAGAGAACCTCACCGACAACCACACCACCGCCCTCCTGGACAACCTCGCCAACCTGGGACTGAATCAGCTTGTCAACACCCCAACCCACTACGCCGGACACACGCTCGAACCCATCTTCTCCTCCAGCAGACACGTCACCTTCAGCCACACCACCGAACTCACCTGGTCGGACCACAGATGTGTCCACTTCAGCTTCAAGAAGACCACCGTACACCACCACACCCAGCAACCCCCAAGAAGACACTGGAACCGTATCACCACGGAACAGCTCGCAGCAACCCTCTCCCAGAACCAACCCACCTACACCACCGACCCCGACGAAGCCGCCAACAACCTCACCAACTGGCTCTCCGACTGCGCAAACCTCCTGGCCCCCCTGAAGACCCAAGCCAGCTCCAACAACCACAAGAAAAGTTCTTGGTTCACCCCCGACCTCAAAGACTCCAAGAAGGAATGCCGCGTCCGCGAGAAGACGTGGCGCCTCAACCAGACCGAAGAGAACCTGTCAGCTCTCAAGGACGCCACCCGCCAACACCACCAACACCTCCGCGCCGCACGAAAAACCGCCTACCGGAACAGACTTGACAACAACGCACACAACAGCAAGGAACTTTTTGGCATCGTCAAAGAGCTCTCCAACCCAGACGCAGAAAAAAACTCCATCCCTCCATCACAGGACCTCTGCGACTCCCTCGCGACCTTTTTCCACCAGAAGATCACCGACATATACAACAGCTTCCCGACCACCGACACGAACCCCCACCCGGAACCCACCAACGAGATCACCACCATCCTCACCTGGAGCCCAACCACCACCGAGGAGATCACCCGCACCATGAATTCGATCCACTCCGGTTCCCCATCGGACCCCTGCCCGCACCACATCTACAACAAGGCCGACGACATCATCGCACCGCACCTTCGAGACGTCATCAACGCCTCCCTCACCGCCGCCACCTTCCTGGAGAGCTGGAACCACGCAGAGCTCAACGCCCTCCTAAAGAAGCCCACAGCAGACCCCACCGATCTCAAAAACTTTCGGCCCATCTCTCTCCTGCTGTTCCCCGCCAAAGTGATTGAGAAAATTGTCAACTCTCAGCTCACCAACGCCCTGGAAACCAACGACTCCCTCGACCCCACACAGTTCGGTTTCAGAGCCAACCACAGCACCGAAACCGCCCTCATCGCAGCCACGGACGACATCAGGACCCTGACCGACAAGGGTGAGACCGTGGCCCTCATACTTCTGGACCTATCTGCGGCCTTCGACACGGTCTGCCACCGCACCCTGATACGACATCTCAGCAACGCCGGCATCAGAAACAAGGCCCTCGAATGGATCGTCTCCTTCCTCTCCGGCAGGACCCAGAGAGTCCGCCTCCCCCCCTTCAGATCAACAGCCACGGAAATCATCTGCGGCGTACCCCAAGGATCCTCCCTCAGCCCCACTCTCTTCAACGTCTACATGACGCCCCTGGCGAACATCGCACGCAACCACGGACTCGACCTGATATCATACGCCGATGACACCCAGCTCATCCTATCCCTCACTAACAACCCCACTGCAGGCAGAACCAGATTACACGAAGGAATGAAGGAAGTGGCGAACTGGATGACAGACAGCCGTCTAAAACTGAACGCAGACAAGACGGAGGTCCTCATCCTCGGCCCCACTCCCACCGCATGGGACGACTCCTGGTGGCCCCCCGCCCTAGGCAGCACTCCCCAACCCACCGACCACGCCCGCAACCTCGGCTTCATCCTGGACTCATCCCTCACCATGTCCAGGCAGGTGAACGAAGTGACCTCGGCATGCTTCAATACCCTCCGCATGCTTCGCAAAATCTTCCGCTGGATCCCCACCGAGACCAGGAAGACGGTCACCCACGCCCTCGTAACCAGTCGCCTGGACTACGGGAACACCCTGTACGCCGGCATCACCACCAAGCTGATGAGGAAACTCCAACGTATCCAGAACGCCGCCGCGAGACTCATCCTGGACATCCCTCGCCACCATCACATCTCTGGACACCTGAAAAAACTCCACTGGCTCCCCGTCAACAAGAGGATCACCTTCCGACTTCTGACCCACGCACCCAAAGCCCTTCACAACCTCGGACCCAAACTGATCAACAGCCGCATCTCCTTCTACACCCCTTCGCGCACTCTACGTTCCGCCGGTCAGGCCCTGGCAGCTGTACCCCGCATCCGCAAAGCCACCGCCGGAGGAAGATCTTTCTCTTTCTTGGCAGCGAAGACCTGAAACTCGCTACCCAGCCACCTTCGCGCCATACCTGACCACCTCCCCTTCAGAAGGCAGCTCAAGACCTGGCTCTTCGAGCGCTGACCCCCCCCCCCCCTCCCCCCCAGCGCCTTGAGACCCTTTATGGGTGAGTAGCGCGCTTTATAAATTTGATTGATTGATTGATTGATTGATAGTGTCCAGAAATTTGGCCTCTGCATGGGATATCCAATCTGACTCTTCAGCTTCAGTGATCAATCCTCGAATTGTCTTCTGTAAACGTGGAGTAGGGTCCGAGGATATAGGTTCATAGTATGTAGTGTTGCTTAATAGTCTCAGACATTCCTGTCTATATGAAGCTGTATTCTGGATCACTATCGCACCCCCTTTGTCCGCAGGTTTTATAGTGATATCTGGATGATGGGACAATGTGCGGATAGCTTCTCTTTCTTTGTTGGACACATTCTGAAAGTGCAAGGTTGGATTCATTGACTCGATCTCTTGTCGCACTGCTTTTTCGAAAGCAGGTACTTCCACTGGTACTAAAGAAGATGGAGGCATGAAAGTGGAAGGGTTTCTCAAATTAGTATCACCTAGAGGAAGTGGCGCAGATTGGTTCTTAAAAAAGAAATGCAAGCGGATCATACGGAACAATGCAGTGATTTCACAGTTAAGGTGGAAAGGATCTTCTTTAGGAGTGGGAACAAAACCCAGACCCCGATTAAGTACTGAGATTTCATCTGGTGAAAGAATAGTGTCTGATAAGTTAACAACTAGGGTTTCTTCGGTGGTACTGCACTGCGGCTCCTGGTCACCATCTGTGGTTCCTCTTGGGTCCAGTGTACGTTCCTGCCTCTACCTCTGTTTCTTCCTCTGCCCCTGGCCCGGCCTCTTCCTAAATAAGGATGATATAGGATCTCGGCTTGTGGTTGGAAAAAGGGGTTTGGGGGTTGCTGCCACATGGGGAACTGAGCATATGGAAACAGAGGAGTTGGACCAAGTGGAAGTGGTTGGCGTTTCCGGTACGATTGTCATTCATCATCGCTGCTCCAACCATCTGAGCTAGAAGAGCGACTGCCTGCTTCAAGGAACACGACGCCTGGAAACCACACTGCACCCGCAGCCCCCAGGACCTGAAGGAACTGAACTCCAGTGCAGGAGCGACCCCCAGGCGACCCTCTGCCTAGCCCCGGTGGTGGCTACCCCGTGGAGCCCCCCCCCTGTGCCTGCCTGCATCGTTGAAGAGACCCCCGGGTCTCCCCATTGATACCTATTGAAAACCCGACGCCTGTTTGCACTCTGCACCCAGCCGCCCCACTGCCGCTGAGGGTGTACTTTCTGTGCCTGCTTGTGTCCCCCCCGGTGCCCTACAAAAACCCCCAGGTTTGCCCTCCGAAGTCGCGGGTACTTACCTGCTGGCAGACTGGAACCGGGGCACCCCTATTTCCATTGAAGCCTATGGGGGTCATTCTGACCCTGGCGGTAAAAGGCAGTTACCACCGGTCAGAAGACCGCCATACCACCGCCGCGGCCGCGGTAACCCGCCAGGGTCATTCTGACCCACAACTGCCAAACCGCCAAAAACCCGACCTCCACTGAAGGCCGCCACATCAGCAGTCAGCGATAAACTGGAGATGACCAAACCTCCACCGTCACGCCAACAGAAATACGCCCATGCCATTACGACCCACGAATCCACGCGGCGGTCTTTCAACCGCGGTATCCCATTGGCGGTACACACCGCCGCCGTCAAAATACACACACACATAGAAAACTCAGCCACATTGGACAATTACAAATACACACACCTCATACACATACAAACACCACTCCCACACAATCAATACGATATAAAACACACACCCACATCACCCACAAACCCCCACAAATCGAAATTCAGAGACAAGGCGCAATACACAGAGAGAGAGTACAGGGAACGCAAACCACAACACACACAGGAACCCAACATCATCCCCCACACTACATCTACGCACAAAACACCACACACCACTACACTCATCACCACAAACACCACCCCACACCTCATCCACACCACCCCATGGCACCCCAAAGACACCCCAGGTTCTCGGACCAAGAACTCAGGGTCATGGTGGAGGAAATAATTAGGGTAGAGCCCCAGCTCTTCGGCACACAGGTGCAGCACACCACAATAGCCAGGAAGGCGGAGCTATGGCAAAGGATCGTCGACAGGGTCAACGCTGTGGGACAGCATCCCAGAAATCGGGAAGACATCCGAAAGCGCTGGAACGACCTACGGCGGAAGGTGCGGACGATGGTGTCAAGACACAACATCGCTGTGCAGAAGACTGGCGGCGGACCCCCACCCACTCCACCCGAATTCACAGCATGGGAGCAAGAGATCTTGAACATCCTGCATCCTGAGGGCCTCGCTGGAGTAGGCGGAGGAATGGACTCTGGTAAGTCTAATCTCAACTACTTCACCCCCCCCAACCACCAGCATGCCAACCCACACCCTCACCCCCAACCCCCCAGCACATATCCTCCCTGCTAATGTCTCACCAGCACAACCCACCCAAACCAACACCAACCCCTGAATGCCAACACAAACCATGGACACCCATCACCTAAGCATGACCACTGCACATACCCATCCCCCCCCCAAACCACCCTCACAACTCCTCCCACAAGGGAATGCCAGCACTGGGGTACAAGGGCACCCACAAATCGCACGCCATGGCACACACAGAAGCAATAACCATACTCTTTTACCCCTGCAGGGCCCGAACGCCAACACACCGGCCCGGAGGGTCCAGAAATGTCCGTCCCACCCCCAGAACAGGCCCCCAGTGATGACAGCAGCTCTGTCGACCTAGAACCTGATGACCATCCCGGACCATCGGGGACCTCCAGACAGTCGGTTCCCCTCAGGCAGCCACAGGCCACAGCAGACCTACCCCCCTCTGGAAACCCCAGCACAGCACCCACCCAGCGGGTCCATGCCTCTGTCTCCAGGACAGGTCAAGCAGCGGTGTGTCTACCACTACAGGGCACCCAGGGCAACCCACCACCCCAACAACAACAGGGACCTGGGGGCAGTGGTAGTGGGCACAGGAACAAAGGGGAACTGGGAGGGCTGCTGTGCGACAGAGGGAGGACAGGCCTAGGGAACCCACTGTCCAAGAGGCCCTCACCACCATCATGGGAGCGTACCACCACTCCCAAGAGCCGATGGCGACGGTCCTGGCCAGGTTCCAGGAGATCCAGGCCATGCAGGAGGGCCAGTACATGGGGTTCCGGGAAGAACTGCGCAGCATCAGTTCCGCAATGGGTACAATCGTGGTGGCACTCAACCAGATTGTCACCACATTGCGGGACCATGTGGCCCCCCAAAGGGCCCCTGCCACTAGCATGGAGGAAGAACAGCTTACCACCTCCGCCGGCGCTAGTGGTCAGGAGGCCCCGACACAACAGCAACGGGCCACCCGGACCCCACCCTCTGCAGAACATGAACCACCCCGTAAGAAAGGCCTGAGATCTAGGAAGAAGACAGAGTAGGCTGTCAAGACCCCCGCCATGCACGGATCCCCCCGGATGTCATCCCACTGTCCCACTTGTTCACCCTGTCCAACCTTGAAGTGCCCCTGCTCCACCTTCCACAGGCATATGGACAATGCACCTGTGCGAACGAGAGTCTGGACTCTGCCATGGACATGCCTCCACCATCACCCATCACCCTTTTTGAACTATACACCAATTTTTGCACTTCAATAAACACAATTATTGCACAAAAACCATCTGGAGTCTGCTATTTATTTTTTTAAACCAAATGTATTTGATATAACCAACCAAGAATGTCCAATTACATTGTGATGACAACATACCAGTGTCACACAGCGGTAGTCCATGGGGAAATAAACCAGAGGGCACTCCGTGGGGACCAGATCACTGAAATAGGAAGGCAAATTCACAACTAAGTTACCATACATTGGGGTGAAAGGTCAGACAGTAGAGAGCCAGTACTGTTACAGATATAATAAAATGCAGGAGTAGATTCTTGCCTGTCTGTTACTGGACATACTGCAGTATCACTCTGTCCCTGTTGTCTGTGTCGTCCTCTTCGTCTTCCTCCTCTTCACTCTCCGCAGGCTCCACAGCGGCCACAACACCACCATCTGGACCATCCTCCTGCAGGAAAGGCACCTGGCGTCGCAAAGCCAGGTTGTGAAGCATGCAGCAGGCCACAATGATATGACACACCTTCTTTGGTGAGTACATTAGGGATCCACCTGTCATATGCAGGCACCTAAACCTGGCCTTCAGGAGGCCGAAGGTCCGCTCGATCACCCTCCTAGTACGCCCATGGGCCTCATTGTACCGTTCCTCTGCCCTTGTCCTGGGATTCCTCACTGGGGTCAATAGCCAAGGCAGGTTGGGGTAACCAGAGTCACCAATTAGCCACACACGCTGTCTCTGTAGCTGTTCCATCACATAAGGGATGCTGCTATTTCGCATGACGTACGCATCATGCACTGACCCTGGGAACTTGGCATTTAAATGGGAGATGTACTGGTCAGCCAAACAGACCACCTGGACATTCATCGAATGATAACTTTTTCGGTTCCTGTACACCTGTTCATTATCTTTTGGGGGGACCAAAGCCACATGGGTACCATCAATGGCACCAATGATATTGGGAATGTGTCCAAGGGCATAGAAATCACCCTTCACTGTGGGCAAGTCACCCACCTCAGGGAAAATGATGTAGCTCCGCATGTATTTCATCAGGGCAGACAACACTCTGGACAATACCCTTGAAAACATAGGCTGAGACATCCCAGATAAAATGGCCACTGTAGTTTGAAATGATCCACTAGCCAAAAAATGGAGTACTGATAGCACCTGCACTAGAGGCGGAATCCTTGTGGGTTGGCGGATGGGTGACATCAGGTCTGGCTCCAGCTGGGCACACAGTTCCTGTATAGTGGCACTGTTGAGTCTGTAGGTGAGTATGACATGTCGTTCTTCCATTGTCGACAGGTCCACCAGCGGTCTGTACACGGGAACATTCCTCCGTCTCCTCGCAAGTCCCAGCGGACGGTGCCTAGGAAGGACAACATGGAGCACAGAGTCAATCAACCCACAGGTAAGTTCCCACAGCCTGCACAGTACACGAATCTCTCTGGATTGAATGGCTTGTATGAGTGTCGATGCAAGGCCTAGCCATGTGTGACGCAGTAGGAATTAAGCCATGTGGGCCCTTGAAATGGCGGCTGCCTGACCTGTGAAGTGTGACAATGTGAAGTGAGGTCATTGCGCTGGTGTGGCACGCCGTGGCGGTAGGCGGTCGAAGACCGCGGCGCAAAGCAGCATTGGTTAACATTGAACCCTATGGGTTTCAGGAGCCAATGACGATGTGCGCGGCGGTCGCGCTACGCACCGCCGCGGTACGCACCGCCGCGGGCGTGACCGCCATTTTCTCTCTGCTTAATCACACGAGACCTGAGCATCCACAGGAGAGGACCTATACTGCAAGTGCTGCTGTGACCTCGGTCTGGAAGTGACAATGGCTGCTGCGACTGGGGAAAGGGCCCCCGCCTTCAGTTCCGAAGAGTTGGAGAAGCTCGTGGACGGGGTCCTCCCCCAGTATGCGCTACTCTACGGTCCTCCAGACCAACAGGTGAGTACACGGGGGCCAATGCATAGTGGGCAATGCCTGTGATGAGTGGGGTGGATGTACGATGGAGGGGAGGGGAGCGAATTACGAATGCATGGCACGACAGATGAGAGCATGTGCCACATGGCAAGTTTGGGGAGGGGGGGCCACTCACATCGAGCATGCAGAAAAGTGATGATGTTTCTTTTCCCCCCCTGTACATGTCACATAGGTCAGCGCCCATCAGAAGATCGATATTTGGCGTGCCATCGCCAAGGACGTCCGGGCCCTGGGGGTCCACAACAGACGGGGCACCCACTGCCGCAAGAGGTGGGAGGACATCCGCCGCGGGAGCAGGAAGACCGCCGAGGCTCTGCTGGGGATGGCCTCCCAACCTAGGAGGGGTGCCAGTCGTACCTTGACCCCCCTGATGTCCCGGATCCTGGCGGTGGCCTACCCCGATTTAGATGGGCGCTTGAGGACATCACAGCAGACACAAGGGGGTGAGTACCAGCACATTCAGCTATATTTGCGCGCAGTGGAGGTGCCTGGGTGGGGGAGGAGGGCTGTGGGTATCCTACAGGTACAGCCGCCACCCAGCGCACCAGCTCCACCCTCCCAGCAGCCCCTCGGCCTTCGGCCCGTGCCCGCACGGCCAGGAAGACGGCCATCTCCTTCGCCCCAGGCACCTCAGGCCCTGCCCCAGTCACCCCTGCTGCCCTCAGTGAGGAGGTCATTGACCTCCTGAGGACCATCATTGTTGGGCAGTCTACCCTTTTGAATGCCATCCAGGGTGTGGAGAGGGAGGTGCATCAAAGCAATGCATACCTGGAGGGCCTTCATTCGGGTCAGGCTGCCCAGCAGCGATCGTTCAACGCTCTGGCCTCAGCACTGACGGCAGCGATTGTCCCTGTCTCCAGCCTCCCTCTTCTAACTCCCTCCACCCAGTCCCACTCCCCTGTTCCTCTGCCTATCCCATCCACACCTACAGACCAGCCTGCACACACCTCAACACCCAAGGGAAGCTCATCCAGACATAAGCACCACAGAACACACAAGCATTCACACAAGCAACATACAGATGCAGACATGCCAACAGCCACTACCTCCTCTGTGTCCCCCACCTCCTCGTCTCCCTCCTCCCTCCCTGTGACGTCTACACTCACACCTGCATGCACACCACCATCAGCCAGTACACCCATCACCAGCACACCCTCCAGACCAGTCCGCACACGTGCAGTCACCACCCCCACTGCCATGTACACGTCCCCTGTGTCCTCTCCCAGTGTGTCTGTCACCCCCGCTACCAAACCACACAAACGCAGGCAGGAACCCAACCAACAGCCATCCACCTCACGTCAGCCTCCAGCCCATGCACCTGCACCCAAAGACACCAGACTTGACTCTCCTACAACCACATCCTCTTCCTCCACTCCCATACCCACTCCAGCTACCCTTCCCATTGCTCCTAAAAAACTATTCCTCTATAAACTGGACCTCTTTTCCTCACCTGACCCACCCCCTCCATCTCGTAAGAGTTCCAAAAACACCTCAGCCACCACCAGCCCAGCAACTCCCAAGAACGTAGTGCCTGGTTTTTGGAGTCCGCCCTTTCCTTGGGCAGGGACATCGGCCAGCAGCAAAGGCACAGCCAGCCCCCCCCCTGGGAAGAGGAGCAAAAAACTGAAGGGCAGGCGCAACAGGCCTGATACGCCTGCCCCCAAGGAGGGTAGCCTTACACCGTCACCTGCCACATCGGGTAAGGGAGCCAAGGGCCACGGAGAGTCTGCCAAGGGCAGCAAAGCGCAAAAGGCAGGGAGCAGCCGACCTGGCCATGATGGCCCCACCAGCCCCATTCCGGGGGTATTGGAGGAGACCCAGGGCCCCAGGACTCCATCACAGGAGGGCCCCGCAACGGAAAGGTCCGATGCTGACTGAGCGGGAAGTATTGGCCAGGTATGGTTCACTCGAAACACAAGACAGGCACCGCTGAACAGGGCCCCTCCGTGAGGAGCACCGCTGAACAGGGCCCCGCCGTGAGAAGCACCGCTGAACAGGGCCCCGCCAAGACAGGCACTGCTGAACAGGGCCCCGCCGTGAGGAGCACCGCTGAACAGGGCCCCGCCAAGACAGGCACCGCTGAACAGGGCCCTGCCATGAGGAGCACCGCTGAACAGGGCCCCGCCGTGAGAAGCACCGCTGAACAGGGCCCAGCCGTGAGGAGCACCGCTGAACAGGGCCCTCATCTCAAGCACCACTCCGCTGGGCCCTCCTATCAAGCACCGCTCCGCTGGGCCCTCCTGTCAAGCACCGCTCCGCTGGGCCCTCCTGTCAAGCACCGCTCCGCTGGGCCCTCATCTCAAGCACCGCTCTGCTGGGCCCTCCTGTCAAGCACCGCTCCGCTGGGCCCTCCTGTCAAGCACCGCTCCCCTGGGCCCTCCTGTCAAGCACCGCTCCGCTGGGCCCTCATCTCAAGCACCGCTCTGCTGGGCCCTCATCTCAAGCACCGCTGGCCCATTGGCAGGCCCGGTCCTGTGTCGGGCAGGGCTTCACGAGGCACTCTGCCCACCATGCCTCCTCCATGACCAGTGGACTCTGTAATCCACCTGATGGACTGTGGCTTTGCACCCCCCAGGATGGAACAGTGGGCAATCCACCCACTGTAGAGACTTGAGAGACTGTGGCTTTGCACTCCCCAGGATGGCACAGTGGGCAATCCACCCACTTAGAGACTTGAGAGACTGTGGCTTTGCACTCCCCAGGATGGCACAGTGGGCAATCCACCCACTGTAGAGACTTGAGAGACTGTGGCTTTGCACTCCCCAGGATGGCACAGTGGGCATGGAGGCCTTTCGTGGATCTGGCGTCGTGGACTCATGTGGCTGAGGTGCCCCCCCTTCCCTTCCCCCTGAGGTGCCAGTATTTTATTTTTGTGATGCCCCAGCAATGTTCTCTCCAATGGACTCGATCTCGTGTGTGGGCTTTGCCCATGTGTTGCTGCACATTGGCCCACGGACATTTGAACTTTGCAAAACTGTGCCGGACTTTTGCTACTTGTATATCTATAGTTCTAGATGTGTAATAATTCTTTATATATTGCTAAGTTCGCTATACTTAATTATTGCTATAATATAGTTCTATTTTTACAATCATTGCCTTTTGTCTTTGCATTTTTGTTTTGGGGGTTTGGGGGTGTCACTCTGACTTTTTAATCTGCATTGGTGTGTAGGTATTTCGGTGGGGGTGAGGGTGGGGGTGGGTGTGTGGCGTATGTGTGTGGCCGTAACCTTTCCTCCTCCCCCCTCCCCTGTGTCGTAGGTGCAGTACTCACCGTTGTCGTCTGCGGCGACGTTCGTGATCCTGGAAGAAGAGCAGGAAGGCAATGGCTGGGAGGATGTGGAGTTCCGGTTCCATGCTGTCCCGATTCCGCGTGGAGTGTGTCGAGGTGAGCGTTTTCCATTGGAAATGTCTGTTTCCGCCGTGTTTTATCGGCGGGGCTCCCGCCCCGGAAAAGGTGGCGGATTGGTGAGTCGTGATAGGGTGGGCGGTACATTGTCTGCCGCCTGGCTGTTGGCGGTGACCGCCGCGCTGTTTGTTTGTGCCGACGTGGCGGTCGGAGTGTTAAAGCGGCGGCCTGTGTTGACAGTTCCCGCAAGGGTCAGAATTTCATTTTTTGGACCGCCAGCCTGTTGGCGGGTTGGCCGCCGCTTTAACACTGACCGCCAGGGTCAGAATGACCCCGTATGTGTTTTGGGTCCACTTTGACCTCTGCACCTGACCGGCCCTGAGCTGCTGGTGTGGTAACTTTGGGGTTGCCTTGAACCCCCAACGGTGGGCTACCTTGGACCCAACTTTGAACCCTGTAAGTGTGTTACTTACCTGTGAACTTAACATTTACTTACCTCCCCCAGGAACTGTTGATTTTTGGACTGTGTCCACTTTTAAAATAGCTTATTGCCATTTTTGCCAAAACTGTACATGCTATTGTGATTATTCAAAGTTCCTAAGATACCTGAGTGAAATACCTTTCACTTAAAGTCTTGTTTGTAAATCTTGAACCTGTGGTTCTTAAAATAAACTAAGAAAATATATTTTTCTATATAAAAACCTATTGGCCTGGAATTGTCTTTGAGTGTGTGTTCCTCATTTATTGCCTGTGTGTGTACAACAAATGCTTAACACTACCCTCTGATAAGCCTACTGCTCGACCACACTACCACAAAATAGAGCATTAGAATTATCTCTTTTTGCCACAATCTTACCTCTAAGGGGAACCCTTGGACTCTGTGCACACTATTTCTTACTTTGAAATAGTATATACAGAGCCAACTTCCTACAGGCAGCCTCCATTATGCCTGGATCTACGAATATACAACCATTTCTGAGGTTTGACATCATTTTATGATTGTGTTACCACAACTGATTCTATTATGACTCCCTCTGTCGTCAATGGCTGCATAGCGCACCCTCCTACACTGTTTATGCCCCCTTGATGGCAACTTTCATTTCAGTAAGATTGGGATATTTTCTATTTTCTATTATCTTTCTACAGCCAGTCCTTTGGGATTACCATTCTGGGGGTACAGCTATTGGTTGCCACCCTTGTTTGACCACAGGTCCCCTTCTGTATTGGTATTCCACTAAAATATGGCTGCCATTTTTTTTGTTACAAAAACATCTCTACAATATGGCCACCACTATTTCCTATTCCTAACCCCATTACAAAATGGCCGCCACTCTTTTACTGTTAGGGAATTCCTTCAAGATGGCCGCCACTATTTCCTATTCCTAACCCCATTACAAAATGGCCGCCACTCTTTTACTGTTAGGGAATTCCTTCAAGATGGCCAACGCTTTTCTCCAGTCCTCTTTCTAGCTTGATGCCCCACCACCATTTATAAACCCCTCTCCGGCTATGTCTCATTCTTTCTGGGACGTGGAGCAGGGGTAGGTTATCCACCCGGTGGCCACACGAGCGGGGTAAGTCCTGTGTTACCTTTCTTTAAGGAGCAAATGGCCCGATTCTGGGCCTTCTGCAGTTCTTATTACAGCTTGCGTACTGTTTAACGCGATCATACAGCACTACATCGGTCTGCCTAAACGCTTGGTGGGAGCTGTCATCTCGGTTAGGGGCTGATGCAAACTATACCTTACGCTAACAGGGGTATCCCTGTACCCATATTAGAATCTTGAGCAATATCTTTACATATGTGATACTTTTTGGACAGATATTTTTCTTCATGAATACTTTTCTCTGTGCATTTCTTAACGCAAGTGAATCGAGATAATTTTCTGGGTAACCGGTTGGTGGGAGCTGTCTATTTTTGAGGGCCATTTCCTCAACTTGTTTTTAAGAGTAACTATCTATATTGCAGACCACTTTATTTGCCCCTTCTTGATCCTTGGTGGGAGCTGTCATTAAACATTGGACACTACTATGACCCTGTGTCCTTATTATTAATACTATTGGTGTACATTATTGGATTGGCGATTGTCTACACTATTCACATTTTTTGGACATGTTTGACTCGTGATTTAAGATTATTTTGACAATTTGAATTGACTAACAATATTCCACATAGTTATGGTGATTACCTGTGTCCTCATACTTAGGACTTTCTGTTAT
Source organism: Pleurodeles waltl (assembly GCF_031143425.1). Lineage (NCBI taxonomy): Eukaryota > Metazoa > Chordata > Amphibia > Caudata > Salamandridae > Pleurodeles > Pleurodeles waltl. The sequence continues at coordinate 24,306,433 of NC_090436.1, forward strand.
TGGACAGGTTTGAGCCACGATTTAAGTTTGTCCTGAATAGTTTGAATGGATTTATAATCCTTGAGATATTTATACTTGTTATGTATGACATGTTATCTATATCTATACTTAGTTGACTATACAAGCCTGGACCACTGATGCTTATCGCTATCCCGATGGGGCCCATCCTATAATACAGGGAGGGTAAGGATTCATCCTCTGAATTGAGAGGAGTCTGTTTGATTTATATTTCACTGTGTGATACACTGCACATTAGGGTTTCTCACCGGAATGAGCTCACTGTGCACATGGTTATATTTGTATTTTGAGTCTGTTTTTCTTCTCTTTGTAGGTTTTTGTGGTACGAAGAAATCCCATATTGGGTTATAACGTAGATTAGGTACGTTTTTTGGTCCTGACGAATCGCACCGATCTTAACAGACATTTTTTGCGAGAAACAGGTTGACCCCGATGATAGAAGTATAGTTAGTTCTGTACTCTAACTCTCCACATTCCCCCAATTCAGGGACTGACAGTTTTTTTGTTTCTGAGGGTGGACTAGACATTACTTCTAATCCTTACCCACACTCTGTTTTTAATCATGACAGGAGTCTGGGTTGATTAAATACAATATTTCCAGACCCCTAACCATTTTTATTTTCAAATACCAATCCCACATACTAGCACTCAGCTACTGGCATTCTTTACACTCAAAAGATCTCTGGCAAAGAGCCCCCACGAGGGGCCCGTCAGACATTGCAGTGCCGGCCTGACAAGGAGCAAAAGCCCGATAATGAAGCATGTCACCATTTGGTGAGTGAGGGCTCTTGTTCTAATAAGAGCAGACTCATAGACTCTATTACTTACTGTATACATTTGTACCAGTCTATTGGCTGGAACTGTGTACTTTTGTTTTTTTGGTATTATGATGGGAATACCGTACACAGGACCAACGTTTCTCTAAACACTCCAGACGTAGCCCTTCTTTGTTTGTATTCGACTGACTATGAAAGCCTATATAATCTAATTTTGATAGAGCATTTCTTAAATAATTGTGTGTCAGACTTGTTGCATCAGTACTTGGTAGACTCAGATCTGATCTCTCCCCAAGAATTGGGAAGGAAGGCAGACAAATGGGTCAGAACAAGAGTGAGCAGAAAAGCTCATACAGGGGGTGACAAGGATGGCAAGAAGAAGGATGGTAAGTCTCATGACAAGGGTGGGGACAAAGACAAAAATAATTCTGAGTCTTCATCAGGCCCAGAAAAATCCTCAGGGAGAGGTGGGTCCAAATCCTCTTCTCACAATCAAAAGAAGCCATGGTATTATTTATGTGAAAGTAAAGGCCATTGGGCAAGTGATTCCACTTGTCCAAAGAAAAACACCAAGGCTCCCACCACCACAACCCCAACTGCATCCAGTAGTGCCCCTGGTAATAGCAGTGGTGGTGGGAATAACACTACAAATAGCCAGACAAACATTAGTAATGTAGTGGGGGTTGGTCTAGTTAGGGAGACCACAGAGGCTGTTTTAGTCTCTGACGGTGGTATTGACTTTGCCACCTTAGTTGCTTGTCCCCTTAATATGGGTAAGTACAAGCAACTACCCCTAATAAATGGTGTTGAGGTCTACAGGGACACAGGAGCCAGTGTCACCATTGTGGTAGAGAAACTGGTTGCCCCTGAACAACACCTACTTGGTCAGCAGTACCAAGTGACTGATACTCATAAAAACACTCTTAGCCACCCCATGGCTGTTGTGAACCTCAACTGAGGGTGGAGTTACTCGCCCAAAGAAAGTTGTGGTAGCCACTGATTTACCTGTAAACTGCTTACTAGGAAATGATTTGGAAACATCAGCTTGGGCTGAAGTGGAGTTGGAGGCTCATTCAGCAATGCTGGGCATTCCAGGGTATATTTTTGCTTTAACAAGGGCTCAGGCCAAAACGCAAAAAGGACAGGGAAACTTGGATCCTGGAACAATGGACCAAGTGCTCACAAAAGCTAGGGGTAGGAAGGGTAAATCCTTGCCCACTATCCCTCCCTCACTGGAAGATTCCCCTTTTGAGGAAGAGAAATCCTCTCCCTGTGCAGAACCTACACCAGAGGAGCTGGCAGCAGACACTGCTGAGCTTTCGGGTGCAGGGGGTCCTGCTAGGGAAGTGCTGAATGTGGCACAGAAGACCGGTCCCACACTAGAGGGTTTAAGACAGCAAGCTGTCAAACAGCAGAATGGGGATGTAAGTGATAGCCATAAGGTGTATTGGGAAGACAACCTCCTGTATACTGAGCCAAGGGACCCTAAACCTGGAGCTGCCAGGAGATTGGTCATCCCTTTGCAATACAGAGAGTTTCTTCTTACACATGACATTCCTTTGGCTGGGCATTTGGGCCAAAGTAAAACTTGGGACAGGCTTGTTCCCCTGTTTCATTGGCCTCATATGTCAGAGGACACAAAGGAGTTTTGTCGCTCTTGTGTGACCTGCCAAGCCAGTGGCAAGACTGGTGGCACTCCAAAGGCCCCCTTAACTCCACTTCCTGTGGTTGGGGTGCCTTTGAAAGGGTAGGGGTTGACATAGTTGGCCCCTTGACCCTCCAACAGCTTCAGGCAATAGGTTTATCCTGGTGGGAGTGGACCATGCCACTAGGTACCCTGAAGCAAACCCCTTAAGGACCACTACAGCTCCTACAGTTTCAAAGGCCCTCCTGGGAATCCTTTCCAGAGTGGGCTTCCCTAAGGAAGTGGTGTCAGACAGAGGTAGTACCTTTGTGTCTGCATACCTCAAAGCAATGTAGAAGGAGTGTGGTGTAACATACAAGTTCACTACTCCTTATCATCCACAAACAAATGGTCTGGTTGAGAGGTTTAATAAAACTCTCAAAGGAATGATAATGGGACTCCCTGAAAATCTCAGAAGGAGATGGGATGTCCTGTTACCTTGCCTCCTTTTTGCTTACAGAGAGGTACCCCCAAAAGGAGTGGGTTTTAGCCCCTTTGAACTCCTCTTTGGACACCCTGTGAGAGGTCGCCTTGCACTTGTTAAGGAGGGTTGGGAACAACCTTTAATAGCTCCTAAACAGGACATTGTGGACTATGTACTTGGCCTAAGATCAAGAATGGCTGAGTACATGAAAAAGGCCAGTAAAAACCTTCAGGCCTGCCGGAGCTGCAAAAGCAATGGTATGACCAGAAGGTTGCCCAGACCCAGTACCATCCAGGACAGAAGGTGTGGGTATTGGAGCCTGTGGCCCCAAGAGCACTCCACGACAAATGGAGTGGACCCCATCTCATTGTTGAGAAAAAGGGTGAGGTTATGTGGTAGACCTGGGCACTGCCAGGAGTCCCCTTAGGGTGCTCCATGTCAACTGCCTAAAACCCTACTATGACAGGGCTGATCTCACCTGCTCATGGCAACTGATGAGGGACAGGAAGAAGAGAGTGACCCTCTCCCTGATCTCTTCTCCACCACTGAAGCTGATGGCTTAGTGGAGGGAGTAGTACTTGCAGATTGCCTTACTGCTGAGCAGAAAGACAACTGTGTAAATCTCTTAAGTCATTTTTCTGAACTCTTCTCACTGATACCTGGTACCACTACTTGGTGTGAGCACACAATCAGTATAGGAGACAGTTTACCTGTCAAAAGTAATATTTATAGGCAGCCTGACCATGTCAGGGACTGCATAAAACAAGAGGTACAGAAAATGTTAGACTTAGGAGTAATTGAGCCTTCAGAAAGCCCATGGGCTAGCCCAGTTGTGCTTGTCCCAAAACCTCACAGTAAGGATGGTAAAGGAGCGATGGGTTTTTGTGTTGACTATAGAGGGCTCAACCAAGTAACCAAGACAGATGCTCACCCTATTCCCAGGGCAGATGAGCTGATAGATACATTGGCTTCTGCCAAGTATCTAACCACTTTTGATTTAACTGCAGGGGATTGGCAGATTAAATTATCAGAAGATGCAAAACCTAAAACTGCATTCTCAACCATTGGAGGGCACTATCAATTCACTGAATTGCCCTTTGGCCTGAATAATGCATCTGCCACTTTTCAAAGGTTGGTGAGCACAGATCTGCAAGGGTTGGAAGCTTTTAGTGCAGCATATCTAGATGATATAGCTGTCTTTAGCTCCACCTGGGATGATCTCCTGGTCCACCTGTGGAAAGTTTTGGAGGCCCTGCAAAAGGCAGGCCTCACTATCAAGGCTTCAAAGTGCCAGATAGAGCAGGGGAAAGTGGTTTATCTGGGCCACCTTGTAGGTGGGGAACAGATTGCACCACAGCAGGGGAAGATCCTGACCATGATGGAATGGGCTCCCCCTACAACTCAAACCCAGGTGAGACCCTTTTTAGGCCTCATAGGGTACTATAGGAGGTTCATTAAGAATTATGGCTATGGCTCCATAGCAGCTCCTCTTAATTACCTCACTAGTAAGAAGATGCCTAAGAAGGTACTGTGGACAGCTAGCTGTCAAAAAGCTTTTGATGAGCTCAAACAGGCCATGTGCTCTGCACAAGTCCTTGCTACTCCAAAAAGATCATAGTCCAGACTGATGCTTCTGAATTGGGGGTTGGGGTAGTGCGATCACAGCTTAATACTGAGGGCCAGGATCAACCTGTTGCTTTCATCAGCAGGAGGTTGCCCCTAGAGAAAAGCGTTGGTCTGCCATAGAGAGGAAGGCCTTTGCTGTGGTCTGGGCACTTAAAAAGTTGAGACCATACCTGTTTGGTACTCACTTTATTGTTCAAACAGACCACAAACCTCTACTTTGACTAAAACAAATGAAAGGTGAAAACCCTAAATTGTTGAGGTGGTCCATCTCCCTACAGGGAATGGACTATATAGTGGAACATAGACCTGGGAGTACCCACTCCAATGCAGATGGACTCTCCAGATATTTCCACTTGGACAATGAAGGCTCATCTGGGCAAGGTTAGCCTTATTGTCCCTCGTTTGGGGGGGGTTGTGTAGGAAAGTACCATCTTGCCTGGCACGTTACCCTTATTTTTACTTGTGTGTCAGTTTGTTTTTGCCTGTGTCACTGGGATCCTGCTAGCCAGGACCCCAGTGCTCATAAGTTTGTGGCCTATATGTGTTCCCTGTGTGGTGCCTAACTGTATCACTGAGGCTCTGCTAACCAGAACCTCAGTGTTTATGCTCTCTCTGCTTTTAAAATTGTCACTGCAGGCTAGTGACCATTTTCACCAATTCTGATTGGCACATTGGAACACCCTTATAATTCCCTAGTATATAGTACCTAGGTACCCAGGGTATTGGGGTTCCAGGAGATCCCTATGGGCTGCGACATTTCTTTTGCCACCCATAGGGAGCTCAGACAATTCTTACACAGGACTGCCATTGCAGCCTGAGTGAAATAGCGTCCACGTTATTTCACAGCCATTTTACACTGCACTTAAGTAACTTCTAAGTCACCTATAAGTCTAACCCTCACTTAGTGAAGGTTAGGTGCAAAGTTACTAAGTGTGAGGGCACCCTGGCACTAGCCAAGGTGCCCCCACATTGTTCAGGGCAATTTCCCCAGACTTTGTGAGTGCGGGGACACCATTACACGCGTGCTCTACCAATAGGTCAATACCTATATGTAGCTTCACAATGGTAACTCTGAATATGGCCATGTAACATGCCTAAGATCATGGAATTGTCCCACCATGCCAAATCTGGTATTGGGGTGCCAATCCCATGCATCCCCGGGGCTCCAGCAAGGAGCCCAGGTACTGCCAAACTAGCTCTCCGGGGTTTTCTCTGCAGCTACTGCTGCTGCCAACCCTCAGACAGGTTTCTGCCATCCTGGGGTCTGGGCAACCCAGTCCCAGAAGGCAGAACAAAGGATTTCCTCTGAGAGAGGGTGTTACATCCTCTCCCTTTGGAAATAGGTGTTAAGGGCTGGGGATGAGTAGCCTCCCCCAGTCTCTGGAAATGCTTTGAAGGGCACAGATGGTGCCCTCCTTGTATAAGCCAGTCTACACTGGTTCAGGGATCCCCCAGTCCCTGCTCTGGCATGAAACTGGACAAAGGAAAGGGGAGTGACCACTCCCCTGTCCATCACCACCCCAGGGGTGGTGCCCAGAGCTCCTCCAGTGTGTCCCAGACCTCTGCCATCTTGAATGCAGAGGTGTGAGGGCACAGTGGAGGCCTCTGAGTGGCCAGTGCCAGTAGGTGACGTCAGAGACCCCTCCTGATATGTGCTTACCTGGTTAGGTAGCCAATCCTCCTCTGAGGGCCATTTAGGGTCTATCCTGTGGGTTTCTCATCAGATAACGAATGCAAGAGCTCACCAGAGTTCCTCTGCATCTCCCTCTTTGACTTCTGCCAAGGATCGACCGCTGACTGCTCCAGGACACCTGCAAAGCTGCAACAAAGTAGCCAGAAGACTACCAGCGACATTGTAGCGCCTAATCTTGCCGGCTTTCTCAACTGTTTCCAGGTGGTGCATGCTCTGAGGGCTGTCTGCCTTCACCCTGCACTGGAAGCCACAAAGAAATCTCCAGTGGGTCGATGGAATCTTCCCCCTGCTTCAGTAGGCACCAAACTTCAGCTTCACAAGTACTCTGGGTCCCATCTTAGCCTGACGAGCGTGGCCCCTGGAACGCAGGTGGTAGACCCACGTGACCCAGACTGTCCAGTGCTCTAACTGTCCAAATTTGGAGGAGGTAAGTCCTTGCGGCCCCTCTCCAGACAGTAATCCTGTGCACCGCATGATCTGCAGGTACAAGGGCTACTGTGCACATTTCCAAGAAATCCTGCATGAACACCCTAGCCTAGGTCCCCAGCACTCTGGCCTCCGATGCTCAGCTCCCTGAGTTGATCTCCGGTGTTGTGGGACCTCTCTTTGCAATATTGAGACAACTGCTGTGTTCAGACTTCTTGAACCCATGTTCAAGGACTTCTGCGGGTGCTTCCTTCTTGTATGAGGGCTCTCTACGTTGCTGAGGGCCCCCTCTGTCTCCTCTCCCAAGTAGCGACACCCTGGTCCTTCCTGGGCCCAGGGAGCACCCTTTTTCTCCAACCACAACTCTCGCAGCTAGCAAGGCTTATTTGCGGTATTTTGCCAAGGAAATAACTTTGCATCCTCCAGGACACCGTGGGACATCTTCTGCACAAAGAATATCTTCCTACCTCCTTTCGTTGTTGCAGAATCTTCAGCTTCTTCCAACCAGAGGCAGCCATTTTGCACCTTCATCCGGGTTTTAGTGGGCTCCTCCCCCCCGGACACATTTGCGATTCTTGGACTTGGTACCCTTCCTTTGCAGGTCCTCAGGTCCAGGAATCCGTCTTCGGTGCTTTTCAGTCTGTTGTGGTCCTTTATCACGACTTTAGTGTGTTTCTGGGGAAATAGTAGTACTTTACTCCTACTTTCCAGGGTCTTGGGGTGGGGTATCTTTTACACCCTTAGTGTTTTCTTATACTCCAGGCAATTCTCTACACACTACACTAGCCTAGGGGTCCATTCATGGTTCACATTCCACTTTCTTAGTATATGGTTTGTGTTGCCCCTAGGCCTATTGTATTTTACAGTGTTTGCACTACTTTTCTGACTGTTTTACTTACCTGATTTGGTTTGTTGTGTATATTTTGTGTATGTTACTTACCTCCTAAGGGAGTATATCCTCTGAGATATTTCTGGCACATTGTCACTAAAATAAAGTAATGAAAATGTCACTTACCCAGTGTACATCTGTTCGTGGCATCAGTCGCAGTAGATTCGCATGTTCTGCAATAGCTCGCCATCTGGTGTTGGGCCGGAGTGTTACAAGTTGTTTTTCTTCGAAGAAGTCTTTCGAGTCACGGGACCGAGTGACTCCTCCTTTTGTCTCCATTGCGCATGGGCGTCGACTCCATCTTCGATTGTTTTTCCCCGCAGAGGGTGAGGTAGGAGTTGAATTGTAGTAATAGTGCCCATGCAATGGAGTGACTAAGTATACACCTATTTAAGGTTGAGATGATACATATATAAATAATTGAAGGTAACTTCCAAACTGCTACAGGCTCCCGGGGAGGCGGGTGGGCACATGCGAATCTACTGCGACTGATGCCACGAACAGATGTACACTGGGTAAGTGACATTTTCAGTTCGATGGCATCTGTCGCTGTAGATACGCATGTTCTGCATAGACTAGTAAGCAGTTATTTCCCCAAAAGCGGTGGATCAGCCTGTAGGAGTGGAAGTAGTCTGAAATAATGTCCTTAATACAGCTTGACCTACTGTGGCTTGTTGTGCGGATAACACGTCTACACAGTAGTGCTTGGTGAATGTGTGAGGCGTAGACCATGTGGCTGCCTTACATATTTCTTGCATTGGGATGTTTCCTAGAAAGGCCATGGTAGCACCTTTCTTTCTGGTTGAGTGTGCCCTTGGTGTAATGGGCAGCTGTCGTTTAGCTTTAAGGTAGCAGATTTGGATGCATTTAACTATCCATCTGGCTATACCTTGTTTTGAAATTGGGTTTCCTGCATGAGGTTTTTGAAATGCAATAAAGAGTTGTTTAGTCTTTCTGATGTTCTTTGTTCTGTCAATGTAATACATCAATGCTCTTTTGACATCTAATGTATGTAGTGCCCTTTCAGCTACGGTATCTGGCTGTGGAAAGAACACTGGAAGTTCCACTGTTTGATTTAGATGGAACGGTGAAATAACCTTTGGCAAAAATTTAGGATTGGTCCTTAGGACGACTTTATTTTTGTGTAGTTGTATAAAAGGTTCCTGTATAGTAAACGCCTGAATCTCGCTTACTCTTCTCAGGGAAGTAATGGCGATGAGAAATGCCACCTTCCAGGTTAGGAACTGTATGTCGCAGGAGTGCATGGGTTCAAAAGGTGGACCCATAAGTCTAGTTAGGACAACATTTAGGTTCCATGAAGGAACAGGTAGTGTTCTTGGTGGTATAATTCTCCTAAGGCCCTCCATGAATGCTTTAATGACTGGTATTTTATATAGGGAAGTTGAATAGGTAGTTTGCAGGTATGCAGATATTGCTGCAAGGTGAATCTTAATGGAAGAGAAAGCTAGGTTAGATTTTTGTAAGTGAAGCAAGTAACCCACTACATGTTCTGGAGTTGTGTGTAATGGTTGTATTTGATTAATATGGCAGTAGCAAACAAACCTCTTCCATTTACTTGCATAGCAGTGCCTGGTGGATGGCCTTCTTGCTTGTTTTATGACTTCCATACATTCTTGGGTAAGTTGTAAGTGCCCGAATTCTAGGATTTCAGGAGCCAGATTGCTAGATTCAGCGATGCTGGATCTGGGTGTCTGATCTTTTGGTTGTGCTGTGTCAACAGATCTGGCCTGTTGGGCAATTTGATGCAGGGTACCACTGATAGGTCTAGCAGCGTTGTGTACCAGGGTTGCCTTGCCCAAGTTGGTGCTATCAATATGAGTTTGAGTTTGCTTTGACTGAGTTTGTTTACCAGGTAAGGAAGGAGAGGGAGAGGAGGAAAAGCGTAAGCAAATATCCCTGACCAGTTCATCCATAGGGCATTGCCTTGGGATTGTTTGGGTGGGTATCTGGATGCGAAGTTTTGGCATTTTGCGTTCTCCCTTGTCGCAAACAAGTCTATCTGAGGTGTTCCCCAGAGTTTGAAATAAGTGTTCAGAATTTGGGGGTGAATTTCCCATTCGTGGACCTGTTGGTGATCTCGAGAGAGATTGTCTGCGAGTTGATTTTGTATCCCTGGTATAAACTGTGCAATTAGGCGAATTTGGTTGTGAATTGCCCAATGCCAAATTTTTTGTGCTAGCAGGCTTAACTGCGTGGAGTGCGTCCCTCCCTGCTTGTTTAGATAATACATTGTTGTCATGTTGTCTGTTTTGACGAGAATGTATTTGTGAACTATTATTGGTTGGAAAGCTTTTAGTGCTTGAAAAACTGCTAGAAGTTCTAGGTGATTGATATGCAGTTTTGTTTGATGTACGTTCCATTGTCCTTGTATGCTGTGTTGATCGAGGTGTGCTCCCCACCCTGTCATGGAAGCATCTGTTGTTATTACGTATTGTGGCACTGGGTCTTGGAAAGGCCGCCCCTTGTTTAAATTTATGTTGTTCCACCACAGAAGCGAGAGGTAAGTTTGGCGGTCTATTAACACCAGATCTAGAAGGTGACCCTGTGCTTGAGACCACTGTGATGCTAGGCATTGTTGTAAGGGCCTCATGTGCAGTCTTGCGTTTGGGACAATGGCTATGCATGATGACATCATGCCTAGGAGTTGTAATACCATCTTTGCCTGTATGTTTTGTGTTGGATACATGCGTTGTATGATGGTGTTGAAATTTTGAATTCTTTGTGGACTTGGAGTGGCTACTCCTTTTGATGTGTCTATTATGGCTCCCAGGTATTGTTGTACCTTGCGTGGCTGAATTTTGGATTTTGTGAAATTGACGGTGAACCCTAGTTTGAAGAGGGTTTGTATGATATGATTTGTGTGATTTGAGCACTCTATTAACGAATGGGCCTTGATTAGCCAGTCGTCTAGATATGGGAACACATGTATTTGCTGCCTTCTTATGTGTGCTGCGACTACTGCTAGACATTTGGTAAAGACTCTTGGTGCGGTTGTTAATCCGAAAGGCAGTACCTTGAATTGGTAATGTATTCCTTTGAATACAAACCTTAGGTATTTCCTGTGCGATGGGTGTATTGGTATATGGAAATAAGCATCCTTGAGGTCTAAAGTTGCCATGTAGTCGTGCAGTTTTAGCAATGGCAATACTTCTTGTAGTGTGACCATGTGGAAGTGGTCTGATTTGATGAAAGTGTTCACTACTCTGAGGTCTAGGATTGGTCTCAGCGTTTTGTCCTTCTTTGGTATCAGAAAGTACAGTGAGTAAACTCCTGTGTTTATTTGTGTGTTTGGCACTAATTCGATTGCATTCTTTTGCAATAGTGCCTGCACTTCTATCTCCAGGAGATTGGAATGGTGTGTTGTTAAATTTTGTGCTTTTGGTGGTATGTTTGGAGGGAATTGTAGAAATTCTATGCAATAACCATGTTGGATAATTGCTAGAACCCAAGTGTCTGTAGTGATTTCCTCCCATGCTTTGTAATAATGACCTATTCTTCCCCCCACTGGTGTTGTGTGGAGGGGGTGAGTGACATGTGAGTCATTGTTTAGTAGTAGGGGTTTTGGGGCTTTGAAATCTCCCTCTATTTCTAGGGAATTGCCCTCCTCTATATTGTCCCCGAAAACCTCCTCTATACTGTCCCTGGTAAGTGGACGGTGTTGCTTGTGAGGTGCTGGCTTGTGTGCTTTGACCCCGAAACCCCCCTCGAAAGGGCGTTTTACAGAATGTGCTGTAATTCCCTCTGCTCTGCGGGGAGTAGAGTGCGCCCATGGCTTTGGCAGTGTCCGTATCTTTTTTGAGTTTCTCAATCGCTGTGTCCACTTCTGGACCGAACAGTTCTTTTTCATTAAAAGGCATATTGAGAACTGCTTGTTGAATCTCTGGTTTAAATCCAGACGTTCGGAGCCATGCATGCCTTCTGATAGTTACAGATGTATTAATTGTCCGTGCAGCTGTATCTGCAGCGTCCATGGAGGAACGTATCTGGTTGTTGGAGATGGTCTGTCCCTCCTCAACCACTTGTTTTGCCCTATTTTGGAAGTCCTTGGGCAGATGTTCAATGAGATGTTGCATCTCGTCCCAGTGGGCTCTGTCATAGCGCGCAAGTAGTGCCTGGGAGTTCGCGATGCGCCACTGGTTTGCAGCTTGTGCTGCGACTCTCTTACCAGCTGCATCGAACTTGCGGCTTTCTTTATCTGGGGGTGGTGCATCTCCAGATGTGTGAGAGTTGGCCCTTTTCCTAGCTGCTCCTACAACAACAGAGTCTGGTGGCAGCTGTGTAGTGATGAAAACCGGGTCCGTAGGAGGCGGCTTATACTTTTTTTCCACCCTTGGTGTGATTGCCCTACTTTTGACCGGCTCCTTAAATATGTCTTTTGCGTGCCGGAGCATACCAGGGAGCATAGGCAGGCTTTGGTAGGAGCTGTGGGTGGAGGAGAGTGTGTTGAACAAGAAATCATCCTCGACCTGTTCTGAGTGGAGGCTTACGTTGTGAAATTGTGCTGCTCTAGCCACCACCTGAGAGTACGCGGTGCTGTCTTCTGGTGGAGATGGCTTTGTAGGGTATGCCTCCGGGCTGTTATCTGACACTGGGGCGTCGTATAGGTCCCATGCGTCCTGATCTTGGTCACCCTGGCTCATGGTGGTGTGAGCTGGGGAGTGTGATGGAGTTTGTGCTGGTGAAACGTTAATCACGGGCGGAGGAGAGGGTGGTGGTGTAACTCTTTTCACCACTTTTGGTTGTGGTGCTTGTTCCGTCTGGAACTCCAACCTTCTCTTTCTCCTAATGGGGGGAAGGGTGCTTATTTTCCCTGTCCCCTGCTGAATGAAGATACGCTTTTGCGTATGGTCCACATCAGTTGCTTGTAGCTCTTCCTCAAACCTATGCTTTTGCATTTGGGAGGTTAGCGAGTGCTCTTCTGTATAAGAGCCTGAAGCTGGGTCGCTTGCAGTTTGTTTCGGCATCGAAACTTTGTCTGCGTGTTTTTTCGGCTCCGAGGTGACTTTTTTCCTTTTCGGGGCCGAAACCTCTCGGCGTCGATCTGTTTCGGTGCCGCTGTCTCGGCGTCGAGCCGTGTCCACACCGGCATCTCGGTGTCGAGGCTTGTCTCCAGCACTTTCTCGGTCCCGAGAAGGCTGCGTGCCGGTGTCTCGACCGGAGTCGGACGATCTCGGCACTGTTTGGGCCTTTTTCGGTGCCGACGGTCGGTCACCGAATTTATGGGTCGAGCCATGGCCTGGTGGCAGTGGCGTCCCCTGGGCCTTGTAAATGTTTCTTTGTGTGGTTTTCGACGTCTTACTCACGGTTTGTGTATCGTCGAATCCTTCGGAGTCTGAGTCTTGGATCGAGAAGGTACCTTCTTCTTCCTGTTCCTCGAACTCCCGTTGGGCTGTCGGTGCGGACGCCATTTGAAGTCTTCTGGCTCGACGGTCTCGGAGTGTTTTTCGGGACCGGAACGCACGACAGGCCTCGCAGGTGTCTTCGCTGTGCTCAGGTGACAGGCACAGGTTGCAGACCAAGTGTTGGTCTGTGTAGGGGTATTTATTGTGGCATTTGGGGCAGAAACGGAACGGGGTCCGTTCCATCGGCGTTCTTCAGCACGCGGTCGGGCCGACCAGGCCCCGACGGAGGATCGAAAAACTACCCCGAAGGGCACCGGAGCTCTTCGATCTTCGATGCGGTGTGGAATCTAAGTACGCCGATCCCGAACGCAACAATACCGACGAAAATCTTCCGAAATTAGCTAATTTTCCGTTCCGAAACTCGGAGCGACAGGAACACGTCCGAACCCGATGGCGGAAAAAAAACAATCGAAGATGGAGTCGACGCCCATGCGCAATGGAGACAAAAGGAGGAGTCACTCGGTCCCGTGACTCGAAAGACTTCTTCGAAGAAAAACAACTTGTAACACTCCGGCCCAACACCAGATGGCGAGCTATTGCAGAACATGCGTATCTACAGCGACAGATGCCATCGAACCTTTATTTTTAGTAACTATGAGTATTGTCTTTTTTATGAGATAGTACCTATATGATATAAGTGGTATTGCATGAGCTTTGCTTGTCTCCTAGTTCAGCCTTGGCTGCTCTGCTATAGCTACCTCTATCAGCCTAAGCTGCTAGAACACTACTACACTCTACTAATAAGGTACAACTGAACCTGGCGCAAGGTGTAAGTACAATTGGTACCCACTATAAGCCAGGCCAGCCTCCTACAAAGGGAAGATACAGGATTTCCCCCAATTCACCTTAAGGCCAGCAGCTTCACTAAATTGGTCCAACAGGTCATAAAGGTCCAGGAGAGTGCCCGCCACATCCCGCATGTAAACCAATACATCATTTGCATCTAATGACGTTATGTGCCAGACACCCCAAACACCCCAATCGGGGCCCCTGTATGAGGTATGAGCGGAGATCTGGGTGCTGGTGCGAACTCGCGCTTGTAGGGTGGTGTATAGGAGTTTTACCCAGCGTGAGAAATTAAGACCATTCCGAACAGCTCCAGGACCTGCATCAGGTATGACCAACTTAATGTGTCAAATGCTTTTTCAAAATCTAGGGAGACAGCCACTGGGTGGCCTGCCCCCCAGGAGACTGCATCTATAATATAACACAGTTGTCTAACATTATGGTGCATAGCCCTTTGCGGTACAAAACCACATTGGTCCGGGTGTGCTAATTGGCCGATCAACGGAAGTAGACTGTTCACGAGAATCTTTCTCAAGATCTTGTAATCAATGTTTAACATTGACAGCAGGCAGTATGAGCTCACCTCGAGTGGATCCCTGCCAGGTTTGGGCAGCATCACTATGAGTGCCTCGTGTAAAGAGCACAACAATTCCCCCTGTTGGTGTGCAGCCCTATACATGTCCAGTAGCTGAGGTGCTGGTGTATCCTTAAAAGTAGCATAATACTCAACTGGAAACCCATTGATGCCCAGTGTTTTTCCACGGGCCATCTGCTGTATTGTTATGTGTATTTCATCTATGTGTAGTGGTTGTTCTCGGTCTTGCAATTGAAGTGGTGTTAATCCAGGCAAAGTAAGACCCTACAGGAAAGATTGTGTGCATGAGGGGAAGGGAACGGCCGGGGAAGAGTACAGTTGTTCGTAGTAGTGAGCACAGGGATTATTAATCGCTTCCTGAGTATTCACCACCTGTGCCCTGTCATACTGAATTGCCGCTATGACAGTTCTAGGTGTTTCTGAGCATAGTAACCACTCTAACATACGTCCCGGTTTGTCTCTATCCATATGTTTTCAGACTACGTATGTCTTATAGTCAACGTTGCAGAGGAGCAGTAGCTCCTCTCGGTACTGGTGGCAGGGGGCAGTTAGAATGTCACCCACAGAACCCGAGTTGTCGGTAAAGTATGTAGAAATATGTGAGCCTACCGTGTCTCTAAACACCGTGACGTGTAAGGCCTTTGCTCCTAGTCTCCACGATTGGATGGGCGGTCTAACATTTCCCCACTGGAATGTAACTTTAAGGGGTGTGATCGGATAAGGTCCTGCCCAGGTATTCAGAGCCTCTTTTAAGGAACCAGCTGTCCAAGTTGCAAAAGAAGTAATCAAGTCACATAGGTATTTTGTGTCCCGGTGCATTATAGGACTATTTCCTATCCCCAGACTTAGGTGCCCTGCATCATGCAGGCCCAGGGAGGAAGATCCGTAAGCGGAGTACCCCACGCCATATATCTGACCTCTCCACCTCCGATTGAGCTTTAGCGGTTCCCCATTTGTCAGGTGCGTCTCCTGGAGACATGCAAAATGTACTTGTCTGCGTGTAAGGTAGGCATATATTTTGTATCTTTTAGCAGGATGCCCATGCCCCAGATATTCCAGGTTAGAGAAGCATATCCAGCAGCCATAGTGATGATATACAGTTTCTAAACTGACCCCCATGTCCATCTCTCTTCATCAGTCCCTCCAAGCATCGGACTACATTTTTGCCAGCTAGACACGTGAGAACAACAGCATAAACATGTGTAACAACTCCCCTAACCCGGGCCTGAAGATCAACAAACGTCATGCCACAACTCCCCAAAGTGTTCAACCGGAGCGCAAAAGGCACTTATTATCATCATTACACAAGCTTTATTCGGTCATAAATAACCATCAAAGCATAAAAACCACAACAATCCAAAATGAACATACATAATGAATAAATAAATAAAAAAGATTAAGAACAGCAATCACTAATAGGATAATGTTTTAAAAAAATTAATACGTATATACTAAGCAGCCGCAAGGAACTTACTAACCACAAAAATTAAGGCAGGAGAAGTATCACTCCTCAGTATCCCAAGGGCAGCACTGCATTGCCTTATGCCCATATTCCTGCACACTGGACATATCCATTTACTCCGGGAAAAGGCATATGCTGGACAAAAGAACAAAAAATGTGCTACAGATTTGGTAACACAATTACAACCAGGAAATAAATAGAATGTTGATAATAGTCTCCAACTACCGGTAAAAGACTTTAACGGTAGGCACCCAAATCTAAAACGAGCATACAAGCTCTTACCTAGTAAATCGGGAATAAAATCCAAATAAGATTCAAACTGAGGATACCATTTAAAATCAAGAAATTGTGTTGTCAATCGACCATAAGATATGCATAGGGAATAGTTTTTCCTAACATAGGACTAGTAAACAGATTTCAAAAGTTGTTTTTGGGCCCTCCCCAAATTCTGAGTATTCTCCCAGTAATTCCCAAGTCCCAAGATGTAAAACCACTTAGACACATGCCTAAGCCAAGGGATAGAGACTGCATTAGGTCTATTTAAAATATCAAGGAGGGAGTCCCTATAAACAATGAGCTCTGGAGTACCCAAAAGAGTAAAGGTCTTAAAGCTATCACATCAGAGATGCGGTTGAACCAGAGATCCAAGAAAACCAGGATCAAGGGTGTACTACGAGGACATGCAAGAAGAGCTCTGGCGAAATTATTTTCGCCTACAATTTATTAGTAATGGAGGAGCCCCACACCTCAGCACCATAAGTCGCTGCACCCTGCGCTTTTGCCAAGTAGATCTTAATAGCCGGAGAAACTGCTTTCACAGTAGTGTTTTTATAGAAGCGCAGAATAGAACCTGACCTATGCTGAAGAAGTGAAACACTCTTACTAATCTGGCCCTCCCACTGCATGTTATTTGTAATTCTTACTCCCAAGTAATCTATAGAACGAACCTTACTTAAGGGAGCCCCATCTAAAGTGATAGTACATCTCCTAGCAGGACCTGTGCTTAATATCATTAGTTTAGGTTTACTGGCATTAAGTTCCAGGCCATGATCCGCACAAAAAGCATTGAACCTATCAACCAGGATCTGAAGACCCAAAGGGGTTTTAGAAATCAAAAGAGAATCATCTGCAATAGTAGAATAGGAATTGTTTGCACATTCAATGAGGGAGCATCATTTTGACAAGAAGACACAGCGTGCACCACCTCATTAATAAATAAGGTAAAAAGAGTTGGTGCAAGAACACATCCTTGGGGATCCCCCGCCGAATGGCTATATGATCAGTTAGCTCTCCCTGACTACCCCATCTCACTTGGGCATATGTATTCTCGTGCAATCATTGTAATAAATGTACTATATTATCAGGGGTACCTATTCTGCGCAAAACTTCCCATAACCTTTCTCTAGGGACCAGATCAAAAGCAGACCGAGTGACATATAAGTTTTGCTTTGCCAAGACTACATATTTCCAATATAGAAGAGTCAGCCTGAAGACCTGATCCACTGTGCTGATTTTTGGGTGAAAACCCACCCGAAGTGGATGTAGTAACTGATGATCATGAGCCCAGTCCAAAAGCCTATCCAAAAGATGCTTAGCAAAGATGTTTTGAAGATTATCAATAAGGCTAATTGGTCTATAATTAGCAGGGGAACTCACATCACCCTTTTTAGAAATAGGGATTATTTCAGCCCCTTTCCAAGTTTGGGAATAGGGCCTCCTGTAGCTATGGCATTTGATAAAGTGTTTATATACCAGAACCAGATTACTGGTTCAGATTTAAAAAGATCCCCAGTATCTTATCAGGGCCTGGTGCCTTAGCCTATTTTAAAGAATTAATAGCAACTGTGGTTTCCACCATCGAAAAAACAATACAATCTTCGGAACTACCAATATACATTCCTTGATCAACAATCTCATGACACAATTTAACCTGAAACAAAGAGGGGGATCCTGTGTCATGAAAATAGTGGGTGGAGCAAAAAGCTGAGAAAAGTGTTCCACCCATCTTTCAGGTTGAATATGTGTACGAATAGTGCCATTACCCCCTCTGTGTCTAATGGACAACAGCTTCCAGAAAGTCCCATTATCATGGAGTTTGGTTGCATCTAACAATTTCTGCCAGGTAATGTCTATCCAACTTTTCTTTGCCAAAAGCAAAGTTTTATTGTACGTAAGTCCAGCTGTTCTAATCGCCCCTGTGAATGAGTCATGATGGCTGATTTTAAAGCGGATTTAGTATTGGAGCAATCCTTATTAAACCATTCCCTGACTTTAAAATTATCAAAGGATTGCCTAGTAATAGTCTTCCTATAAAAAATATCCTGCAGGTTCCTTACCATTTCTTCGTGAATGCTCAGAATTGGAATGTCACTAGCCTCATGCTCCTCATAGCCGGTCATAACATTTAAAAAAGATAAATAGATTTTCCTGGACAAATAAGGATTAGACATTACTTTTGGCCAGCTAACACGAGTATGCCTGTGGTTCAAAAGCGGTCCAGGGACCTCGGAGATCCGGATATTCTGCAGTCTCCTAAACACATTACTATGTGAGGTAAGGAGTAGAGGATTATGATCACTCTTGTTATGAGGATCCACCTTCATGTCTATTGACAAAGACCAGAGCCTGACATCCACTAAGAAGTAGTCAATAACACTGGAAAGCAGCCCTCGCTTGAAAGTGGGTGCAGTATTCAAATCAGAGCTCGTACGTCCATTACATGCTCTTAGTCCAAATTTAAAATAAAGAGAAGTCAACTGTAAAGCAGCGCATGAGCCAATGCACTGTACATTTTCCTTCAATTGAGGAATACCCCAGAATTCATCCTCCTCAGCCCTCAAATCACTATTAAAGCAAAAGAATTCAAAGGTGCGATTCATGTCCCCTGCAACCACTAATTTAGTTGACAAATACAAAGTATCCATATATTCGGATAACTGAGCAAGTGTCTGAGACTCTAATCCCTGAGAAACAGTCCTAGCATACACATTAATTATAATCATTTTAAAATCAGGGTCGAATAAAAGCTGGACACCCAATAAATCAGGAGAGTCAATATTTAAAACTAAATGATCACACTGTAAATTCTTATTTAACAGGATCATGAGTCCCCCCTTAGCACAACCAAAACCCCCTGATGCCGGCTGGGCCACAGAGAAATATGTCACAAACTCATCCATAAATATCGGGTCTTCGGCCCAAGTTTCCTGAAATAGCCATTTATCTTGCTTATTAATGAAGTTAACCTACTCGGGGTCTCCCAGCTTCTTGCCTAGTCCAGCCAAATTCCAGGACATTATCGAAAGTTCCGAACGGGGTGTCTGAACACTAGGACTATAATGCAGAACTTCCCCAGAATTACCGGTCCCCTATTCAGAACTAGCCCCAGAAGCTACAATCGGAGTCATTAGGGGGGGAACAGTAGGTAGTCATTCCACTACTAATGGTGAATGGAGGGGATTACCTGACGAGATCCAAGCACACCTTTGACCAAAATCATGGTCCCCACCCACTGGGCCATCATATAGAATTGGTGGAATTGGTAAACTACCCGAAGGCCGACGATGTTGGAGTCTAATGCCAGCCGCTCTAGGGTTCCTAAAGTGACAAGTGCGTAATTCAAAATCAATGAGGTTGTCAACCAGCAATCTGTCTACAAAACGAATAAAAATAAAATCAGAATATAACTCTGATTGGCTATGTCCGCCCACCTCAAGAATATCAGTACTAATGACAGAGAGACAATTTGTCTGAATTCGTAGCCAATAAATAACCTTATTTATAAGGGAGTCCTGGGCTCCCCAAGAGCCAGTGGAAAACTTCGGTACCCCAACCATATAGATAGTACCACCTTTACTCCTCAGGCCTCGGCCCTCGTTCTTAGCAACGGGTCGATTCGTTCCAACCTGGCGTAAACCCTCACCAGATGTCTGAGGAAAATCAATAGAGGAGTTAATTGATCCAACATGCACCTGAGTGCCAATAGCCCCTCGGGGACCCTCTACAAAATCAATGGACTGAGTTATGTACGGCTTTCCTAGTTCACAAGTATTCCTATCCTTAAAACCAGAATTAAACTTCAGGCTAGTAATTGCTGACACAACCGGATGATTACAGACAGGCTGCCAGGAGGAACAATAGAGATCATGCCTGGGGGAGGCTTGTCCACTTGAGCACAGGTTTCTATTACAAGGGGGGCAGTGGGCATCCCTCCTGGGGTAGGCATAGGCCCACCCCCACTAGCACTCTGACAGTTACACACGTCCCTCTGTACCCGTTCTCCCAAAAAATTGTTCCACATTTATAACACCAAACTGTTTAGATCATCCAATTTCTGGGAAATAGAGGCCAAATCAAGTTCCCCATTTGGCCGTGCTTGTCCATCCTGATTCGAAGACAATTTAGGTGTAACATTTCCTCTTTTGCAATCTTCAGAGAGTAGGTGTAAATCGCAAACTAGTGGCTGCCCGATTTCTGTCAAGGGGTCATAATGATTAAAGCATGGAATGTCAGATGACACCAGAACCTCAGGGGTTAGAGAAAGACAGGGAGCCTTTCCCCCAATTGGAAGGCACTCAACAGACTCACCACATGGGAGAATACTCCGCATGGGGGGAGAAATTGGTCTCAAAACTTGAGGTGCCATATGTGATTCCTCCTCTATAGATTAGGCAACTGAAGCCTTTTCCTAAAAATGTCCGGAATCTTTTTGGAGGAAGTAGTACCCTGGCGTATGGAAGGAGGAATCGAATTGCTTCGCAAAATGGCTTCCCCCTCTTCAAATAAAGAATCTATTTCTTCTAGAGGGTTACTACCTTTGTTTAGCTGGCCACTCGTTTTACTGTTGGAACATTTTTTTGATTTCTTGGTGCCACTATGGTGCACAGGTAGGTCCACTGCCTTCCGTTTCCCCATGCCCGTTCAATCAAATGTTAAAGTCAAATACAGAACCAAAGCAGCTACCTTACCAGAAAAACTTAGGGCCATATGTACGAACACATTTTCCCATTGACACAGAATGGGAAAAACCCTTTGCTACATCTGGCCCTCACTTCCCAGGGCTAAGGGATGTGCCCAGCCCAGCCTCAATCAGTTGATGATGGGCGAAGACGGGCCCGTCTTGGCCTGGTCTTCGTCCGGTATTCACCTGGGCACATCCCGCGCTGCACGAGTTCAAACCCTTTAATAAAGCACCAGGGAATGCAAAGGATGCTGGGGGATCTGGTCCCACCCAGATGCCGATACTGGTAGAGAGTGCCTTGCCTGAGCAGCGTGTAAGGCAGTTATCATTCATTCAAGTCCATGCGGGGAAGGCAGGTATGGCTCTCCTGGGGAGCGGTAGAAATGTCTGTTGTAACAAGAGTTCCATATTGTGGGCCTTCAAGGGAAAGTCGGGTATTGAACCGGAGCTTATGGTAAGTACATGTGCAGCCTCAGGGTGAGCCAACAATGGTGCAATCTTCCCACATCTGTATGAGCCCGTAGAACCAGGCAAGGCCAGGAAAAATATCTATGCCTTCATAAGTCATCAGCTGTGCACAGGGGGACCCCCCACATGTGAGGTCCGGGAAGATGCCAAAATCGCTGTATCTGAGCCGGGGTCAGTGAGTGGATATTCTCGGAGAGTGGAAAAGGGATTAATAGTCAACTGTGAGGTTTCAAGCACTGCCTCCGCCTGCTCCTATGCCACCTGAACCCACGATGGCTTGGCCATAGGCAGTTTACGTGCGCGTTGTCGCGTGGGGGAGGTCACCCAGGTTGTTTCATCCCAAACCTCCTGGGATGACTGCATTAAGGGGGTCATTCTGACCCTGGCCGAATGACGGAAGCACCGCCAACAGGCTGGCGGTGCTTCCAAGCCCATTCCGACCGCGGCGGTAAAGCAGCGGTCGGAAAACCGGGGCCGGCGGTTTCCCACCGTTTTTGCCCCGGCTGGGCGAATCCGCCAGGGCAGCGCTGCTGGATTCTGACCCCCTTACCGCCAGCCTGTTTCTGGCGGTTTTCACCGCCAGGAAGAGGCTGGTGGTAAGGGGTGTCCTGGGGCCCCTGGGGGCCCCTGCACTGCCCATGCCACTGGCATGGGCAGTGCAGGGGTCCCCTAACAGGGCCCCAGCCAGCTTTTCACTGTCTGCTTAGCAGACAGTGAAAAGCGCGACGGGTGCAACTGCACCCGTCGCACGGCCGCAACACCGCCGGCTCCATTCGGAGCCGGCTTCTATGTTGGGGCCTCATTCCCGCCGGCCCAGCGGGAATGTCGGAATGCTGGCAGCGGTCTTTTGGCCGCATGGTGGCCGATTGGCGGTTCCCGCCTGGCGGGCGGCGGAATCAGGGCATAAGTCTTTGGCATGCAGCCAAGACCACACGTCTGTGGTGTGGTAAACATCCGCGTCACCTCACCATCGATTACTTGGAGTGTCGCCGGGAACAGAAGCGTTTTATTTTATTGTCATTGCAAACAGAAAAATCATAAACATTCACAAACAACTGCATCATCAATGTAACAATATTAGAAAAAAATGGGAGTGTTCCAGAGGGGGTGGGAGAGCGCCCGGCAAAAGGGCAGCTGGATGGGTACCTAGTGTGCAATAATTATCAAATTGCATGTTTATAACTGAATGTGAAACTACCTAGCATGTCTAAATAACAAAGTCTATGAAACAGTACGTTCGGAAAATATGTGTTGAAGGATACCAAATCACTTATTATACCCCACATAAGTTGGGGCATGTCCACGCTGAAATGGGAACACAGGGTTGACGTCTATAACAGGAGGAAACTATGGTGGGGTGAATCAATAAAGGGGTATGCTCCTCTGTTACACTTCTTGGGGTGAGGCCCCAAGAAGTGTAACAGAAAACGTCTTTTAAAATATCAGAAGTGAGAGATGACATGGTCTACATAATGACATAGAGGCAACAGGGGGCATGATGTACGTGCAATGAGGATATAGGCCCTCAGTACAACCCTGGCGGTCGGTGTTAAAACGGCGGTAACGATGCCAATAGGCCGGTGGTAAAAAAATTGGAATCACGACCACGGCAGAAACCGCCAACACAGACAGCCACCTTAACACTTTGAAATAGCAACAAACACCGCAGCGGTCACCGCCAACAGCCAGGCTGAAGTCAATGTACCACCCACCATATTACAACCCGCCCATCCGCCAGCTTTTCCGGGGCGGTACCAACGCCATCAAACGCACAGCGGAATCAGTACACAGAAGGGAAACCACTCACCTCTCGACACTCAAAGAAGAACTGGGACGCCATGGGGCCCGAACTACGGGTGTTACCGATGTTGGTGTATCTTCTCATCTACCAGGAGTACAACCGGAGGTGGCGACGACCATGGTGAGTACTTCACCTAGCACACAGGGGAGGGGGGAGGAAAAAGAGAGTTACACACACACGTAACACACAACACCCCCACCCCCAACACCATACACACAAACACATGCAACAACATTACATAAACACCCCGTAACCCTCTGGAATAACGCAAGGACAAAAGGAATTGAGTAAAATGAGTGTCATATTAGAAATAGTCAGATATACGTTTCAAATTCAAAAACAGTATTTACAATATATACAAGGGGGTACATTGTCCACTCAAAATGTCCGTGGGCCACAGGGCCATATCACATAGGCCAAGCCCACACTTGACCCCTGCCTCAATACAGAGAGAACACTGCAGGGGCATCAGGTCAAAATCACACAGACACCTCAGGTGGACAGGGTATGGGGGGGGGTTCACCTCAACCGGAAGATGCCCACAGCGATGTCCTGGGGAGTACAAAGTCACAGTCTTTCAAGTGGGTGGTTTGCCCACTGCCTGGCCCTGGGAGTGCAAAGCCACAGTCTCTCAAGTGGGTGGTTTGCCCACTGCCTGGTCCTGGGAAGTGCAAAGCCACAGTCTCTCAAGTGGATACATTTCTCCACTGGTTCTGGAGGAGGCTTTGTGCCCAGTCTGCTTCATCCTGCCAAGGATAGGGTGAGTGGATGCCCTTCTCCACTGGTTCTGGAGGGGGCTTTGTGACCAGTCTGCTTCATCCTGCCAAGGATAGGGTGAGTGGATGCCTTTCTCCACTGGTTCTGGAGGGGGCTTTGTGCCCAGTGATGCAACACTTGGGGTGTGGCAGTTCACAGTCCGTCACCTGGGTGTCTTAGCCACGAGATTTGTAGTGACCAGGATACATGATAGTCCATGGAGGCCAGGCTAGAGTCCTTCCGGCGGCGGCTACGGCTGCACAGTGGTGGTAGTGCCGGTGCCTGTGGGGTTGCTGCCAGTGGTGGAGGAAGGCTCAGCCCCTCTCCTGCAGCCTCGGACGGCTTCCCACTGGGGCTGCTGCTGCTGACAGTAGTGGTGCTTGTGGTGGTGCAGGTGGCAGTGCTAGCGGCGGGGCTGCTGGAGGTGCAGGTGGCAGTGCTGGCGGTTGTGCAGGTAGCCACCAGGCTTTCACCTGCAGCCTTGGACGGCTGAAGTGCGTTGCCCGGTGTTTTGTTCCCCTTCCTCACCTTGCAGATGGGGGTGTAACCTTGGGTCTGGCAGCTGGAGTCTTTGAGGTGGCCTTGCTGGGTGGTTGTGGCTCCTTCCCCTTGCTGGAAACTGTCCCCTTCTTCACCTTACCAGGTGGCGGAATGGATTTTGGCTTGGCAGGGGTTGTTGGCACACTGGCTGACCTGACGGGTGCCCCCTTTGATCCCCTGACAGGTGCAGGAACCACAGTGGACGTGGACTTCGTGGCTGAGGTGCTGGGCTGGGTTTTGGCCACCCTGGCCCGAGGGGAAGGACGGGGGGCGAGGGGTAGGGAACAGGTCAATGTTTGCCAGGAAAATCCTCTTAGGGACACTGAGGTGGGAAGAGGGAGAAGGTCTGGGAGTGGAGGAAGAGGGAGTGGTTGTAGGAGGTGCCTGTCTGCTGAGTTTGGGTGCAGGTGCATGGGCTGAATGCTGTTGTGAGGTGGATGGCTGTTGGGTGGGTGGGTGCTTGCGTTTGTGTACTTTGGGAGGAGGAGTCACAGACACACTGGGAGAGGACACAGGGAACATGTGCATGGATGTGGGGGTGGTGACTGCGAATGAGGGGGTGTAGTGATGGGCGTGCTGGTGATGGAGGTAGTGGATGAGGATGCAGTGCATGCAGGTGTGAGTGTAGACCCTACTAGGAGGGAGGTGGACGAGAAGGAAGAGGGGGACACAGTGGAGGCAGTGGATATTGGTGTGTCTACATGGGGATGATGCTTGTGTGAGTGCCTGTGAGATGACGTGTGGTGGTTGTGTTTGCCTGAGCCACTTCTGTGTGTTGATTTGGGTGAATGCTGGTCTGCAGGTGTGTTTGGGATGGGTTGGGGTTGAGTGGATTGGGACTGGGTAGAGGAAGTTGGAGGGGGGAGGCTAGATACAGGGACAATGGCTGCCATCAGTGCAGAGGCCAGAGCCTGAAATGCTCTCTGTTGGGCCGCCACGCCAGAGTGAATGCCCTCCAGGTATGCATTTGTTTGTTGCAAATGCCTCTCGACACCCTGGATGGCATTCAGAATGCTTGACTACCCAACAGTGAGGGATCTCAGGAGGTCAATAGACTCCTCACTGAGGGCAGCAGGGCTGACTGGGGCAGGGCCTGAGGTGCCTGGGGTGAAGGAGATGCCTACCCTCCTGGGTGAACGGGCACGGGAAACACGCTGAGGGGTTGGTGGGAGGGCGGTGCTGGTAGGGGGGGTGGCGGCTGTACCTGTTGTTGGGGTGAGCACAGAGGTGTCTGCCACCGCCAGGGAGCTTCCATCGGAGGAGGAGTCGCTGTCTGTGGTCTCCCCTCCTATCCCCGTTGTGGTGCTCCCCTCGCCCTCTGTCCCACTGGTGCCCTCACCGTCGGTGGATTCAGCCTCCAGGCCCATGTGGGATGCAACTCCCTCCGTCGCTGGTGCATCTGCTCCTCCACCAGAGTATGCTAATGCACATATGGACAGACTGACAAAACAAAAAGGGGGGGAGACAGAGGATACACTTGGTCAATGCCAGCAACAACACTACAGTTGGTGTACACAACTCACAGGGAACAGCCCTATGCACTATTCCATGCACTACCAGTTACACTGCCAGTCACAGCACATGTGGTACAATGCCTAATGCCATCAGCTGCACACCTGAAACAAACAGGGCCCTGTCCAGTAGTAGATGCCCACTAACACTATTGGGTTTGGAGTGCTTCAGAGCATGCCCAACAAGGGACCTACCCTGCCATGTTTGCCCTGGCCTAGGGGCACCCACAGTCCACATCCCCACCCAGGTAAAAGCTTAATGCACACAAAATACTGAATCTCATTTTGTACTCAACCCCTTGTGGCTGCTGTGATGCCCTCAAGTGCACATCCAACTCTGTTTAGGCCAGCGCGAGGGTGCAGAACATCAGGGGGGTCAGGGTACGACGGGCACCCCTTCCTCGTTGGGAGGCCAGCCCCAGATGGGCCTCCGCCGTCTTCCTTGCCCAGCAGCAGAGGTTCTCCCACCGTTTGTGGCAGTGAGTGCTCCGCCTGTCAAAGACCCCCAGGGTCCGCGCCTCCTTGGCGATGGCACACCAAATACCCTTTTTCTGATGAATGCTGACCTGCAGAAAAAAGACAGCAGAAAAGGGAATAAGTTAACCATCCGGACCGTCACACTCATGGCCCACTAAATACTTCCCATCCCCTGACGCACATACATTGACCACCATACATGCAGCACTCTGGCCAGGACGCCTCAGCCCCCCCCCTACATGTGGCTTACATAGACAGCACTCCATACATTCATGACCCACCCATCATGCTCACAGTGTACTCACCTGTTTGTCTGGAGGACCGTAGAGTAATGTGTACTGGGGTAGGACCCCATCCACCAGTTTCTCCAACTCCTCCGCAGTGAAGGCAGGGACCATTTCCCCAGACACATGAGCCATTGTCGCATACAGACACAGGTCACAGCAGCACTTGCAGTGTAGGTCCTCTCGTGTTGAAGGTCAGGTAGTAAGTGAGTGAAGAGATAGAAAATGGCTGTCACGTCCATGGCGGTGCGTACGGTCACCGCCGGCTTACATCGCCATTGGCTCCTGGAACCCATAGGGCCCAATGATAACCAATGCGAAGTTGTGCGGCGGTTGTTGACCGCATTGGAGCACAACGCCAGCAGAATTACCCATTTCCACTTGTCCCTCCTCACAGGTCAGACAGCCGCCATTTCAGGGGGGCACATTCCATGGCACCTAACTGCATCACAGCAGACATTGGCACAGCAACTGAGTGTCGGATTCATATACTGGTTCTGTAAAGGAAGAAATGCATCATTATTGCACCAGATGTGTGATTATGACCCTTTGCTCACAGTTTTCCTCCCTAGACTTTAACTACTGAGGATGAATATGAGATGGAGACATCCTCCTGTGTACAGACCCCTGGTGGACCTTGCGACAATGGAGGACAGACACATTATACTAACATACAGACTTGATCGGGCCACAATCCAAGAGCTGTGTGCCCAATTGGAGCCAGACCTGATGTCAGCTATCCGCCAGCCCACAGGTATCCCCCCTCTAGTGCAGGTCCTGTCAGTGCTCCATTTCCTGGCAAGTGGTTCCTTCCAAACAACAGTGGCCATGGCATCAGGGATGTCTCAGCCTATGTTCTCAAATGTGTTGACCAGATTGTTGTCAGCCCTGTTTAAAGACATGCGCAGCTACATTGTATTCCTCCAGGTGGAGGATCTGGCCACAGTGAAAGCTGACTTTTATGCTCTGGGACATATCCCCAACATCACTGGTGCCATAGATGGTACACATGTAGCATTTGTCCCCGCCGGAGAAATTAACAAGTGCTCAGGAATAGAAAAAGCTATCACTCTATGAATGTGCAGATGGTGTGTTTGGCGGACCAGTACATCTCCCATGTGAATGCCAAGTATCCTGGCTCTGTGCATGACGCCTTTATCTTGAGGAATAGCAGCATCCCATATGTGATGGCTCAACTCCAGAGGCACCGGGTGTGGCTAATAGGTGAGCCCAAGGCCCCCACCCAGTATATGTTGGTATGTGGGTATGGGGTTGTCCCTAATGGTTAGTGTGTGTCTGACAGTTGTCCCTCGATATTTTCAGGTGACTCTGGTTACCCCAACCTCTCATGGCTACTGAGCCCAGTGAAGAATGCCAGGACAAGGGCAGAGGAATGTTACAATGAGGCACGTGTGCGAACAAGGAGGATAATTGAGAGGACCTTCGGCCTCCTGAAAGCCAGGTTCTGATGCCTCCATCTGACAGGTGGATCCCTGTACTACTCACACAAGAAGGTGTGCCAGATCATTGTTGCATGTTGCATGTTGCACAACCTGGCCTTGAGACGCCAGGTGCCTTTTCTGCAGGAGGATGAGCCTGGAGATGGTCTTGTGGCAGCGGTGGAGCCTGTGGACAGTGAGGAAGAGGAGGAAGAGGATGTGGACAACAGAAGTAATATCATACTGCAGTACTTCCAGTGACACACAGGTAAGACACTATAACTTCACTTTACTTTTCAGCGTTGTGTTGGACATTGTACATGGCATATGTCTATGGCCACTTACTGTACCCTTTGGCATCTCTAATTTCAGATCTCTTTGGCCCACTCTGGCTCCTGGTATGTTTACTGCTGCCCACTAAAGGTCATGCCAATGTTTATATAACTATACATATGACTTGCAATGTTTTCAGAATGTTGTACTAATACATATTTCAGTCATTTGATGGACTCAAGATTTGTATTTGTTCCAAGGGTGTTTCTTTAAGTGCTCATACGTAGAGGGGGATGTGCAATGGGCTGGGGTGATGGTGGAGGAATGTCCAGTCTCTTGGTATCACAGGTGCATTGTCCAATGGGACATAGGAAGGGGAGTAATGGCAGTTCAAGGGGGACAGGATGACAGAGTGGGACAGAATGGTGACAATCAGGAGAGTCCTATTTTCTGGCGGGGGTCTTGACAATGTTCTCTGGCTTCTGCCTGGATTGCAGGGACCGTTTGTGGGGTGGTTCTAATTCTGCAGGGGGTGGGGTGCTGGTGGCCTTTTGGTCCTGTGACAGGGCCTCCTGTCCACTAGCGCCGGCAGAGGTGGAGGTGGAGGCGGAGCATCGGCAGAGGCTGTTCTTCGTGAGGCTAGTGCCAGGGGCCCTTTGTTGTGCCACTGCCTCCCTCATGGTGTTGCCGATGTCAGCCAGCACCCCTGCAATGGTGACCAGGATGGTGTAGATGTTTTTTAGGTCCTCCCTGATCCCCAGGTACTGTCCTTCCTGTAGCCGCTGGGTCTCCTGCAACTTGTACAGTATCTGGCCCATGGTCTCCTGGGAATGGTGGTATGCTCCCAGGATGTTGGTGAGTGCCTCCTGGAGAGTCGGTTCCCTGGGCCTGTCCTTCCCCTGTCACACAGTAGTCCTCCCAGCTTCCCTGTTGTCCTGTGCCTCTGTCCCCTGAACCGTGTGTCCACTGGCACTGACCCCAGGTCCCTGATCATCCTGTGTTTGTGGGGTTGCCTGGGATCCCTGTAGTGGTGGACACACTGCTGATTGACATGTCCTGGGGACAGTGGCATGGGCCCACTGGGTGGGTGCTGTGCTGGTGTTTCCTGAGGGGGGAGGGTCTGTGGTGGTTTGGGACTGTGGCAGGGTAACCGACTATCCAGAGGTCCCTGAGGGGCCAGGTTGGTCACCGTGATCCAGGCGTGCAGAGCTGCCGTCGTCACTGTGGGCCTCCTCTGGGGGGGACTGGATGTTGC
This sequence comes from Pleurodeles waltl, assembly GCF_031143425.1. Classification (NCBI taxonomy): domain Eukaryota; kingdom Metazoa; phylum Chordata; class Amphibia; order Caudata; family Salamandridae; genus Pleurodeles; species Pleurodeles waltl. The sequence continues at coordinate 24,335,999 of NC_090436.1, forward strand.
TGGCAACTCCTCTCCGGTGACATTGAGTAGGGGTCCTGTGGGGATGAAAATTCAGTGTTATTGTATCTGTGTTTGCCATCTTGTGCATGGGTGTGTTTCCCTGTTTGGTTGTGATTGCCCTGTCAGCTTTGCCTTGTGTGCGTGGTGATTTTGTAGGCTAGGTGATTCTCTCTAATGGGCATGCTGTGGTCATGGGTGTCCATGTAGGTCTGTGATGGGGGTCCATGGATTGGTGTTACATGCAGGGCTTGGTTTTGTGATCTGTGGGTTGTGATAGTGGGGTATATGTGAGGTGGTGGAGTGATGGGGGTGAGGGTAGGCGTAGGAGTTTGTGATGGCATGCAGGTAGGGTGGGGGATATAGTAGTAAAGATATGACTTACCAGAGTCCAGTCCCGCTGCTAATCCTGCGAGGCCCTCAGGATGCAGGATCGCCAAGACTTGCTCCTCCCATGTTGTTAGTTGTGGGGGAGGAGGTGGGGGTCCACCGCCAGTCCTCTGTACAGCTACCTGGTGTCTTGCAACCATGGAATGCACCTTCCCCCATAGGTCGTTCCACCTCTTCCTGATTTCATCCCTTGTTCTGCGGTGCTGTCCCACGGCGTTGACCATGTTCACGATTCTCCACCATAGCTCCATCTTCCTAGCAATGGACGTCTGCTGCACCTGTGATCTGAATAGCTGTGGCTCTACCGGGATGATTTCCTCCACCATGACCCTTAGCTCTTCCTCTGAAACCCTGGGGTGTCTTTGGGGTGCCATGGATGTGGTGTGAGTGATATGTGTGAGGATGTGTGGGGTGATGTGTTGTGGTGTGTGCTGTGAGGTGCGTGAATGGTGTATGGGTGATGGTGTTCTGTGGCTCAGACTGAGTGGGGGCTCCTGGCTTGTGTCTCTCTCTGTTGGTAATCTTTTTTTTTTGTTGAAAGGGTTGTGGGTAATGTGGGTGTGTGTTTTATAGTAGTGTGAGTGTGTGGATGTGGTGTGTTTATGTGTGTCAGGTGTGTGTAGTTTGAATTGTCCAATGTGGTGGTGTTTTGTAAATGTGTGTGTATTTTGAGCGCAGCGGTGTGTACTGCCAATGGCTTACTGTGGTTGAAAGACTGCTGCGGTGATTCGTGGGTCCTGATACTGTGGGCATATTCCTGTTGGCGGAACAGTGTGGTTTTTGGTACCGCCAATTTATCACTGACCTTTGGTCTGGTGGACGTGTGGGGGTGTCTGTATAGTGGCGGATTTCTCTGTGTGGGTCATAATACCCGTAGCGGTATACCGCCGCGCTCACGGTATCTTGTCGGCCGTCAGCACGGCGATAGGTGGCATTTACCGCAAGGGTTGTAATGAGGGCCATAGTGTTATGTTCAGGGGGTATCATTTTTGGCCTCTATTTATAATTAGCGCGTCCCACAATTCCCTGCCACCACATCCTAAGCCCTTGTCTCTCAATGTCGTAGCACTCTTGCCTCCGCCTGGGTCTCCTGTAGTAAGACTTGCAACCATTTAGTATTATTTGGAGTGGTGGGCACCTTCCAGTGCGTGGCTATGAGGTGCTTGAAGGTTAAAAATGCCAAATCTATAAATCTATGAAGGTGTTTGTCACCTTTGGCCTCTTGGCGCAGTCCCAAGAGGCAGGATTCAGGGGTAGGTGACAATTCATGGTCTGTTATAGCGGCCGTCATCTCATTACCCGCTGCCAAGCATTCATTAAAGGGCGGCATTCCCACAACATATGGTAGAAACTCGCTTCAGGCAATCCGCATCGTGGGCATTTGTGGTCAGATGTTGGAAACATGCATTCGAAAAGCTTGGTGTAGATAACTGAACTGGGTAAAGCAAAATCTAGTGTTGCGTGATACCCCTTTTACATTGGACAGGGCTGTTGTATATGTCTGTTGGGCTAGACTAGAGAGCACCATCTTCCAGCGAGCATGAGCGCTTTCCATTCCAGGACAATGTGTAGTGTTCAGGGTATTATACAACAAGGAGATCGCCTTCCTAGGTCCCAGATCTGATAACAACAGAGTAAGTAGTTGCAACAGCGGTGGCTCAGCGTCACCGTTATGCCAGGTGTCATGTATAAGACATCTTATTGCACACTATGATAGGAACAAGAAAGTGTGTATACCACTGGTAGATGTAATTTCATTAAACATCAGTAATGTTCCATCTACGAAATAATCACCCACCCTCGTGAAATTTTCCGCTAGCCACGGAGCCATGTTGTGCTGACGGGGCATTGTCTGGGCGCCTGGCAATTGTGTTATGGGAATTAGTGACGAGTAAGGTAGGTTAGGGAGTTTACCGTTTATAAATATATGCCAGCAAACTATGACCGTGCCCATCAAATTGGTTCCTCATGTGGGAGGGCATGACTTGTCCGTTAGCCAGGTATACACTGGGGTCGGACCAAATAGGTTGGATACAGTTGTTTTTTCTGAGTTTTAGGACTCTTTCAACCACCAGAGTGCCCATTGTAGTTGGGCTGTGGCATAGTATAATTCAAAGTTAGGCATGCCCATACCCCCCTGACTGTCCTGTGGGCACTGCGTCATGGTCAGGGCGGCTAGACATCTGTCTTTCCACCAGAGTCAATCTATTACTAGGCTATGTAATATGCTGAAGAAAGAGTGGGGGAGAACTGGTAGCACCGGGAAGTATTAACATTTTGGCTATTTCTACCCTTCCCATAGGGAAAAGTGGAAGCGAGCACCAGAAAGGAAGTGAGCCTCTTATGGATCTGACAGCGCGGTCCGAGTTACCCTCTTTCAGGTCTTTTATAGAGTGATAAATTAGTATCCCTAGATATTTAACTGTGGGGTGACACCATGGCAGTCAGTAGCTTGGAAGGTTGTGTTGCTCACCCGCTGGAATAAGGGACAAGAGGAAGATGCAAGATTTTGACCAGTTTAACCTCAACCCCGATATCATGCCAAAGGAATCCAGCAGGGACACAACATCCGGTATGGAGACTGCGTGGTCATGTAGATATATTAAAGCATCATCAGGGAATAGGGATATAATGTGGTACATGTGGGAATCTAGAATCCTCCAACGTCATGCACTCAGCCGCAAGCGAGCGGCCAATGGTTCCATCGCCTTTGTGAACAGTAGTGGGGAAAGCGGGCACCCTTGCCTAATGCCCCAGTGTATAGGAAAACTGTCACAAGTGATATGCCCTGTTGGACTCGGGCCATCGGGTTGGAATACAGGGTGTTTATTCAAGTCAGGAAGCCACATTGCCATGGTCTGCCTCAGAGTCCCTGTGGAGGAGGAGTAATAATCTCCTGATATTTAAAAATGTGCTTCAGCCGGGAATGAAGCCAGACTGGTCCTCCTGGATCAATTGGGGGATCATAGGAAGGAGCGTCTCATGCAGTAATTCTGGGAGTTGGCCAATTGTACTCGGTTCAGTAAACATACCAAGCATAGCCTGGGGAAGGTGTGTTGCACATGCAGTGTAATATTCATCCGGTAGGCCGTCTATGCCTGGGGTCTTATTGCGGACCAGTTGACCCGGCACCATGTGAATCTCTTCTAGACAAATGGGTTAGTCTAATTCGTCTCTTTGCAGTGAGTGTAGCTGGGTCAATGGAAGTGAGTCTGGAAAAGCGGATAATTGTATAGGTGTAGGAGCTGTGGATGCCACGTACTCTGATTGATAGTCTTTTAAATGCTGTGTTTATGGCTGCTTGTGTGTTAATCACTTCGCCAGTGTCCAATCTGATTGCTCTAATGGAAGTTCGTTGTGGGGAGTCCGAGACTAGCCACGCCAAGAGGAGAACCGAATGTTCACCTTCAGCGTACCGCTGAGACAAATAGTGTCTATTATCTTGCCTACTCAGCCCAACATCTGCGTCTTTGTATTTTGTGCAAAGTTCGCCGAGGAGCTCTGAGCCGGTCATCCGGTTGGCGATGGCTATTTCCGCTTCCTGTAGTTTGACCTCTAATGTGGCTACTTCATGGCACAGCACTTGGACATACAGTGCCCTAGTACTACAACTACCGCCTTGTGTACATCCCACTCAGTTGCGTGGAGGGATGTAGAGTCGTTATTTTGTTCAAAGTATGTGGAGATACATTCATCCAGTTCCTGGCGAAAGGGGGAATCAGATAATGCCTCAGCCTGCAGACACCAAGTTGTTACCCTTGTGAGTGGTCTACCTCATTGAAGAACCACCAGCAGAGGTGCGAGCGAGATATTCGGAGCTCAGCACTCTCTGGTTCATAGATGCTGTTGCTAAGAACAGGTATATTCTAGTGTGTAAATCATGGAATGGGGAGTAAAAGGAGTACTCATGTGCCATTGGGTGGCCAGCGCGCCGTATACCATGTAATCCTATATTACAGGGTGCAAACCCTTAGGAGGTTTCCCTGCTCAGCGCCCAGGCAATGGTTGATGGGATCAATCCAAGGTGATATCAGGTGTGCAGTTATGGTCGCAGCCCCAGAGATTGTCTACAGTTGGATCCTGGAACAATCTAGGTGTAAGCATGTTCAAAAAGTCCCCATGATTTACATGGGGTGTGTATATTCCCACTAGTGTTAGCGGTGTTCCGTCTAGGAGGCCTTCTGTGATCACACATCATGTGTCAGGGTCAATGTGTGTGCGCTCCGTGTTATATGGAACACCCGTTGCCACCAATATCAATACTCAGGCAAACTTTGATGAGGCGGTACCATATATCTGTCCCTTCCAATTGGATCTAAGTTTTCTATGTTCAGTTTCCATAAGATGCTTTTCTTATAACATAACTGTGTGTGTATGGTGCCTCTTCAGGTATGTGTTTACTCAATGTCTCTTAGCTGGCGACTCCATATCCCTTACGTTCCACGTTAAGATGTTGTAGCGTGTTAGGGATGGTAATGACTGCACACCTATATAACTTTGATTTAGTAGTTGGGGGAAAATTCGGGCCCCATCCCTTTATGGTTTCCCATGACACATGGGTACACCCGGCGTGGCGTCAACACATCCCGCACACCACTGTCCCACCCTGCCTCCCAATCCACCATCAATGTGCAGCAACAAACATATAACAGTGAAACAGAAACAATCAAGGTCAGCAACATGCCAATGTGAAAAATAGTACAACACATTACAGGCAACATGAAGTTGGAAATATGTAGACCATTGCCATGTGTGGGGTGAAACTGGTCCATATGGAAGTATTTGTAGGGGGGGCATTTAGTTCCAGCTTAGTGCATGCAGGATGTAACACTGTTCCCACAGCCGTTTGTCCGCATAAATGGAGGACCTTGCATCCCAATTCTGGGCCTGCCTCCCCAGTGGACAACAGCAGGATAGCCCATCGGGCATCAGCCCCATCAGGATTCAGTTTAGAGTTCATGCAGCAAGGCGATTAACACAGCGTACCACTTTGCCAGCAACTCTATCTGGCTGCAGCCTTGAGAAAAGCACAAAGTGAAAAGAATGTCTTGCTAGGAATGTAATGCTTTTCTAGGCAAAAGAACAACTAGATAAAGAAAATAAAACAGCACAGCAAATGTGGCTAATGCTAGAAAAATAAAACTAAGCTGAATAAAATGTAACAGGGCTAAAGTGCACGACATGCCTAGTTGCTAAAATAACATGTCTAAAAACAACATATACAACACCCTCCCCTTGCCAGTTCAAAGGTGGTTAAAGCCTAAAATGAGAACATAAAAGCGACTACAAACTTATCATAAAATCATATATACATGAATGTCAATAATGACAAGTTAAAAGACACTTGAGCATGTGGAATATAAAAAAGGGGCAATTTAATGCATCAGCAGTGGTGACAATAGAACCGAATTTCTAAAGTTAGTGTCATTTTTAAAATCGCCAATTATATCCTAGACAATGGAAGACAGGAAATGTTCCACTTCGGCAAGTGGTAAGGTAGCCAAATCGTTGCCAAGGAAAACCAAGGAGCACTCATGTTCCAAAGCCTGAGCCCTAGCTGAGGCAGCAGCATTCCATGTTGTGCCCAATTTTGAGTCAAGAGCTGCATGATCCACGAAGGGCAACTCATAGACAGCTTCCTGTAGCAAACGCACATCGGGTAATGAGCCCTTAGCAAAAACATGAACAGATCAGCGTCCAATGAAAAGCGCCACGTAGAAAGACAAACCTTCAGTGCACATTCAAAAAGGCACCTGAGGCATCAAAACACAGGCTGCACACAATCCAAAACCGGTCTGAATGACAGAGACCAGTCGCACTCCAGGTCTTCCAAGAGTGGTGCTCCGAAATACTGCATTATGCTTTCACCACACAGTTGCACTGGTGGAAGAGTTTTCAGTCCATCTTGTTGTGAAGGGGCAGCCACTGCGAAGAAAAAATAGCAACAGCAGGATGCCACCTATTATAGCCAAAGTAATCAGAAATCCCGCATAAATATTCAACAATACCGAGTGTATGGCTGAAGGTATTAAGCCAAATGTAGAGGAAAAGGTGTGAACGAAACCAGTAATTACAGAAATGCGCAATCCCAATAGTACCGGATGCATTAATTATTCGTCCCACGAGTTCACCAAAGTGTCTCGGAAAGTTTGTACTTAAAAGGGACTGAATTTTTGCAGATCACCTCGCAACTTGAAGTGCATAGGTCTTGCATGCAGATGTAAGCGCCACATGTTTTTAAAACAATAAAGGCTTGAGTCTGCTCAACTTGTCACAATTCACATTAAAAGTAGCAATATGAGGCCAAATATCTGCTACTTTCCTCTGTTGTGTAGGGGGGAAAAGGAGATTTCCGCAACAGGTGACAATTTGGGAGACTGAAACGACATAAGCTATTCCGGCTTGCATTCCACAACAGCTCTCCCTGTTAAGGAGCAAATAGCTTCCATTCAAGAACACCTGAAACGCAGGTCTAATCAAGGGGACTGGAACTCCCTTTAGATAGCAAGCTAAGTTTGATGCTGAGGCGTTAAACGCCCTGTGCAAGGACAGCTGCTTACAAACCATTGAATGGCTCTTAGAAGTCTTGCATTCACTGACGCTAAGAAAGACCTCTTGAATACCATTGAAACATTTGTAGGAAAAGGAAAGCCCCCACACCTTGTGTAAGTAACTATCTCCTAGTCTTTCATATCTTCCTACTGTAATGTGTTTCATGCAGGATGTGAACTGAAGTGTTGAAATAAGCAGATTAATAACCCTGTGTATTAACCATTCAGCAGATGGTATTTCAACCACAGTAAAAGGCAACTTTTCTAAAGTTTCGATGTTTAGCATGACCTAAGTTGCTTCCTTCTTAGCCATTATCTGTTATTGTCACGTTAAATTAAATGTTGAGAATATTTCCCTTGTGCTTATGTATTGCCAGGGAACGTAACTTGCTTTCAATCAATCAATCAATCAAGGATTTATAGAGCACACTAATCACCCGTTAGGGTCTCAAGGCGCTGGGGGGGGGGGGGAGCTACTGGTCGTACAGCCATGTCTTGAGGCGTTTCCTGACTCTCAAGAGGTCTTGGGTGTGGCAAAGGTGGAGCGGTAGGGAGTTCCAGGTCTTGGCGGCTAGGTGAGAGAAGGATCTTCCTCCGGCGGTAGTGCGGCGGATGGAGGCGAGGGCGAGGCTGGCGGAGCGAAGATTGTGGGTGGGGGTGTGGAAGGTGAGTCTGTCGTTGAGGTAGGCTGGGCCTGTGTTGTGGAGGACCTTGTGTGCGTGGATGAGGAGTTTGAAGGCGATCCTCTTTGACACTGGTAGCCAGTGAAAGTCTCTGAGGTGGGGGGAAATGTGGTCACGGCCTGGGATGTCCAGAATGAGGTGGGCGGATGCGTTCTGGACTCTTTGCAGTTTTGTTAGGAGTTTGGTTGTTATTCCTGCATATAGGGCGTTTCCGTAGTCCAATCGGCTGCTGACCAGGGCATGGGTGACAGTTTTCCTGGTTTCGACGGGAATCCACTTGAAGATTTTGCGGAGCATGCGGAGAGTGTTGTAGCAGAAATAGGAGATGGCATTGACCTGCTGAGTCATGCTGAGTGTGGAATCCAAGATGAAGCCTAGGTTGCGTGCGTGGGGGGTGGGTGAGGGCGCTGTTCCTAGGGAGGTGGGCCGCCAGGAGTCATTCCAAGTTGAGGGGTTGGTGCAAAAGATGAGGATTTCTGTTTTGTCTGTGTTTAACTTGAGGTGGTTTGATTCCATCCAGCTGGCGATGGCGTGAAGTCCATTGTGGAGGTTGTTCTTGGCAGTTGTAGGGTCTTTCGTGAGGGAGAGGATGAGCTGAGTGTCGTCTGCGTAGGAAACTATGTTGATGTGGTGGGTTCGTGCGATGTTGGCGAGGGGAGCAATGTAAACGTTGAAGAGCGTGGGGCTGAGCGAAGATCCTTGGGGAACTCCACATATGATTCTAAAAAGCTTCTGACAGGAACTGGGTTCTGCTTGAGAGACATGAAGAGATCCAGTCGAGTGCCTTATCGTGGATTCCAGCGTTGTGTAGGCGTGTGCAGAGAGTGTGATGACATACCGTGTCGAAAGCTGCGGAGAGGTCCAGGAGGATGAGTGCTGCTGTTTCAACTTCATCGAGCATGGTCCATGGAGCTGTTGATGGTTTTGCAGAGGTGGGGGGCGATAATGATGTTTGCCTTTATTGGAGATATAATGTGGGCAGGGGTCCGATGGTGATCCGGAGTGGATGGAGGCCATGGTAGTGGCGGTGTCCTCTATGTTGACGGGGGTCCAGGTGTGGATGAGATGGGTGTTGCTTGGAGCGTTGGGTTCTTGGGTGTTTGTAGTCAGCTGGTGGGTCTGGGGTTTGAAGCTATTGTGGATTTCTTCTATCTTTCAATGGAAGTAGGTTGCCAGTGAGTTGCAGAACTCCTGTGATGGCAGGGGTTCGTTGGAGCAGGTCCTGGGGGTGGAGAGCTCATTGACGATGCCAAAGAGCTCTTTACTGTTGTGAGCGTTGGCGTTGATGCGGTTTTTTAAGTGGGTCCTTTTGGTGGTGCAGGATCAGTTGGTGATGTTTGCGTAGGGCATCCATGAAAGCAATGTGGTTGGAGTTGGCAGGGACAAGGTGCCACGTTTTTTCCATTCTGCAACATAGCCGTTTGGATTCCTGTAGTTCTGGGGTGAACCAGCTGGCCTTGATTCTGTGGGAGGTGTTTGGGTTTTTTTTGAGCGGTGCGAGGATGTTGGCGCAATCTTCTATCCAGCGATGCAGGTTGGTGGTGGCTATGTTGGAGTCCGGGGTCCCAGGGTGTGGGGCCAGGGCGAGAGTGGAGATCAGTTGATCCGTTGATATTTTGCTCCAGGTGCGTCGGGGGGGTTGTGTGCGGTGGTGGTGAGTGACTGGTTTTTAGTAGGAGAAGTGGATGCAGCGGTGGTCTGTCCAACTGAGTTCGGTGGTGTGGCTGAAAGAGACGTGGTTGCTGGCTGAGAAGATGGGGTCAAATGTGTGGCCTGCAGAGTGGGTGGGTGTAATGACGAGTTGCTTGAGGCCAAAGTTGGCGAGGTTGTCGATTAGATTGGTGGTGTTGATATTGTTGTTATTTTCTAGGTGGAAGTTTAGGTCACCAAGGAGGATGTAGTCTGTTGAGGCGAGGGCTTGAGAGCTGATGGCATTGGCGATGTTATCACAGAACTGCGGTCTGGGTCCAGGGGGTCTGTAGACCAGTGTAGGAAAGTCCTCCTTTTTGCCCTGGTCACCCCCACACTTTTTGGACAGGTACTGGTGGTTACTGACTCTTGGCTGTGCCCTGGGTACTGCTTACGAGTCCCAGGGCCAGTGCTATGTGTAAAATGGATATGCAAATTAGGCTAATTATAATTGGCTAAGTTAACCTACCTATAAGTCCCTAGTATATGGCAGGGCATGTAGGTTTAGGTACCACAGCATAGGTAGTGCACCCATAGGTGCACTGCTGAGGTGCCCAGTGTCATTTTAAAGGCAGGCCTGCCTTGCTGGCTGCTTTTAAATTAAAGTTATATGCAAATTCGACTTTGGAATTAAAAGTAGTTCCAAAGTCTTAAACTACCTTATTTGTACATATAAGTCACCCCTAAGGTGTGCCCTATGTGCCCCTAGGGCTGGGTGCCATGTAACTATAAGCAGGGACTTTATAAAAATAGTTTTATAAGCCATGGTGAGGTAAAAACAGCCAAATTCGTTTTTCCCTCATTGTAGTAAATGGCCTTAATAGGTTAGAATGGGGAAACTTTATTTTCATTTTTAAAGTCTCCTTAAATGATGGATACCAAGAGTTTGGTATCAAATTAATTGTTGTAATAAATCCCACAACTTCCAGTTGTTGGATTTAATATAACTTGTTCAGGTAAAGAGTTTTAAACTTTACCTGAAAAGTTGCCAATTTCAGCCCTGCATTGTTTTTGCTGCTGTGCTCTGATTGGCCAGCCTCTAGCAGCCTGGCCAGGCTGCATGGATGAGGTGTGAAGTGGCCTGGCTTCACACAAAGGAATGTGCCTGTGGGAGGGAATCTCCCCTCAGCAGATGGTGAGGCAGGAAGGGGGAGGGCTGCCAAACTGGTCTTTAAAGGCAGAGAAGGACATTTGGAGCAACCAGCAACACCCCCACATCCTGCAACCCCAGACAACTAGGTGCCCCCTTGATTAGATTAGATTAGGAGAGGGCAGGAGAGGGGTGTGTATATGATTTTTAGCAACACCAGTGGGTGGGCTCAGCCAGATGTAACCTCCAAAAATCAGATTCAGCCATGATGGATTTTGGGAGAATGTTGCCTCCTGGGATAGATTTTTGCCACACTTCACAGGAAGTCGTCATCACAGGGGGAAGGACCCTGCCCCTGATTGGAGAACCAGGGCCCCCCTGCTTTTCACCCAGGAGCAAGGATAAAACTGGCAGACCTGCACCCACACCTCCGTTCCCTACAACATCCAACAAGGAAGAACTACAGAAGAAGAAGGACTGCCCTGCTGGACCCATGGCCTGCACCTGGAGCCTGCACTCAGAAGAACTGCACTAGCTGCACACCTGGGCTTCACCACAAGAAGGACTTTGCCTGGCTTCAACTGGTTCAAGGAGGGACTCCCTGTCTGCTACAGGTGAAAAATTGCTGACCAGAGTCCCCTGCACCAACTCCTGAAGAAAGCGACCAGCTGACCACTGTCCAGTGGCCAAAAAGGAGTTTGCGCCAGGTGGATTCTGGGAGTTGTAGTCCGCACCCCCCAAGGACCATCTCAGAACTTCTGGACCCTTGGGGTGAGCTGTGGACCTCAAAAGAACCTTAAAAGGACATCTGGGAGAAGCCCCAGAAGTTTGGAGAAGTTTGGAGAATTTTTGAAGAAAAGCTCCATGGAGGGACCGACCCGCTGCGGCAAATCTAGCTGGCTTGCCTCAACCGCGACCCGGCCTGATTTGCTGGTTCGTCCCGGTAAAGAAAATCTCAGACAAAGAGACTAAGGCCCTCATTCCGACCCTGGCGGTCAAAGACCGCCAGGGCCGCGGGCAACGGAAGCACCGCCACAGCCGCGGTCGGAAAACAGGGTCCGGCGGTTTCCCGCCGGATTTCCCCCGGCTGGACGAATCCTCCATGGCGGCGCTGCCGCCACCCTGTTTCTGGCGGTTTTTACCGCCAGGAACAGGATGGTGGGAACGGGTGTCCTGGGGCCCCTGGGGGCCCCTGCACTGCCCATGCCACTGGAATGGGCAGTGCAGGGGCCCCCTAACAGGGCCCCAGCCTGCTTTTCACTGTCTGCTATGCAGACAGTGAAAAGCGCGACGGGTGCAACTGCACCCGTCGCACACCTGCAACACCGCCGGCTCCATTCAGAGCCGGCTTCTGTGTTGCAGGCCCCTTTCCCGCTGGGCCGGCGGGAAAGTTAGAATGGCCCCAGCAGTCTTTTGACCGCGGGGCGGCCGAATGGCGGTTCCCGCCTGGCGGGCGGCAACCGCCGCCCGCCGGGGTCAGAATGACCCCCTAAGTCTGAAGGTAAAAAGTTGACCGGGACCTCCCAGCCAGCGTAATCCAAGGAGGGCTCCAGGGACGTCAGATCAAGATCCAGGTTTACCCCGGTCGAAGGATTTTCACCTCGAAAAAACGACTAAGTCCGAAGGTAAAAATCTCCACAGAGGATTCCTGCATCGCCTATCCGGAGAAGGGCTCCAGGAGGTCGTATTGGACTGGCAGGTTCGTCCCGCTGAAGAAAATCTTCGAAAAAGAGACTAAAGGGGTCATTCTGGCTGGGACCGCCAGAAGACCGTACCGCGGTCAAAAGACCGCGGCGGTCATTCTGGGTTTCCCACTGGGCTGGCGGGCGACCGCCAAAAGGCCGCCCGCCAGCCCAGCGGGAAACACCCTTCCACGATGAAGCCGGCTCCGAATGGAGCCGGCGGAGCGGAAGGTGTGCGACGGGTGCAGTAGCACCCGTCGCGAATTTCAGTGTCTGCTGAGCAGACACTGAAATTCAAAGTGGGGCCCTCTTACGGCATGGGCACTGCAGGGGCCCCCAGGGGCCCCACGACACCCCTCACCGCCATACTGTTCCTGGCGGTCAAAACCGCCAGGAACAGGATGGCGGTGCGCCATGGCATATTCCCATGGGCAGCGGAAAGTCGGCGGTACACCGCCGACTTTCCGTTTCTGGCCGCGGCTGTACCGCCGCAGTCAGAATGCCTGGCGGAGCACCGCCAGCCTGTTGGCGGTGCTCCCGCCGACCCCGGCGGTTGGAATAACCCCCTAAGTGTGCAGGTAAACTTTTAACCGAGGCCTCCTGCGGCCTGTAGCCGAGCAGGGCTACATCGCGGTCGGCCTTAAACTTTGACTTTGCCCTCGGTCGAGGTGCAACCAGATGACCCGATTGGCGCTTGTTGTTTCTAGGCGCTAAAAAAAGTATAATTATTTAAAAATTCATATCTCCGGTTCCCATTATCCGATTTTATTCGTTTTGGTGTCATTTTAAAGATAAAAATATAATCTATTTTTATAAGTTGGTTCTGGATTTTAATCTGTTTCCTGTGTTTTATTTAATTACTGTTTTGTGATATTTGAATGCTTTACACTCTGTCTCCTAAGTTAAGCCTTGACCCTCGTTGCCAAGCTACCAAGGGTTGAGCTGGGTTTCATTTACTGAGACCTAACTGGACCTAAGTGGAGGTTAGTGGCCTATTGCTAAGTGTAGGTACCTACCTGCCCTTACCAATAACCCATTTTCCAACAACCAGTTGGTTCTGAGGCCGAATTCATCCAGGTTTCGGTGAGGAATGCGACTTCGGGCGAGTATGTGGTCAGGAGGTCCCAGAGTTCAATTGCATGTTTGTGGACGGAGCGGGTGTTAAGTAGGATGCATCTTAGGCGGTTGTCTGTTTTGATTTGGAGTTTGGAGATTAGATTGCAGGTGAAATTGCAGGCTTTGCAGGAGAAGGGTCTTTTGGTGCACGTCGGTGTGGACTGAAAGCAGATGGAGGAGTGTCCTGGATTAAGGGCGTGGAGTTCGTTGGCAGTGTAAAGGTGTTTAGGTGGCATGGGAGGCGTGTTGGCCAGGGGTCTAGCGCTGGGCGCGGTCTTGGCGCGGACGGGCACAGACTGGCTTGCCTTTGACACACCTTTGGCCTTCGGTGGGCCTGCGGCGCGCCCTGCTGTGTGCGTCCACAGCGCGTCCGCGCTGCGGCCGGCATAAGAGGGGAGGTGGAAGGGAGTGGCAGCTGGGAGGAGGGAGGGAAACCTCCAATGGGAGTGCAGGGGGCGGGGGCAGCAGGAGTCAGGAGCGGGAAGAGCTCTGAGGAGGAGGGAGGGGTTTGGGGCCTTCCGGGAGAGGAGAAGCCAAGAAGCCCAAACAAGCCCAGACAAGCCCGAACAAGCCCAAAACAATGGCAGCACTTACCGGAGCAGTGGTGAGGAGGAAGCAACCTGCCTGCAAGGATCATATTATCCAGTGTTCGTAGTGTCCAACCTAACTGCTTAAAGGACCTTAACTGGCTCTGTCCATGTTGTAAGGGTGACATGTTGCTTTGTACTATGTCTATTGCAGAAGAAACAATGTTGTTTGAAGTGTATATGTGGTCGGACAAGGTGATAAGCCCATTATCTACAACGGCTAATGCTTTCTGTAAATGTTCCTGATTTATTTGCCTTAACCGGGCAGCTGTTTCTTGTTTGGAAGGTTTTTAAGTTTCCTTATATACTGCAATTAAGAACCACTTTCTACATTTTCTTCTGGGTCCTAAAAGGAAATCCTGCAAATCTGTATCATTAGACAGGAGACTGAGGTGTTCTTCAACAGCTTAGAGTGAGGAACTTTTCAACCATTGCTGGCATAATTTCCCTACACTGCATGTTGCTACTATACCCGAATGTTCTGATGACAAATAGTGAGGGCCTGGCCTATTTGTTCTAAAACCCTCAAGGAGTTGACAAAACGTGCATGACAACCATTGGTGTCCACCGCCCACAATAACCACCCACCAGGACGTGAAAGTGATGTGTTAAATGTTCCTTTTTGTACCTACTCATGGAGCTGATCTTCAGTTGTATCAGTGTATTTTTGCCATTTGTAAAATTTAGCAGGGGCAGGTATACTGGGCGCATTCAAATCCTTAATTTTTGCCAAGCCTAAACAACTTGTCTGTTGTACGGTTTCATTTAAAAATATAGAGCCATATTTATACTTTTTGACGCAAAACTGCGCCGGCACAGTTTTGCGTCAAAAATAATACCACCGGTTAACGCCATTTTGGTGTGCCGTGCGGGCGTCAAATTTATACTTTGACGCACGGCGGCGCAAACCACAGGTGTGAGTCATTTATTTTGACGCACACCGCAGCATCAAGTCGTAAAGCAAAACGACGTTAACACAGTGGAAATGACTGTGAGTCGATTTATGACCTTGAAAACCGGATATGCAGCGTTTTGTGACGCAATAGCGTAAAAATTCCCCGCGAACACAGCCATTTCAGCAGAGGAGAGCCAAAATGGATCCCATATGCCTCTACAGACCCCAGGAAGATGACAACAGACCAGGAACCAGTCAGGAGGACCCACACAAGAACCAGGACACTTTTAAGAAGAAAAGAAAGTGTCGCTTCAGTGCAGAGGAACAGGAAATTCTGGTTAAAGAGGTGACGGAACACCAGCACCAACTGTTTGTCACCTCAAAATTGCCAATCAGTAGGAGAGAGGCTATATGGCAAAAAAAATTCGACAAGATCAACAGTGTGGCAGAAGTACGCAGAACAGTCATCAAGTGCAAGAAACGCTGGCATGACTGCAAGCGCAGGACCAAGGAAAAGATGGCCAGGAACAGGAAGGCAGCACTGCAGACTGGAGGTGGGAGTCCAGCACACCAGGAGGCCCTGGACCACATGGAGGAGATGGTCGCAGCCGTCATCCCTGAGGAGATCATCACAGGGATTCAAGGACAGGACAGCGCAGACTACCAGGAGACAACACACATGCAGGGTAAGTCGCATGGGGAATTAAAATGCACTAATGTCAACCGTAAGCAGGGGGGGATACTGACCACAAAATGCATGGAAGTCATCATATACATGGAGTGGCATGGGTAAAGGGGTATGGCATGGGGGCATGGCCTGCACAGACAGAAGCTGGGGCACACCATTACACTACACGAACAACAGTCCCATGGGGGCATGCTGCCATGCCAACGATGGAGCAAAGGTAAAGCCACGCCAGGAGGGAGGGGCACAACGTCAAACTGACATCCCGGCACACGTCAGCCACCATTCTCCCTACATTAACTAGGGCCATATTAACAACCTCTAGCCATACCGACAACTGGAATGTAACTGCGACAACAGTTGCCACTACCACCTCCGCTCTGTGTGCAGCTCAAGTAGCCAACTGCAGTAACGTCCCCATGGATCATACACACCGAAATTAGTGAGTTGAGGATGACAACTCCAGTAATCCCCTGAAACAAGACAAAGGCCACAGTCCTGTCAAAGGTCAATGCCCATAGTTGTCGCAAACATCAGCCAATGTCAACAACAATAGGAGCTACACAGCACTAAGGACACACCCATGCTGCATATGTCAGGGTCCATCCTGTGCCTGGGTCACAATGCAACATCCCAAATGGCATACTGCTCAGACAACAGCATTGAGGGGGAGGACACATGTAACTGGTCACTGAAATACACCTGCACAGTCAGAGGAGGAAATAGGACACTGATACGACTATCAGGGCAATCCAATCACCACACATTCACCAACATCAGCTGCACACATTACCAATGTCAACATCCATATCGTGCCATAACAATGCTATGCATAGGATTTGCTACATGTCAACTACATTTAAGGGGATGTGAAAGATCAGAGATTGGGGCAGGTCCAGATTGTCAAGTGTGCTGCTTGAGCACCCACAGCCAGTGAAAGACGGAGGGTTGAGTAGGACAAGAAGGTGGCAATTCACAATTTGGCCAGAACAAACACCTAGAGGAGATGATGCCGACACATCTAATAACTTACCACAATACATGTGACATGCAGGTGGGCCATAGGCCATCGGAGAATGCCCATCTGAAAGACTGGAGCAATGAACAGGAAACAATATCACAATGTGAATTCATCACAAGGCACGCATGTCACATCACTAATGCCACAACACGCACACACTAATTGTACCACATTTCATTGCAGAGGAAGATGGATGTCCTGCGGATATGCCTGTCCCAGAATACCCTGATGACATGGATGACGAGCTGACAAACATTCCCCAGCAGACCATCCAAGAGGTCCTTGGAACCCTCCACACCCCACCTTCAGTCACAAGGAGGAGCACAGAACAAGCAGCCATCACAGAGGACCCACCCACCACCCCAATTGTAAGACCTGCCAGCTCCAATACAGCTGAGGACTCAGACAACACAGGCACCAGCTTTGACAGAATCGTAGTTGGGGTACAGCGGGAGCTGGCCAATGAGGTGTGGGTAGGGATGCAAACTATGGCATCCAGCCTAGAGGGGGTGGGTTTGTGCATGATGTCATCTGCAGATCAGGCAGCAGCTATGCAAGGGCTAACATCTATCTTGCAGGAACAGCAAAAAAGCGTGAAGGAAATCAGCACAGCTGTAATACAGTTGACCCAACACCTACAACAGCAATCCTGTCAATGCGTGCACGAATGCAACATTGAACCCCTCAGGGCCGACCTGGCTGCCTACCATCGTGATGTGGCTGCTATTCTTAAGAATCAGCAAATCCTCCTTGCTGCAGTACTGTCCTTAAGACCCCCACAGGTAGCAGTGACCGGGATGTCTGACTCCACGTCTTGTAACACTGAGGTGTGTGTTGCCCCTTCACAACCACCACCACCAAGGTCAGAGGAGGCAACACACACATCAGAAAAAAAAGACATAGAACAGATCACATTCACATGGAAAAGTACCTGGAAGCACTAGTCCCTGCCACATGGCCAACTATTACCAAGGTCCTGCGCTTTGTAACATGCCAGTCTTACAACAACTCTACTCAATGACTGTTCTGCTAACCACTGTATATCTTGTCAGCCTGCCCAGTGATTGTCTCTCTCCTACTCATTGGCAAATCCTGTCCCTCTGCACTGTCTGACACATCACCCCAGCATGTCAAAAGCATTTCCTTAACCCCTTGTGTAGGATCACAATGGAAGATGTCACTAGAATGGACTCACAATCATGGACAATGTACACATAGCACTACAGCACTTTTCAATAAATAGTACTTACACAACAAATTTGTCTCTGTGTAATGTGACACATCAACTGTGCAGTAGATAACTGAAATGTGCCTACTGTCAAATTACATAGCTTGTCAATACAACTGTCCTGAAAATTATGTAGTCAGATAAATCAGCACAGTGGCCAGGATTGCATCATACTCTGCCCTTCCTGAGGGTAATATCTGATCAAGTGAGAAACCATACACCATCATGCTGTGTTGGACAGAATAATGCTTCCTCAACGGATATCTAAGTCATCCAATAGTGGCAGCAAAATGTGTTGTCCCATGCAATACTAACACATATAACAGTGCACACAAATCTAAGCTAACACTACAAAAACTGCATGAATGAAGGTGTCCGAGTTTACATCCAAATAGGTAATCATGCTGAACAGTGTCACAAATTATCTATGTGAGTCATGAAGACAGGACTACAAGAGTGCTTACGACAACTCATCTTATGAGGGTGTCCTTGATCATCACACTGCAGTCAGACCTAAAACTGTTCTCCCAATACCAAGTCTGGAAGCACCGTTTATGACTTAGAAAACATACTTACTGACAAAAACGCGTTGGGATCCATATCAACTGTGATTGGTGGTTGCAATGAATGGTGGAATCTTTGCAAGGTAGCTCTGGGGTAGCTGCCAGTCTTACAGCTCAGTTGGGATTTGTTCGTAGCATAGGACACCATTGTAATAGAACAAAATTCAGGTACACTTATGCCAAGGCCCTGATCAACAAGCATTTAACACATACTGTAAAGGGTTAACTATATATTTATTAAATGGTAATCACAGAAGAGGAAACTGAGGGAAAAGTCTTACCTACCCTAATCTACCCTGACTACTCATTACCCACAACTGTCCCTAACTAACCTAACCTAAACTTACTTATCACATATAACGAAACGTTCTAAACATCAACCCCCCCCCCCCCCCACTCCCCCTATGAGACGGGACACATGGAGGACAACACATACTAACCTAAACACATACTATACTATCCTAAACAAATATATATATATATATATATTTTTTTTTTATTAAACACACAAGAACCCCAACATAGCCCCCCACCCACCCACACACTTAATAAGTAAAAATAGAAAGAATCAGGACCCCCCACCACCCTCCCACTGACACTAACTAAACTAACAGACTATACTAACCTAACACTAAGCCCCCTAAAGCCCACTACGTATGAGAACAAGGAAAGAGGAGGGAATCATGTCCCTTGTCACCAAAGTCCAGAGGTTGGCCCTCCGGTGGGTCCACTTTATGGACTTCACACGCCTGTTAATATGGCGAACATCCCGGCAAAGATTACTTATCTTCCTCAAGACACGGTCCATCTTACGTTCCATTTCGTGGAATGCTGCAGGGTCAACTGTTGGAGCTGGGGCAGTCTGGGTACCGGCGGAGGAGGTTTGTGGGCATGTAGAGCCAAGGCCAGTGGGCTGTCCTGAAGCTGTTGCAATGCTGGGGCCTGGAACTACAGCAGACATTGGGTCAACAGTCCCAGCTGTGGGTGGTGTCACCTGGGTAGAACTGGTGGTTGTGCTGGTGGTGGTTGTGGTGGGCAAGGTAGGGCCACCCTTTGGAAAAGCCCTCCATGCCCCGGAGGCCTGTTCATGGCGGTATCGACGGGCCATCCTCCTGAAGCCCGACCTCTACCAGCAGGATATGTTGATATCTCATGGCCCGCTGCTGGAACTCACGGAGTTGGATGGGAGTCATGTTTGCAGCTGTGAAGACAAATGCAAATAATTTACATTAGGAACTGCATTGCTTGAAATGGCACAAGAAGTAAATCAGACAATACATCTACTGTACTTGTAACAGCTCATATCACCATACAGATCATTGAATGTCCCTGAGGAAGTACATGGCAGGCCAGCCTACAAAGGTCACATCACACATAGCGCATCCAAAACCTACGAGATGGGTAACAACTGGCATTGACTTGCCATCTGAGTTCTGCCAGTTATCAGCTAACAATCATGCTGCATGTCCTCCGCCAATACCTGGGCTACAAATGTCAGTGTACGGAATGCAAAACTAAAGCCACATGGTCTGCAAGTTGTAACTGGACTTGCCAGTATAGTACCCATGTGCCATACCTGAGTGTGTATACTAGGTTCCGACCAAACAGTCACTTATTCAAATGTATGTGTAACATACTGGTAGCATCAGTCCTAGGTACCCTATTCACAAACCCATGCCTGTGTTTGAGGGGGGGTGGAGAAACAACAAACAATTCCAAACAACATGGACACCCAGGAGTGTATAGAAAACTCCACACGTGTTTGGCTCTACACACACACCACAGGTAAGGTCTATCAACAATTAGGAGTCTGCAAACCCTTGACCTATCATAGCGCCACACATGTCAGGAAATGCAGAGCTTTGTACACAACATATACTTCCTGTAAGGAATGACTTACACCAGACACAGAGTTGCAACACCCATGATCATGATTAGCATGCACACCTAGGCCATTGCACTCAAGTTCCACATACCTGTAGCACTACATGTGGAAGTATATGCTGCTAGGAAGTTCTACCTACAGTTTAATAAGTACTTTGGTGAATAGGGAAGCAGAAGTCTGTTGGAAAGCGATTTGCAGTACCAATCTGGGAGAATGTGGGTCTGACAGGCTGACTAAATCTGAGCTGACTTCCAGTGCGACTCTTGTTGATACAAGTGTTATCCACATGACTCACCCCAGTACTCATTGTGGGGCCTACAGGAATGACCTACAAACCCTAGATAATACAATCGGATAAGCATTGGCCAACTCAAAACTTTTGAGAAACTGAAATCCCACTCATGGAACAAGACAAATGATTGGCCAGCGCATCACACCCTGCTATGTGTTCAACACACACGAGTCCATCACATATCACCAGCAAACACAGCACATAACAGACATATCAACACTTACTGGAGAGGTCGGGGTCCTCAAATGTAGCCACATCTCCCACAGTGTAGGGTGCCGGTCCACCTGTAAGGCATGGAAGAAAGAAATGTGCTCAAAATCTGTGCACTGACCAACAATTTCAAAGACATATACAATGTGTAAGCTGAATAAGGAAATGACAGCCATTCAGACATGATGATACTGCATCTGATATATCACGGCCAACATGTACATAGCATGGGTCTCCTGTGACAGTTACACACATATCTGCACACATGCATTGGCTCTAACTATCATGTGGTGGCAAACATGCCCGTCATTAGTGATCAGAAATAAAAATGGAGTGTAATCGTCTCATCATGTGCATCCAAGAGAGACATCCAAAGCCTGGTTACGTGAGGACTGCATTACCAGTGGAACAGCCCATGTGGCCATGACACATTTATTACACATAGGTACAATGTACAGAGGGGCAGGGACTTTTGTAAGCCCTCTTGTTGTTACAGTTTCTTAATTTGATGTGGCCCAGCAATGGTGATTTGCACCAACCATGGAGATGTGAACCCATGTGCATACCTTTGGACTGCCATCCCTAATTGGAATGTGGCACAACTAACTCCAAATACCAGTCTAAGATGTTAGCTGAGGGCACCTTACACCTTTTCACGATGTTTTCAAATCCAGATCTGACATGTATCCAAAAAGATGAAGGACCACAATATTCCCTAACATTCATAGAACTTCCGTGAACGCTTTCCTTCCACACTCACCAGACTCGCTTGAGACATATGTCTGGGCCACTTTGCTATCATCAATTGACGTGAAGCCAGCACTCATTTTCTGCATCATGTAGTGTTTCTAAAGTCAGTCTAGCTATTGCATCAACAAAGTTAGCCAATATTTTAGTACATCTTTACTTCTCTGGCAAATGTGACCTATATAGACATGATTGGCTCCTATTTTGTTTGGTTGTCTGACACAAAGGCACTTTACTTAACGGAAAAGTATCCTGTAAGTTTGCAGAGCACGTGCTTCCTGACAGCTAGCAATTGTGATCCTTCACATAGTGCATCAATTACCCTGTATGTTTCCGCAGCATTACACACAGTCAGCAACTTAGCTGGCAGATATTGTACAAATCATCTGATGTCACTAGAGAGCATTTAATTGTGCACATTTAAATGATTAGTACTCACCCACAGGGCCACCAATCACGATTCCCAGATGGTCCAAGAGATCTTGCGCCCTGGTGATGAGGTCAGCCCACCGGTGCTTCAGCTGGTGGTCACTCCTCTGGCTGGCATACAAGCACTGCAGGTGATGCAGCACCTTTCTCCACCGGATTCTGCGCGCCTCGGTGTGATACCCCTGTATCACCCTGCCCCCTGCCTCGATCATGAGTGGTAAGAAATGGCACACAAGCCATATAAAGCCCCCCAGCTCCTCCTCACCCATCCTCCCAAGACGTGGCCTACCAGACATCTTGGCAATGAAAAGGGGAATAGGAGATAAAGAAGTAGAAGGGGGAAAAGGGGGAAAGTAGGGATACAAAAAAGATGTAAAGTAAACTTAACCACTAAAAGAGCCCAACTATCCCCAAACTAGCACTACCCACAACAGACTCCCACAAACAACAAAAACACTAGAATACTTGACAAATGTAAACAAAACACAGTAGGACACTATACAACAACAATATTTATTTCACAAAATGACAACTGAGATAGCACACAGGACACAAAAGCACAAAATCACTGGACACCACTCTGAAAACAGCCACACAGTCTAGAAGATTCACAGACTGCAAAGTGAAAGTGAAAGTACACCCACTGTACATAATCTGTAAACAGGATATCCTATTACATCACTTCCTGCATAAAATGGATGCCGTTTTTCACGTTATGCGTCATATTTTTTCACGCATACAGTTTGTGCATCATATTTTTCGACGCACAGGAGTGAAAATTAGGCCGCATCCAAATAATAGTAAATAGTCTGTACAATTATTTGGATGCGGCCTAATTTTCACTTCTGTGCGTCAAAAAATATGACGGACAATCTGTATTGGTGGAAAAAAAATGATGCATAACGCTAGCAACATCAAAATTTCAGTGCATGAACTGGTTTTGGGCATTTTTTCAGTTTTTATGTTATGTTACATTTGGGACACATCAGAGATAGGCTGATTGCACCCACTATGGTGTTGATGGTGTATGTTCACATGTGAGACATCATACTGCAGCGGACCATGACCCGCTACTTCCATAACAGGATTTTGACGGTTGGCTGACGCACTAGATGGCCATATGTGTGGCCTACATATATGTATTGCACAATTTGGACATGTTTGGCATCAGGAGAGGATAGCAAGGTGACGCACATAAGTACAATTCCTCAATGCCTATGGCTCAATGTGTGTGCAGTGGCAACCAATGTAGT
The DNA here is from genome assembly GCF_031143425.1 of Pleurodeles waltl. Taxonomy (NCBI): domain Eukaryota; kingdom Metazoa; phylum Chordata; class Amphibia; order Caudata; family Salamandridae; genus Pleurodeles; species Pleurodeles waltl. The sequence goes on from NC_090436.1 coordinate 24,358,992, forward strand.
TGTTGACCGAGTGTGTGTGCATCACAAGATGCATTATTGCAAATATGCTTGTATGAATGTGAAGTTAATGTGTCCATACCTTAGATGCAAGTCATTGTGGAAATGAGAGAGGACATGAGTTAGTCATACATGTAGCAACATCCGTTATGTGCACTTCCAAGATTTTGGGTAACGTAGACACCACAAATGACAAAGCATGCACCAGATAGATGGCAGATGCTTGTTCATGTCAATGGTCCACAATTTCACCATCCCATGTCCTAGATTTTTGGTAACAGCTTCCTAGGCACTTGTTGGTGAATCCCACAGTGATCAAATAAAAAAAAATACATATAAACAGTTCCAAAAAGGTGTTTCTTTCAAAATTATTGTTCTATATTCAGATTGCTGGAAAACCAATTTGTTTGAAGCGAGAGCCCTCCCTCACCTTCCGGTGACATGCTTCATCATAGGGCTATGCTCCTCATCAGGCCGGCACTGCAATGCCTGACGGGCCCCACAGGGGGGCTCTTTGCCAGAGATCTTTTGCAAATGATGAACAACCGGTCAAAAAAACGAATCTAGGATTGTTATAGAGGTAGTTAAAAATGACTAGAGGTAAAATGCAATTTATTGGGATATTAAAACCTCTGCCATGATTAAAAACAGCATGGGGGGATATCTACTCTGCTGCAGTACTCGGGTTGCCAATAGGTGTCATTATCCATGGCTGGATGCCATACCCCTGATCAGCTGCAAGAGAAAATGAATGGGATCATGTTGATGTAGCTAGCCCCATTGAAATCACCTTGCATGGCAGTAGTTGTCTTGTGTTGTCTGTCACTCTTTTGTGTTATTATGTCGCATCCTAGGCTTGTAGGATGTACCATCTACATTGTGTTGTTTCCTTGGCTGGACGAGTGTTTGGCTGCTAACCAGTTGTCAGCAGTATGTTTTGGGATTTGCAGTATAGTGTGCCCTTCCTAGCACTGTGACTTGTGATACAGGTGTCCCTGTGTCTTCACTGGGGGTGAGATGATAGTTCCATACACAGGTTAAAATTGACAGTGGTGGTAACACGTTCATATAAATTTACCCTGGACATCCCATACCTTCAGACTTATGCAATGGATTAATGTAAACATAATTGAGACGCTCACAATTTGCAAGGTGACATTTAGGCAGCCCACTCCAAACGTTGTGATCATTGAAGTCTTAACAGTAGGCTGTACAGTAATTTCAGATGTGTGACAGGTTCAATGGTGATCTAAGAAACATGGCTAGCGATGTCACAACCTCAGTGTGTTCCTGTCGACATGTTGCTGTTGTGGTGTATGTGTTGTGTGTCCTAGAGGGTTGCTGTGCAGTGTGTGTATATAACTAAGTTTTTGTACTTACCAACAAGTAGTCCATTACCATACCGTCCATCCTGGAAGTGCTTATTGATGGTAGAGTGACGGAAGGTGAATGAGTCATGGAAACTCCCAGGATATTTTGCCACGATGTTGGTGATCAATCCTTGGTGATCGACCATGGTCTATACATTGATCGAATGTGTGTGCTTCCTGTTGCGGTAGAGGTGTTCAGTTGCAGCAGGTGGCACAAGGCATACATGTGTGCAGTCGATTGCACCAAGGACGTGTGGGAAGCCACTAATGAGGTAGAACCCCTGTTTTGGTTCCTGCTGCTTCTGCAGTGTGTTAGGGAAGCAGATGTGGCGGGGTGAGTCCAATGATGGCATCCAGTACTTTGGGCAAAAAGGCAGAAAATGACAGCTGTGATATTCCGGCACCATTTGTTTGAAAAGAGCCACTTGCCAGCATGTGAAGTACGGCAATCAGCTTGGTTTCTGTTGGGATGGTGCGGGGTGTCAGCAAGGTGGGTGCCAACTGTGGCTCTATGTTTCGCAACAGCTGCTGAATGGCCTGCCAGTTCAACCTGTACCTCTGGATGATGTAATGTTCCCTGAGGCCATGAATGGTTGTTCTGGAGCGGAATATCCTCTCCTGCCTTCTGCGCTGCCTTTGGGGTCCGTGCTGGTGTTGTGGTAGCTGCTGTTGTTGCTGCTGGGCTCTGCGTCTGCGTGCACGCTGGATGAGAAGCACCTCCATGTCTCCCTTTTGCTGCTCTGCTGCTCTGCTGTTGCTTCTGTGTGTTCTCATTAAATACAGGTGTATTTGCCCCATTTTAACGCCTGCCCTGACCCAGGCGCTAAATTTTGACGCAAATCAGGCTGTGCCTCCCAGCCGTACCGTAATTTTTGCCCAAAAGCATAAATACGACGCACGGCACGGCCGTTTAAGTAATTTTTTGGACGGGAACGCCTACCTTGCATATAATTAACGCAAGGCGGGTTGCCACATCCAAAAAATGACGCACACAACAGAATTTTGTCGCCCGCGGGCGTCAAAGCTTAAATATGGGGCAAGGTTTGCGCTGAATGTGCGTCAAACTTTTTGACACACATTCGGCGCAGACGGAGTATAAATATGCCCCATAATTTGAACAGGTATCAGGCATGCTCTAAATAAAGCTTCCTTCCCCTTATTTGCCAATTCTTAGTTCCCCACACACTTTTTAAGTCAATCGAGTTTAGCAGATATTGACCATCCATCACTGGCAATTTAAAATAATAGTACTCAGCATTTTTCACATTGTGTCCAGAAAAATATGCAAACCTTTCAGAATACATTTTGGAACTCCCCTGTGGCAGAGTCAGACAGTATTCCCATTGTGTATCATTAAAAATAGTCTTTGGGATACTTGCTATGTGAATTAAATGATGTCCATAATATTTATAACAGAACATATCTTCATAATTTTCTCTTGACTGATAAACATCCTCACTTTCAAATATAGTGAAATATTGCAAATCAGACATCATAGAATCAACTGTTCTTATATCTCAATCATCAGAAACAACTCTGGGAGTAGTCACATTGTTCATGGAAAATTTAAACACATATGGAATTTGGATGACCTCGGTCGGGCCATATATATCAAATGATGCTTTATCCCAAACAATCCCATCAGGAATTGGTATGGCTAAAATGTTCACTAGGGACAAGTCTCTGCAGACCTTATGGGAGGAATAATGTGGTTTTAGGACCGCATCCACCAGTTCAACTGCAGAGTGTTCAGGAAGGAAATGACCATGTATCAGTAAAAAGAAGACAATAACAAACCCAATCTAAAGGTGGAAGCCAAGTACAGTTCATAAGAGCCACTGATAGGTCCATGGAAGAATAAAATAGTTATTTTTGAGCCAAATTATCAGCTTATGTGCTCTTGACAGTTCCATTGCAGAAGAGGCAGATGAGTTGATGAAAGTGTAATTGATGTTGGCAAAATATCCAGAAGCAGTTCATGTAAAAACTGGAGCCGTGTTTAGAAGAGGAGAGGTGGCAGAAGACTCCCTCGGTGGTTCATAGTAGACCATACCATCCGTTTGTGTTGAATATGAGTAGAATCACTCAACGTTGTTGACATTACTTGTCACAGAAGAAGTTAATGGTACTAATGAAAGATCATTGTCCACCCTCCCCAAGCTCGGAGAGGTGTCAGCGTTGCTGCTTAAAACCTGTAGAGAAACATCCTAGTCTGTAATGAGAGGGATTCAGGTACTACCCACGACTCCTCTAGGTCTGCTGTGCAAGATCGCCCATATGGTGTAGCTTGACATTGTCGATGGAGACAAAGTGATTTTCTTCAGAACCAGGCAGCGGAGGTAGAATGACAGTTCTGGTACCATGTATTCCCAGGACTGGCACCAGTGCACGATAAGGACCAAACTCCTTTTTCACATCAATCTTTTCACGCATTAGATCCCCAACATTAGGAATCCAGCCAGTCGGTGTTATTGGTCTATCCTTTATTCCCAAGGAGGCGGCACTGGCAGATGCGTTGTCGTCACAGAACTGTTGTAAGTCCTGTAAAACAGTGACACGTTCATTTATGTCCAAAGGTGTATCTGCCGCCTCCCTGCCAGGACCATCAAGATCTGGAACATACATTTGTGTTCCGAACAGGTATTCATATGTGGTACGCCTCCCCAGGGACATTCTGGGCAGATTATTAAGTGCTCTCCGGACTCAATACCAGTGACTAAGCCAACTACGACCTGTGCCTAATTCTCTAGCTGTTAGGTTCTTTGCTCCACAACAATATTTCCCTCTGGATGAAATAGAGATGAATAATATAGTTGGACCCCTAATGAAACCATGGCTGAGCTCTTGCCTTCATCTGGTAATTTGTATCCCAAAAACAGGACACTAAGGCCCATATTTATACTTTTTTAGTGCTGTATTTGCAGCGCATTTTGACGCAAAATCGGCGCAAACTTACAAAATACCATCATATTTTGTACGTTTGCGCAGTTTTTGCTGCAAAAAATTATGCAAATGCAGCGCTAAAAAAGTATGAATATGGGCCCAAGTAAGGCTATTTTTTTTTTTAGTGAATTTGTAGCCTAATTCGGCAAATCCCACAACAATGCGGGTAGCCCGTCTTTATGCTGTATGAGGTCATCGTCCGTAAGGTAGATGTCATCTACGTAGGACAATGCGTCAGGGTCAATCTTGTGTAAAATGGAAGTAACACAAGCTGAAAACAGTCCTGGACTGTTCTTGTACCCTTGTGGGAGACAGCAAAATTTTCTGAGAGACTAAAGCGCTGAAACTTGTTAAGTCCCTACTTTCAGGTGCTAGACTTCGGCAGAAAAAAACATTGGAAATATCCAAGGTTGTTTTGTATTTTTTGTATAAGTGCTGTTTTGTGTGCATTTTGTATGACAAATGTACGCGTAGGACTACTTAAATGTCTGTAGCCTAAGACTATTCTATATGAATAATCCGGTATAGCTACGGGGAACAATGGATTGTTCATTGGTGAGACACAGGGTTTGATTACGCCCTGGTACTCTAGTTGTGTGATGATTTCCCTCACAGGTGCTTTAGCTTCATGCTTTATTGGATATTGGGGTTGGGGTTGGGGTTGGGATCTGATTGGTATTACATGATAGGGGGAATTTTTATCCCACCCTAAGTGGTTGAAATATAGCACAGGTGCCTGACCCTTAGACCATCCAATGGCATAAGCTTCCCTGAGCTGCTTGGGAACAAGGGGCAAGAAAGAGGCTTCAATTACCTTTTCCCCATACTGACGATTATGGACAAATTCTGGTGGCAAGTCCTTTTCGGCCAACAAAATATCATAAATGGTAACAACGCAATCCCAAAAGAAGGCGTCTATTGTGCACTCAATGTCTCTTTCTAATTCTATAGTTACTTTATACTATGTGAGGATGCGCATGTACGCAGTCTCAACTTGTAAGAAGTCATCGGTTGCATTCACCTCCAGATGCTCTTGAAGATTCCGGAGGACTATTGTGATCTCTGCCACACTGTCTAGCAGTGCCAGTGCCCACTTCCTGTTCTTCAGTAAAGCTCTCTTCCCGAGTGGCATACCATTTAGCAATCGCTGCCACTTTGTAAATTTTTTTATTGGGGTTTTGGCTGGCGAAGTTTCTCTTCTTTCTTAACAGAAACTTCAGATGAGCGTTGTGAGTCCTCTCTATGTGTTTATCTGGTGAGTCCTGAAAGATTAGCGCGTATTAGTATTTTTGGTATCTGTCAGACGTTTTTATATTATCTATAGTTCTAAGATTGTAGCGATTATGAGGGGTCTCCGAATGCGGAGATTTGCCCCTTTCTTTTTTAGGTGTTTTTTTTGTTTATCCCAGCATTTTCTAGAACCTTCAGGTGCTTGCTTGGTAGAATCTTTATTAGATTTACCCTGTAATTGAAACTGCATATGCACTACTAGTGCAACTGCTTCACCTTTAAGATTACTTAATACAATTAAAGATACAGTGGCGAAATTTCCCATTAATTGCATCCTCAAGTCCAAGGCCGAGGCAGCCCTGTATCCATCTTGATTTTTTTTTTAACACTTCTGGAGGATTGGCAAGTGCCAGTGTACCGTGTGTGGTAGTATAGAGCGTGGCATATACCATGCCCCAAGTATTGCAGTTACCTACTGTGGGAACCTTACTAAATGGCAAGCATATAGTGGGAAGTCTACGTTTATCTGGAGGACTGATATGGGGAAAAACTGCTTCCAGCGCTTTCATTTTTTATTTTTATTTTTTGAGCCAACCGAAACGGAATCTCTTGCCATTTGGCTGGTACCTTACCCATGATCGAATGTACAGTCGCAGGATTAGTGCCTGGCGTGACTGCTTGCGATTGCACTGGGGCAGCATGTGCTCGGTTAGTATTTAATGTCTGCATTACAAACTGTACTAACAGTCTGTATATTGCTGTAAACTCAGTGTATAAGAGGCAAACCTCAGCTACCTCCAAGGTTGCTACAGGATGCAGTGTATACGTAGCCAGTAAAGGCCAGGTAGGACCATCATTGCTCAGAGGACCTAACCTAACTTGCAATATTGTATGTGGTAGGGTGCCATTAAGCCAGTTACCATGGTCTTGATAAGCTAGCGGTATCTAAAAATATGCATAAGCTCTGTATTGTGCAGGTACGTTAGCAGGTGTGTAGTGATGAAATGTATTAGTGTTTCCATCAACTACTGGAAAAGTGACCCAAAAATAAAATATTTCTGTTCTGTAGGCTGGACGAGCCTCAACTACAAATGTTACTGGATGCCCCAGGCCTGTGAGGCTATTTGCTTATAAATGAGCAGTGAGGGTTGTCGCATGTTTACTGCGATTGCTACCCGTTGTGGTTTTGCCACGGAAATGGTAAACATATTTGTTCAGAGATAAGGACACTGTTAGAAATAAGGTCTTTGGTTGGCAGTCAGATTACCCCCTGTTCAAGCAAGGACCCTCCCTCTAGTCAGGGTAAAGAAGAATCACCCTCAGCTAGCCCCCGCGCACACTCTTGGTAGCTTGGCACTAGCAGGCAGGCTTAACTTGAGTCTAGGTGTAAAGTATTTGTACCAACACACACAGTAACTCAGTGAAAACACTACAAAATGACAACACAGGTTATCTAAACAAAACAAGATAAAAATGACAAAAATCCAGCATACGCAAGTCAAGTTATTAATTTTAAAAGCAAAAAAAAGCAATCCTTGAGAAAACAGTAAAAACACTGTTAGTGTTGAAAAGTACCTGGGTAGCGTCAAAATAACGCGCACGGGCGAGTGTGCGTCAGATAAGGTTAGCGATGTGTCGATTTCTTACCCTCAAGAGAGACCGGGCTTTGTTTCTCCTCCTCCGGTCGGCGTGAGTCATTTTTCCTCGCCGCAGGTGAGCGATGCGTTGATCCGGGCAAGAACTCGGTCCGGGCAGGCTTTGTGTCATTTTTCTGTGCCCAGCGAGGTTTGCCCTGACACTCGACCCACACTCTTCTGGGATGTCTCCCCACTCCATAACCAGGACCTCTATCTGGGGGGAACCCCTCTCCCTGCCACTCTCACCTAGAGCCAGTAGACTGTCCCTCCAACTACAAGTAATATGACTCCCCATGCCAGTTCCCCAATCCACCTCAGGGGCCCTGTGTATCACTGGAGCTACCTCATAACACTGAACCTCCTGGTGTGTATTAACCCTCTCCTTCAAGCAGGGCACCAAGTATCTGGGCAGGTGTACTTCTTCAGTACTGAATATAGAATTCTTCTTGTCACCATTCAAGCTGGACTCAGCCCTCATGACTTACAGCTTCCTCAATCTTAGCTCATAAGCCAAGATTATCCTTTTCTCTTCTAAGGCCATCCTCAGCTTCTCTAACTCCAACTGGTGAGCCCTCTCCTCCTGTCTGTCCTGCAAATCTGCAGGAGTCAGAGCTCTGGATGACACACTGCTACCTATCCTGGAGACCCTCCCCCCAAGTGTAACAGGTACATCCACTACACCATTATGAACCCTCTGCACCTCCTCACCCTCATCTTCCTCCTCTGTGTGCCCTCCTTCTTGGCTACCACCCAGGCCCCCAATGCCTTTTGCAGCTCCTCCTTCCTGGTGGAGCTCCTGATGGGGCAGGCGAGATCCTTACAAAACCGTTTCAGTTGAGCAACTGTGTAACTCTCCAGCTTCCCCAACTCAAAAACAGCTTTTGCAGTCACAGCTCTTGCATCCCCAGATTGAGGCATGTTGGGAAGGTTTCACTTCAAAGGCAAAGTTCCAAAATCAACAAAGAGGTCACCAAACATTTGGAAGCAGGAAAAAGTCCAAAAAGAGTAAAAGCAAAATCACAAAGACAAGTAGTATGTGGTCATGTAGTGGTCTGCCCTGAAAACAGTAGTGTACACTTAATCACTGTATGTCAAGTACAAATACAACTCCAATCCCAACCGCTGATCATCAATGTTAGAAATGGTGTCTTTGGTTGGCAGTCAGGTTACTCCCTGTCCAAGCAAGGACCCTCACTCTAGTCAGGGTAAAAGAGAATCACCTTCAGCTAACCCCCGCTCACCACCTAGGTAGCTTGGCACGAGCAGGCAGGCTTAACTTCAGAGTCTAGGTGTAAAGTATTTGTACCAACACACAAAGTAACTCAGTGAAAACACTACAAAATGACACAACACAGGTTTGGAAAAATAGGAAATATTTATCTAAACAAAACAAGACCAAAACAACAACAAAAATCCAACATACACAAGTCAGCTTATTAATTTTAAGAGCAAAAGAGGCTTAAATCCTTGAGAAAACAGTATAAATATTGTTAGCGTTAAAAAGTAGCTGGTTAGCATTAAAATAACACGCACGGGCGAGCGTGCGTCCGAAAAGGAGAGCGATGCGTCAATTTCTCACCCGCAAGCGAGACTGTGTTTCGTTTCTCCTCCTCCGGTCGGGTTGACGTGTGTCCTTTTTCCTCTCCGCAGGAGCAGTGCGTCGATCCGGGCAAGCACTCGGGTCCGGGCAGGCTTTGCATCTTTTTTTCTGCGCCCAGCAAGGTTTGCTTCAATAATCCTGCTGCACGGTATAAGCAAAAGCGCTGCGACGTTATCAGCCTCCATCAGCAGGTGTTGCGCGTAATTTTTCCAGCTGCGTGCATCCATCTTCCCGCCACGATGCTGGTGGAGCGCCGAGTTCTGCCACAAAGTCGGCGTGGCGTAGTTTTTCCGACGCGTCTCAGAAGGTGTGTCAATATTTTCCCCACACAGCAGTCTGTGCCTACATTCTCAATCTTGGTCTGCCAGCTTCACCTGTCACGGTCCCAGGAACTGGACAGAGAGTCCAGGTGCTGGCAGGAGAAGTCTTTGATGGCCCTGAGACTTCAACAACAGGAGGCAAGCTCAGGATAAGCCCTTGGAGATTTCTTCACAAGCAGGAATGAACAACAAAGTCCAGTCTTTGTTCCCTTGCACAGGCAGAAGCAGCAACTGCAGGATATCTCCACAAAACACAGTCACAGGCAGGACAGCACTTCTCCTCAGCTCTTCAGCTCTTCTACAGGCAGAGGTTCCTCTTGATGTACAGAAGTGATCTAAAGTCTGTGGCTTTGGGTGCTCTTCTTATACCCATTTTGGCCTTTGAAGTAGGCCTACTTCAAAGGAAAGTCTCTCTTGTTTGTGAAATCCTGCCTTGCCCATGCCAGGCCCCAGACACACACCAGGGGGTTGGAGACCGCATTGAATGAGGGCAGACACAGCCCTTTCAGGTGTAAGTGACCACTCCTCCTCTCCCTCCTAGCACACGTGGCTCATCAGGATATGCAGGCTACAGCCCAGCTCCCTTTGTGTCACTGTCTAGAGAGAGGTGCAAACAGCCCAACTGTCAAACTGACCCAGGCAGGGAATCCACAAACAGGCAGAGTCACAGAATGGTTTAAGTAAGAAAATGCCTACTTTCTAAAAGTGGCATTTTCAAACACACAATCTCAAAACCAACTTTAGTAAATGATGTATTTTTTCAAATTGTGAGCTCAGAGACCACAAACTCCACATGTCTATCTGCTCCCAAAGGGAATCTACGCGTTAATCAGATTTAAAGGTAGTCCCCATGTTAACCTATGAGAGAGACAGGCCTTGCAACAGTGAAAACCGAATTTGGCAGTATTTCACTGTCAGGACATATAAAACACATTAGTATATGTCCTACCTAAAACATACACTGCACCCTGCCCATAGGCTACCTAGTGCCTACCTGAGGGGTGTCTTACATATATGAAAAGGTAAGGTTTAGGCCTGGCAAGTGGGTACACTTGCCAAGTCGAATTGGCAGTTTAAAACTGAAACACACAGACACTGCAGTGGTTGGTCTGAGCCAATGTTTACAGTGCTACTAAGGTGGGTTGCACAACCAGTCCTGCAGGCCCACTAGTAGCATTTGATCTACAGGCCCTGGGCACCTCTAGTGCACTGTACTAGGGACTTACCAGTAAATCAGATATGCCAATCTTGGAAAAGCCAATTACTCATACAATTTATAAAGGGAGCACTTGCACTTTAGCACTGGTCAGCACTGGTAAAGTGCCCAGAGTCCTAAAGCCAAGAAAAACAAAGTTCAGCACAAGATCAAAACAGGAGGTCAGAAGCTAAAAAGACATACAGGGGAAAGTAGTATTAAACTAGATCTAAATATTAAACAGGCCTCTAAGAACAAGGTATTAAGAAGAAATACCACTTTCCAAACAAATTCTGGCCTACGCCTGAAATGGGATAAAATAAATCCAACTATATTCAATCAGGAAATCATAAGATCAAGGCTAAATTCTATTAATATATGTCTGTCTCCGCAGCTAGGCCATGATCATATAGTCCATGATTATGAACATTTAAGTAATGCTATCTCGAATGCCCTGGTGGCGGATAGGCCTTCTCCGGGTCCAGATATGCACAGGTGGTTTGACTCCGCGTGCTCAACTGCCCATAAAAAATGAAAAGAAGCCCTTAAAACAGTTCCGTCTTCTCGCTACTTAATTAAGCTAGCAAGGGCTCAGTATAAGGCCACTCTGGAAAAAAGGAAATCAGAAACAAGGACTAAAGCATGGGAAGAGCTCTTGGCTGCCACTGAACTGAAGGATACTTCAAAATTTTGGAAAGTGGTAAATCACTCATATTTCTCAGATAGTAACAGTAAGGCTGATGATTGCCTAATGGCAGAGGATGTATGGTTGAAGCACTTTATGAAAGTATTTCACCCAGAAAATGACACTTTGACTAAGGAGGATAGTACTATCAAGCAGACCACCATAGATTTTAATATAAATGTCTTAGATATCTCGATTGGTCTTCACGAGGTCCTTGGAGCCATTAATCGATCAAGGCTAGGGAAGGCTCCCGGCCCTGACGGAGTCCCTGTAGACATTTTTAAATCTATGCCCAATCTTTTGGGTCCCCTACTCACAAACGTGCTAAGAAGTGCTGTTGAAAGTAATATACCCCCCTCATGGAAATTGGCAACTATTATTCCTATATTCAAAAACGGTAAAAGACAAGACCCTTCTTGTTATAGACCAATATCTCTTATTGATTCTACAGCCAAGATTTTGAGCAGTGTGATCTTATCACGTTTGGAGGATTGGGTGACAGAGGCACAGATTTTATCCCCAATTCAATTTGTCTTTAGTCCCGGATTAGGCACAGTGAAACAAGTATTAAATTTGCACCTTATTCTTAGCAAATATGTAATTGATAAAAAAGAGTCCATTCATATGGCATTTATTGATTTAACAAGTGCCTTCGATCTGGTAAATAGAGAGAAGCTATGGCAAATTATGGGAACCTTGGGGTGCGATGCAACCTTATTGGAGCTCATAAAGAGCCTACATACGGACCTAAAGGTGTCGGTTCAGTTTGGCCCATCTGGTCAGAGAACCTCCCCTATTTCTCAACTCGGGGAGTTAGACAGGGATGTATTTTAGCCCCTTTTCTTTTCTTGATATATATGAATGGACTGTATGATTTTTGGATAAAATATGGAAAAGATCTACCAAAGATGGGCCAGAGATTGCTCCCAGTTTTATTATTCGCAGATGATGCGGTATTAATTGCTTGCACTGCAAATGGTTTACAAGGCCTGTTGGACCTTTTCTTAACTTTCATGTTGGACCTTGATCTGAAAGTTAACTACTCTAAGACATATGTTATGACATGTGGCCCACGAAATACTAAGTCTAAGCTATTTACTATGGGAGGAAATATTATTAATAAGGTGAAAAACTTTTGTTACTTAGGTATGCACGTGAGCTCTTCCATGTTATGGAATAGCCACTTTAACTTTAAGACCCAGCAAATGGCGAGGAATATAGAAGCAATCTTCCGTTTCACCCGTAAATTGGGCCATAGTCCATCATCCCAGATTGTAACACACTATAACTCCAAGTGTGTTTCAGCAGCCCTATATGGAGCAGGTGTTTGGGGCTACACTAAAGTACCTACTCTCCAACGTGTTGAGAACAAATTTATACGTAGGTTATTGATGGTACCTAAGAGTGTAGCAAATATCATCTGCCACGAGGAGGTGGGCTTACGACTTCTAGAGGACATGGTTTCCATTGCTCCTCTCTTGCTGTGGATGAGATGCTGGACGAACCCAGCGCCAAGTCTTGTGCAGGAATGTATTGTTGAATGTTTACAGTTGGCCAAATCAAATAGGATTCCTTGGCTTTCGTATTTGCAATTATCCTTTGAAAAGTTGGGGCTTAGGAACATGTTTGAAGACCCACAGTCCCTAACCACAAATGCAAGGGAGCTGCTGAAATCATGGCATTCTGAGCATATCTTAACTTTAAGATTTCATAGTTCTTTGAAATTGAAAACTTTTGATCCTTACGCTCAGATTGCTATGGCTTCAAATATGGAACCCTATTTGACTTGGTTTTCGTGTCCAAAAATATATTCTCTTGTAACTTTATTTAGATTAAACCTGATACATTTCAAGGTGGCCTTCCCTAATCAGTGTATCTGGCAAAAAGATCTTCCACTTTGTCCCTGCGACGCTAGATCAAAGCAGAGTACTTCTCACTTTTTTCCCTTTTATACACTTTATGCTACCCCTAGACATGCTTTTATTTTACCCCTATTATGTAAATTAAGACCTATTCATTATAAGGAAGTTCTGACATATTTTCAAAAATTGTCAGAAATTCAAATTTTTTACTATGTATTACATTTTATTACATCTGCTATTGCTATCAGGAAACGATATTAATATCTCTGTTACCGCTCCATGAGCTTATAATGGTTTTAGGTATGCTCTGAAACATATTAATGATTTGCACAAAATAATAATGTACTATAAGATATTGGGTACATTCTAATTATTTTAGCATAACATTATATTGTTTTTATAAATTTAGTGAATGCTATGTAACATAAAAATTGTTATGAATTTGGATATATTTTAATTATTTTTAGCACTTTATATCTTTTGTTTAAATTTAGAGAACGTTCTATAATGTAAGAATTGTCATGAATCTGTAAAATACCAATGGGTAGCAATCTATTTTTAACTACACTTTGAATCTCTTTTATGATCTTGTTCAAAGTGAGAACTAGTTATTATGCCCTGGATTCATTTAAATATTTAAGTACTACATTATATTGTTCTCTTAATTTTAGAATATGTTTTTGTAATATAAGAATTGATATGAATCTGCTCAATTCTAGTGGCTAGCAAATTTCTCTTTATATATTGCCTTGATATGCTTTTGTGATTTTGTACTGAGTGAGGATCTTTTATTATATTTTAGGTAATCCAAATAATGTTAGTATATTTTATTGTTTTATAATATTAGAAAATGCCTTGGAACACAAATATTGTCATGAGTTCGTACAATCCTTAAAGGTACTAAAATTATTCTCATCAAATTTTTCTTTTATCTCCGCAAGGGCAAATTGGAACAGATAAATTTAGGTTGTTATGGTAGTCTAATTATGTGTTGGTATTGGGCTATCCATTTAAATTGTCTATTGTTCTGTTGCCTTGCCTTTCTAAGATTTGTGATTTTGTAAGTACTTTTATGGCAATTGCCGACTAAAGATCTTTTGACTGACTGACTGACTGACAGGGGAAACCATGTCAAGAGCTGACAGGTCAAACTTGCCCTAAGAGTGTTTTCATCTCCTAATTACAGTGCGCCGGAAGCTTGTGATCTCGATATAGTGAAGATGTCTCAGTTACCATTTTAATTTGTACTTCCAGTGGTGTAAAAATAGCCCCAGCAGACCCTGCAGTGTGGGGTGGTGGGCTAGCTCTAGCGGGCCCCTTTCGTCACTGTGCACCTGCAGCGGGCTACTGGTCTGAGAGCTCCTGACTAGGTCTGGAGTGGGAGAGCCTTTCATGTATTTTGCAGGAGGGCCCACCCTCACGTTTTGTTTCGCCACTGTGCACTGCACTGTGATAGCAACAATCCCCATTACCCCACCCTGCCTCAAGACACATAAGGTAGCCCACGGTATTAGCATTTTATATGAAAGTTACACAATGAGGCTATAGACCTGTGTGATTCTTTTCTATAAGAAAACAAATGCTGGATTTCAGCTTGTGAGTGAGTCTTGGGTGGGCCACTAGGATTTCTTGGGAGGGCACTGCCCACCCTCTAGAACTGGTACTGGTGGCAACAACAGTTCAAGGAGGTCCTCCCCAAAGACATTGGATGCTGAGCATCCGACAAGTTTAAGCAGTATGTGAGACCATAAGGCCAGAGGGTGATGCCACAGTCCACACCACCAAAGTGATAATCGGAACCATTGTTGTGTAGCCATTATAGCTTCATACATGTTATTTTAGCTAACTAGGCCTGCCGCTGTGCCCTTTAACCTAGATATATTTTATTCAGCTTCGTTTTTATTATTTTAACAATAGCCACATTAGCGGTCTTGTTTTATTTTCTCTATCTAGCTGTTCTTTGCCTAGGCCAGCACTGCGCTCTTAAACAAGACATTTCTTTCACTCTGTGCTTTTCGCAAGGCTTCAGTAAGATAGGTTGCCATTAAGCATGGTAACGCTTTGTCTCTAGTGTTCATAGAAACATACACACTCTTACGTGGGGATCCTTTCTTGGAAAATCAGCTGTTTTATTATAAAAACACCACTTTGACCCATGTACGTTAGAGGGAGATTCCAGCCAGATCACCACGACTGCATGTTGGGTGCTTCGATGAGATCTGAGTGACCATAATTTCCCTGAGGAGTCATTTGTGTCATGTGCCCGGTTGCCCAATCATCCCTGCTCTTGGGTAGAGATGAGGCGTTGCTAGTTAGCCGGAACAAAACCCAGATTAGGCTGACAGGTGTCACCTGCAGTGGGTTCAGACTCAGTCCCCCACAGTGCAAGTGATTCTGCCGCCCAAATCTAGTAGTCTCATTAGGATAATGAGAACCTATGCGACACCATGTGTGGTGACAGGGTACCAAACAATGTCTCACTTAAAAATGTGCCTAGAGGAATTGTTTTGATTCAGTCTTCAATTAATGAATAAGACCACTCTGTACGGTTAAAATGTAAAATATTAATCAATAGGATTCAGGAAGTTAAAAAATAAAATGTACAACAAATACAACGAATGTCCATCTTATAAACAACAACACTGTATATGACCCCCTGGATCACAAGATTGAATCCCAACTGCAGATCCAGGATGGGGTTATGACCCTCCTCATGACACAGCTCTGCACAATAATTGCCTGTTTTTCAGTACCAGTTCAAGCAATATCAAGGACTTTTAATTCAGCTTGTCAAATGAGAAGGTGATGTCGACGTCTCTGCCTGTGGAGGCAGTCAGAGGTCCGTCAGACCATCATCAGGATTCAGTGTTGTTAAATAATGCCTACACATAAGGAAAATGAATGATAAAACAGTACGTGCAGTCTCTCAAATCACACCATGTGTACCGCCTGTTGAACCCAAGAAAACACCACAAACACATGACAAAGAAAGTTAAAAAAATACGTTCAAAACACAGCAAACATGCACCATAAACTACACTGTGTCAAGCTCCCAACCAGAATAGCTATATTCTGCTACTTACAACAGGTTGCAAAAATAAACTCTGTAGCAACACACAAGGGGACTTCAACGTACAAGCCCAAGTACACAAATCCACAAAGATTAAAATATTACAATTGCTTAACTGTCATACAACATAAACTCTAGTAAAACTCTGCCTCCATTGCAGCGTACTCACACCTTCTAAATATGGGACCGCTAGCGTCTGTCTCCATCCGCATCTGCTCAACACATGCAAGTCAGAAACAAATATTGCTGGCCTTCCCGGCGAGTTTAACTAAGGAAGTGATAGGTCATGTGACCATTCCAGTGACTATGGCGGCCATCTTAAACTAGTAAAAATGCCTAACAAATACCCAGAGTTTAGGTAACAGTAACTTAATAAATAAAATAGCCATCTAGGCCATAAGCGCAGTCCGTGTTAGTAAGATACACACAATGTCTGTATCCCTATTGCAGAGCATTCAGGTTGTAACATGTCACATGACCAATGCAATAACTCTGGTGGCCATTTTTTAATATAATAATGCCCATCTAAATGCTCTCCTATACTAAAACTACTTTCACAACCCTGCTGTAGGTAGCCCCAGAGTGTAGCTTATCCATTGACCAGGAAGAAAATATTGACCCAACCAATTATTCTCAGGGCATTACTAGCCAGCTACCACAACAACCAATACAAGTTAATGTCAGAAATGAAAGTAAAGATAAAGGGACTTATAGCCCTCATACCAACCATAAGAAACAGAAGGTCACAATAGGAACCCTGGAAGGGACCAGACCCTCTCTAGTAGAACTGCTAGATATCGATCCAATGTCCGCTATTGCAGGCACAGAACCATGAAAGGAGGATAAGATCCATAACCCTCTATGTGGAATACATTCACAACATTACACCGTATTCGTGATTGATGTTGAATAATCCGTTTTCTCACCTCCTGAGTTGCTTTACCAATGTAAAACAAAGAACATGGGCATTAAATACTATAAATAACATTTTTAGAACCACAATTAGTCAAATGTTTCAGCTGCCAAGTTCTCTCATTTAGACACCATGTTATTACAACTCTAGTGGAAGCACATGCACTGCAGTTCCCACACGGGTAATGTGTTATCCCCCAGATGTTACTCAGTGTGTGTGGTTCTGGTTCAATGTAGGCCCTCACTAGACTGTCTCTCGAGTTTTTCCCCTTTTGAAGGCAAATAATGGTTTCTCAAGTGGAATGTCAAGAGAGGCTAACAAATACCAATGTTTTAAAATAATCTTTTTAATTCCATTTGACTCTGAACCAAAAGTTGTAACACAAGTCATACACAATGGGTCTTCCTGGTGGCTTCTTTGTATCTTTGTGGGTTTTGGGTAAAACATAAAAGGCTGCTATGGCAAACTCATCCTTATTAAGGTAGTCATATTCCAATTTACCTAACCACCCACCATGCAGACCCTTATTGGTCACTTCAAGGACTGCACTTCTAATGGATGGTGCCAGATCTTTCTTCAACTTGTTGTAATGTGAAGGATTATGTAGTTGTCTTAAAACTTCCTGATCATAATCTGTTCTATCTTGAATAATGATGCTTCCTCCTTTATCAGCAGGTTTGAAAACTATATTTTTATTGCTGGTTAGGGAGGGCAACGCTTCCTGTTGAGCTCTAGTAAAGTTGGACTACACATATTTATGTTTCTTAAATACTTTCTCCACCTCAAACAGAACTGCATTCCCAAACGTTATGATTTCCTTTGGCATCAAGTTAGTCGGAGGAAAAAATGTAGAGGCACATCGCAAGCCTGTAATACTCTCTGGCCTCATGTGGATTCTTGGTAAACCAGAATTAAAGTAGTAAGGTCCTAAAAATGTATATAACTCTACTTGAGTGAAAAATGGGTCATTCCTATGAGTTGGCACAAAGGATAGACCGGTACTCAGACCATCAATTTCTTTAGAACTTAACTTGTGTGAAGACAAGTTGAAGATCGGTACCTCCTCCAAACAAGGATTATGTGCCATATTGTCTACCACTCGGAATATTGATTCCTGGTTTGTCTGAATCCGGAGGTGTATTGATTCGTGAACCACCCCCACCTGAAGTTCCTTGCCCTTCCACGTGCTGGTCTCTGGCCCATTTTTTGAAATGTTTGTCTAGAGGTGGAGGGTTAAGTATTACAACTTGTGTGGGTATCAAACAAGGCACTATCAAGGATGCTGGAGTAGGTGTTTACTTTCATTTGTAAATAGCTGAAGCCAGGGTGTGCCAATGCAGCCCTCGGCGTATGCTACCTACGGTGGGAGACATTGAAAGTTCTTGTGTTTGGAAGTAGCATGTGTATGTAGAAGGTGGTGGGATTCAACACGCAAGCTGTGACTGAGAAGACAGCAGAGTACAAGTGTATCAATGACTTTATAAAAGTAGTTTTGTGTGATGATAAATGTTTGAAACATGGCATGTTGGTCATGAAAGAAGAGAGTGGGTCCATCCCCCACCACTCCAAACAACACCACCACAAGGCAACATCTCCCAGGTGTCAACACCAGGACCTTATGAATGTCAAATTGATCTGACTACCGGTGCTATACTCCCTAGTTGTCGTGTGTATGCCCTGTCTGAACATGAAAATCAATATCTGAGGAACTATTTAGACCAATTTCTAGCTAATGGATTTATCCGTCCTTCCAAGTCTCCTGCAGCATCTCATCTTTTTTTTGTTCCCAAGGCCAATGGGGATCTTAGGACTTGTATAGATTATAGAGGGTTAAACAAAATCACAATAAAGAATAAATACCCATTACCCTTGATCCCTGTCCTGTTGGATCAAGTAAAAAAGGCAAAAATTTACACCAAGTTAGACCTAAGAGGAGCTTACCACATAGTCAGGATGAGAGAAGGCGACGAGTGGAAAACCGCCTTTAAAACTAGATATGGTCTATTTGAATACACAGTCATGCCCTTTGGACTTGGTAATGCTCCAGCGACATTCCAATTCTTTCTGAATGATGTCCTAAGAGAATATGTAGCTCCATTTGCAATAGTTTATATAGATGATATTTTAATCTATTCTGATAAAGAAGTCGAACATGTACAACATGTCAAAACAATTCTCACAGCCCTTCGGAAATATCATTTATATTGCAAATTGAGCAAATGTGAATTTCATGTTACCACCGTTGAATTTTTAGGGGTCATCCTTACCCCTCAAGGCATGGTCATGGCAGAAAGAAAAGTGCAAGCAGTATCCAATTGGCCAACTCCAAAAAACGTTTGAGACGTTCAGTGCTTCCTTGGTTTTGCAAATTTCTATTGTAGGTTCATAGACCACTTCTCACAGACAGTGGCACCAATCACCAAGTTACTACGAAAGAAAGAACCATTGATATGGTCTCCAGAAGCGGACAAGGCTTTTTTAATCTTAAAGGAAGCCTTCTAGTCTTGACTTACCCAGATACTGAACGTCCATTCATAGTAGAAGCAGATGCTTCAAATGTGGCAATTGGTGCAGTGTTATCACAAAGCAACAAAGATACCAGTCAGCTACACCCTGTAGCTTACATGTACCGAAAACTAAACGGCGTGGAACAAAATTATGTCATTGCTGAGAAAGAACTTCTAGCAATCTGTGACGCATTTAAAGAGTGGAGACACTATTTGCTAGGTGCCAGATACACTATTACAGTATACACAGATCATCGTAATCTCCAGTTCATGAGCTCAGCTAGACTTTTGACTCCTCAACAATTACGATGGATGCTGTTTTTTGCTGAGTTTGATTTTGTGGTAACCTTTCACCCCGGCAAAGATAAACGCAAAGCGGATGCCTTGTCCAGCCAAGACTCTACCATCTTACCTACAATCCAGCCCCCATGAGCTGTCATTGCTCCAGACAAAATTCTTTGTATCCTCAAGACTGAAGATTTTTTTGAAAGTATTCGTAATTCTTTCACCATCGGAAAATGGCAGAAATGGGTTCAAGCAAACCCCAAAAGATCAATCAAACAAGGCCTACCTTTTCATGATGCATGTTTATTTGTTCCTACTACCAAGTTATGCAAATTAGTGTTTCATTGGTTACACGTTATACCTACGGCAGGTCATCCCTAAAACACTTGAACTAATCCAACGATATTTTTGGTGGCCTACTTTGACAAAAGACATCAAGCAAATGGTAACTAACTGTGAAGTTTGTGCCCGCACCAAGACAAGTCATTCAAAACCAAAAGGATTGTTACATCCTCTCCCAACTCCGCTCTGACCTTGGGAACACATATCAATAGACTTTATTACAGGACTGCCAGTTGTTCAACATCACTCCGTAATTCTTGTAGTGGTAGATAGTCTCACAAAATATGCCCATTTCATTGCTTGCAGGAAATTGCCTACCTCCAGTGAATTGGCAACAATACTTTTAAATCAAGTGGTCCGTTATCATGGATTACCAAAAATAATTATTTCCGATCGAGGATCACAATTTGCCTCTAACTTCTGGAAAACATGGTGCAAAACACTACAAGTTACATCTACATTATCTACCAGTCACCATCCTCAAACAGACGGCCTAAAGGAGAGACTCAATCAAACATTGAAACAATATTTGCATGCGTACGCTGAAAAAGCACTTCATTCCTGGGTATCAATGCTTTGGTTAGCTGAACTGGCCTACAATAACTCGTATAATTCTTCTACTGGAGCGACGCCCTTTTTTGGCCTATTTGGTTATCACCCAGATACTTTGCCAATCACAATTCCACAAGGAAGTTCACTTACATCAGCGGTGTCCGAAGCAATACAACAACTCCATCAAACCCAGAAACAAATCCAGCAACATCTGAACAAAGCAAATGAAAAGTATAAAAAACATTATGACAAAAAACATTGTGAGGGACCACAATATAAACCAGAAGATAGAGTGTGGCTTTCCACACAACACATTGACTTCAAGAAAAAGATATACGTTTAATCCCAAATATATAGGTCCTTACACAGTTCTTCAACAGATCAATCCAGTGTCTTACAAAATACAGTTACCAAAATCACTACGTATTCATCCCGTGTTCCATACTTCTCTACTAAAAAGAGCTTTCCAGAAAACTCGCTTTCAACCAAATCCAGTACTGGTACAAGGAGAACTGGAATACGAAGTAAAACAGGTTTTGGATTCAAAATTTAGAGGTCGTACTCTCTGGTATCTAATATCCTGGAAAGGGTACGGTCCTGAGAACGACTCAAGGGTCTCAGCATCTGACATTCATGCTCCATGACTAGTGTGGCGTTTTCACCGTCTAAACCCAGACAAACCATGCCCTAGAGTGCGTTTGGGAGGGGGGAGTACTGTCAACACCAGGACAATGCACACTCTACAGGCAACATAATGCAAGGAAACAACATTTGTGCAATGTAATAATTCATGCATTGTGTGCTGATATTGCATATTAACGTTTTGCATTGCAGGTATTTATATTGATATGTCTTTAATACTGTTTGCAATGTATTGTTAATTTCAAGACTTTCCTGCAGCTGGACTATGAGTGGCTGGGTGTGGCAGTGGGTGGGGCTTGGGTCTATTTATAGAACCCAGCCCAGCTCCACGTGCTCACTATTCAGAGGTCCCGGCGCAGAACAGCAGCAGTTTCCAGGGCTCCTGTTCCGGAGGCCCTGTCCTCATTACCTTAGTGATCCGCAAGCAGGGCGGTAAGGCGGAGGTCGGTTTAGGCCCCCGACTCCATTTCTTGAGATTTTTCGAGTTTTGGACTTTGGATTAAATCACGTGTGCGATTCATTCTTGGCAATTAACTCTTGCAGTTCAGATCGGCAGAGTGCGCGATCATTTCCTGGCATTGGAATTTTGATGTACGGTTTAGCAATAAGATGCATATTAATTTCTGGGCAATTGAATCCTGAAACTCAAATCAAAACATAGTGTGACTTTACAGTATTATTCATGAATCTTTCTCTGTTCATGTTTTGGGAATTAATGTGTTAATTTACTTTTGTCATGCCATAGTTACTATTCCAAGAACTAACTTGAGAGAGTTCCATGCTCAGTGCATAAGGTGTTATTCTGGAAATGCTTAAATGAAAGTTTGCGTAATCATTCTTTTACTTCCAAGTATCCAGAACTAAAAAGTCGTGTTAATGAAAAGCTTTTGATCTCTCATGTTATCAAAGTATAGATATTTATTAACAAAGCTCATGAAGATTAATGTGAATAACTTTGCTATTGTGTTCCTAACTCTTGCTTCCACAGGTCTCCTTCCCCGCTATTCCCAACCTAAAACCCATGCTCCGCTTGGCCATTCTTTAACTCTGTGCTATAACGGCTATTAGAGTTTGGAGCTGCCAAAAGGTGGACATATTGGGAACAGGCGCAAACCCCGAGGATCCGGTCTCACTGACACCAGGGTGAAACAACATAATCAGCCGAAATAGGGTAGGCAAGCTGGGGCTGAATGTGGTGAAAAGGAGGACACACGGCATTCTGCAGCTCCATCACATACGGGACCACACAGGTGGAGACGGTGGGGCCTGGTATCTAAGTGTTGCTTTCTGATGGGCACTGGTAGAGGAGTCTGGGTTATCGGACACTCGTTTGTTGCCAGGACAGCAGGACAGGAAAGAGTAAACAACCGGAACCACAGCCTGAGTTTACAAGTGACCTGGATTCATACCCTTGTCATGACACAGGTGATGCAGGAACCCAAATTGAGGCACCTGGCAAGGGGATGCGAGAATGTGCCCGACATGCTGGTGATACACGTAGGGGAAAATTACCTTCCTACACTGGGCAGGGCTCCACTGCTCCATGAAATGAGAGCCACGCTGGTTGGACTGTAGGTGAATCTGGTCAGAGAAAGTTACCAGGGGTGATTGGCGGGTTGCCTTGTCCCACTCTGTTGTTGAAGCCTCATGGAGGAGGGTGAACAAAATGATGGAGAAATTCACAAAGAACTCTGGATGTGACTTCATAAGGCACGGCCCTCATTGTGCTAGGTCGCCTGGTATCTTGCAGAGAATGGGGTCCACCTGTCAGATTCAGACAATTAAGTTTTTACTAGCAGTATTGGTTGGGCCCTGAGATTGTTTGGTTGCACGTAAATCAGTCCTAGAGCTACACAGGTGGGGGAACTTAGAGTCTCAGTAGGCCACCCAGAGCCTTGGTAGTTTAATGGGAAATCCTTAAGCAAGAAGCAGAAATTGGTGCCTAAAAGATGGGAATGGGGCCGCAAACTTCAATATCCTCAGGTCATAGGCATTCATGAGAAGAATGCAACGGTGACCCCATTATCCCACTAAGGGACAGTCAGTATCCCGACAGCTGTGGGTTTAGTCGTGATTCGCTCCATGGTGGCACAGGTGCAGCAACTCGGGAATCGCTTGGGGGTCACAGCCCCAATGGAAAATGGCAAGCACCGGATGGCTTATAATACATCACTGTGATTCCTGGTGGCTTTCTATTGGTTTCAGGATGGGGGGCGGTCAGCAGTTAGTCTTAAACGGAGCTGAATACTCAGATTGTAATTTAACTCTACCTGTGTATTTGCAAAATAAATTATCAATAAACTTGTGACTGTCTTTTACCAACAACTAAGATGTGTTCTGTTTTGTTATCTGTGCGGTGTGGCTGTGGCAAGAGGTAAAGCTGGAAAAGGGGCTAGTGTGGAAATGCTAAACCTCTTCCTCACAGGGGTAGCAGAACCAGCTTCTTCCAGATATTGCAGGTGGCCCCATCAGCTCCGGCTGTTGTGGAGCGCCAAACACCACCAGCCCATGGTGTGAACCCGTCCCCTCCTCTGATATGCACCATCTCATGAGCTCCACAGAATACGTCCGTGAACAGAGCCACAAACACCACAAGCCCATGGTGTGCACCCGTCCCCTCCTCTGACATGCACCATCTCATGGGCTCCACAGAGCAAGTCTAGCAACAGAGCCACAAACACCACCAGCCCATGGTGTGAACCCGTCCCCTCCCCTGACATGCTCCATCTCGTGGGCTCCACAGAGCAGAGAGCCACAAACCACACACAGCCTGCCAGGGAGGGACTTCCTGTAAACAATCCCTATCGCTGTACAAGTGACTGCAGGAACATAACAAAACACACAATCCGGAATGGCAGAGACAACAGAAATTCAGTGTCAATCAGCTGTAGATTATTTGTAAAGGAAAATCTGTAACTGTTCAAGACTCACTGACTGCTGGCTACCTCTGTTCTTTGGAGGGTATAGAGGGAGGTAAAAGAGAGCGGTGAAAGAGCTTCCGTGAACTTTTTAGGACAAGCATTGACAAAGCCAATAGGTCTCACTTATGCAAAACCTCTGGCTTTGCCAATGTCTTTTAGCCCTGTTGTACACCAACGTGGCTGCTGTTCAGCATGGCTAAAAGTTAGTAGCATACAGGAGAGTGGTGTGGTAGAGTGGAATGGCGAAGACTGGAGTGGCATAGAGAGTTGCGTTAAGTGGTGTACAATGGAGTGACGTAGAGTAGTGGACTGCTGTAGAGAGCATAGGCATAGAGGGTTGCAGAGCAGAGTGCAGCAGCATAGACTTCTGGGGTGAGAATGCAGCATCGTAAAATACAGTAGCACAGATTATGGTGCAGTGGAGTAGAGTGCAGTGGTGCAGAGTGCAGAAGCATAGAGTGCAGTGGTGTAGGTTTCAGTGGAGTAGTAGAGTGGTGCAGAATAAAGTGGTGTACAGTGGAGTGGCGTAGAATAGAGTGAACTGGTGTAGAGTGCATTGCATAGAGTGTAGCAGAGTATAGCTGCATAGAGTGCAGCAGCATGGAATTCAAGGGCATACAATTGAGCATCATAGATTACAGTGGTGTTGATTAGAG
Source organism: Pleurodeles waltl (assembly GCF_031143425.1). Lineage (NCBI taxonomy): Eukaryota > Metazoa > Chordata > Amphibia > Caudata > Salamandridae > Pleurodeles > Pleurodeles waltl. Next base: position 24,383,719 of record NC_090436.1, read on the forward strand.
TAGTGCATAGTAGGCAGATTGTTGGGTCTTGGCGGGTCCAGTCGCAGTTCAGGAGGCCAGAAGTGAAGAATGCAGAGGAATCCTGCTGGAATCTTGCAAGCCAAATCTGAGGAGCCACCCTAGAGAAAGACCCTACATAGCCCTAAGAGTGGGCTTGGTCACCTAGACAGGTAAGCACCTATCAGGAGGGGGCTCTGACGTCACCTGCCTGGCCACACAGATGCTCCTAGAGTTCCCTGCTAATCTTGGAAACAAGATGGCAGAACCTAGGGACCCTCTGGAGGAGCTCTGAGCACCACCCATGGGGTGGTGATGGACGGGGGAGTGGTCACTCCCCTTTCCATTGTCCAGTTTCACGGCAGAGCAGGGCCTGGGGGCCCTGAACTGGTGTGGAGTGGTTTATGGATGGAGGGCACCAAATGTGCCCTTCAAGCATACCAGTGGCTTGGGCAGGCTACCCCTCCCAAGCCAGTCAGACCTATTTCCAAAGGGAGAGGGTGTTACCTCCCTCTCCCAAAGGAAACCTTTTGTTCTGCCTTCCTGAGCTTGATCAGATCAAGCAGCAGGAAGGCAGAAACCTGTCGGGGGGGGGCAGCAGCTTGGGCTGCCCGTAAAACCCTGTAAGACTGGTGGTAGCAAACCTGGAGGTCCTCTAAGGATCCCCCAGAGTGTATTGAACCACACTTCCAATACTTGCAGCAGTATTGGGGTATGATTCTGACATGTTTGATACCAAACGTGCTCAGGTTCGGAGTTACCATTATGTAGGTGGACATAGGTAGTGACCTATGTGCAGTACAAGCGTAAAATTGCATCCCTGCACACACAAAGTCCAGGAAAATGGAACTGGAGTTCGTGGGGGCACCTCTGCTAGTGCAGGGGTGCCCTCACACACAGGTACCTACACCCTGCCCTCTGGGCCTACCTTAGGGGTGACTTACAGTGACCTGGTGCAGTGACCTGTAGTGAAAACGGGTGCATGCACCCTTTCACGCAGGCTGCAATGGCAGGCCTGCAGAACGCTTTACATAGGCTCCCTATGGGTCGCAGAATAACTGCTGCAGCCCATAGGGATCCCCTGGAACCCCAGTGCCCTGGGTACCATATACTAGGGACTTACACAGGGGGACCAGCATGCCAAATGTGGGAAGAAAAAGGTACAATAACCAAAATTTACAGGAGAGAGCATAACCACTGGGGTCCTAATTAGCAGGATCCCAGTGAACACAGTTAAACACACAGACAACCGGCAGAAAATGTGGGTAACCATGCCAAGAAAGGGGGTACCTTCCTACACTACTATTATTCTTAATTTTCTGTTATCCTTGCTTGCACCTGAATTTCACCAATTTTTGGTTGTGTCTTTATATTTTCTCACATTTATTTGTAATTGATTTCTGTATTATTATTTTTTCTTTAACCAGCTGCTGCGTGCATCTAGGTATTCACTTATTGTATTTAATACATTTTGGCTCATCTATTTTCCATTTCTTCTGTTCATTTTTTTGTTAATCCTAAAATCTTCCTTCATGAAGACATTCTTTGATATGCTGATCTTAACGATTTGCAGAAAGTCAAGGGTCCCACTCATAAAGGGGGTCACACACTTGATGTATTTATTTCTAATTTATCCTTATTAGTCAGGGGCAACCCTCCCCTCAAATTTGGACAAATCATTTTCTAGTCTCGTTTTAGCTGACGATGTCCGCTGAACAGCCTGAGATGGTCAGTTAGCGCAATTCATCCTTATCTTATCTTCGATTTAAATCTTAGGGATCTATGTTCACAAATTAATCTTAACCTGACAGAAGAATAGAAGAGGCAGTTAGTAGTTTTAACTTGGCCTTGATGCAAGGGATTGATTAACCCCCCATCCCATCAAAAGAGGTGCACAGAAAGAAATTCCCCTTCAGCTGTCTGGTTGTCTCCTAGCTTACAAGCCAAAAAACATAAAGGTAAACAGCTGGAAAAAACATGGAGATAAGAATATGCACATGATGACAAATTGGCTTCGAAAGCAGCTGTCAAAAAGTTTAGCAAAAACATGAAAAAGGCAAATGTTTGCTAAAACAATTGCAGCAGCAGACAATGCTCCTAGGGCCATCTTTCAGGTGGTCAAATCACTTCCAAACCCAGAGGCTTGCAAACAAGATATTCCTGCCTCTTGGTGGCTTGTTGACAGTCTATCTTCTTCTTTCTATGAGAAGGTGGAAAGCATATATGCCAATTCTGAAATTGTTAAGACTAAGACACACTTGGGGGGCGTGGCCAACATGGCGACCGGAGCGGCAGCATAAACTGCAGCTCCGATCCCTGGCCCAAATAAACATCCTGTCTGCGATGCCTGCACCCTGAAAGAGGGCCGCGGGCATCGCCTAAAATCGCTGTCCTGGGCCCGCGATACGAGCCGTGTCTGGAATCCGAACAATGCGCCCGCTCTCCGCTCTACGAGCGTGCTGCCGCGAGGCCGTGGATGAGTTTGCGTCCGCGGCCTGAGGTCTCACAGTAACGCGAGCCGCCGACTCCGGACCTGCATCGGCAGCCGCGTCAGCGACCAGCCCGGAGGCTGAGTCGCGTAAACAACTGCTGCACTGGTGGAGCCGTCGGCGGCTCTGCCTTCTCTGGTGCCCGCGTTTGTGCCCCGGCCGCCGCACCCGCCTCGCACTCTGCGTGCGGGCTGCCGGGCGCCCGGATTAGAATCCAGATCTGAGTCCGGGAGACTCGCGTGGACGCGTGCTGCCGGGCCACTGCCCGCTTCAGCCACTGCACCCGCGGCCGGCCCGGAGGTCGAGCCGCGGTAATACCGACCCAGCTGGTGGGGCCAAGGGCGGCTCCACACTTTTGTCTGCGATTCGGGGCAGCTTTCCTGGATGAGGCTGCCCCACTGTGAACCTAATACTCCACGGATAGGGGCCTGCTGCCCCTCTCTACAGCGCACTCCTCCTGCTGGACAAGCTTAACTCTGATGTGCCCTGGATACTCCAACTGGTGGCAGGACCTACACCAACAGCAGCTACAGCTCACTGTGTGAAGCGCCCTCCACGCCGGCGGCGCGCGTCCTGCATTGCGTCCGAGCCCGTGACAGGGACTGTGGTCTATATAACAACGCCCAGCTGTCAGTGGAACCACATTGCGGACTGAATTCACGTCCGGCCCGGAGTCCTTACTACAGAAACCTCAGCCCTGCGGACTACGACCGAGGTGGGTGCTCACTTTTAACTAAGCTGTAAACTGCGTGTCGCGCACGTGGGCACGTGCTTACATTCTGCACATCAACAACCCCCGTGCAGGGCTGTCGCCATTGAGTGTGGACACGTCCGAAATCCCATAGGGCCCATCGCTCGAGGCCATACTGATGTTCCGAGTGATGGTTCGCGGAAGTGGCGTGCCAGTGTTGGAGGTGTAGCGACCTTCCTACCTGAACTAACACTTGCTAATATAATTGGCCAGTATCCACACACTCTCCTTCATTGTCCCTCAACTGGGCAGCCCGCCCTTGGCACCCAGGCTGAACCGACCTGCGTCGCGCGCCTCATCCTATTCAAAGGTGATACTTTCAATTATCCTACTGTCCCGCTACACCTGTGAGCCTCTGGGACAACACCATCTCTTCCATCTACAGTGACACAGCGTGCTCATCCTACCTGCTGCCAGTAGTTGGGACATGCACTAAACCCGATCCAAAACAGCGGAGCACCCATTTTTCCACCAGATATTCACCAGTTCGCATCTCAGCCACGCGCCTACAGACCCGCCCTGGTGACGTGTGAATTGTCTCCCACACTTGGTACGCTATTCTGTGGACGGCAGAACTTCTTTTTTTTTGCTTTTAATTGATATCCTCAGCCCCCTGGAATAGTGCCCTCACTGCACCACAGGTGGCATTCTATGAGCATCCCTCCTGCATTGCCTCCACCCAGTTCTATACTGTCTAAACTCTCCTGAAACCAATTTGCCAAATGGTTAAACCAAAAACCCCACGTGCATCTCCAGGTAAAATGGATCCTGACACTCCCTCTCCCATTGACACCTAAGTGTCCATGCAACTGGCCTTGCAGAAGATGGACATCACATTACAATCACACACGTCGCAGTTCGAGAAGATACTGCAAGATATCCTAGACACTAAGGGGGTCATTCTAACCCCGGCGGTCCTGCCAACAGGCTGGCGGTGCTCCGCCGGGCATTCTGACCGCAGCGGTACAGCCGCGGGCAGAAACGGAAAGTCGGCGGTGTACCGCCGACTTTCTGCTGCCTATTGGAATCCGCCATGGCGGCGCAGCTTGCTGCGCCGCCATGGGGATTCCGACCCCCTCACCGCCATCCTGTTCCTGGCGGTTCCGCCCGCCAGGAACAGGATGGCGGTGAGGGGTGTCGTGGGGCCCCTGGGGGCCCCTGCAGTGCCCATGCCAATGGCATGGGCACTGCAGGGGCCCCCGTAAGAGGGCCCCACTTTGAATTTCAGTGTCTGCTCAGCAGACACTGAAATTTGCGACGGGTGCTACTGCACCCGTCGCACATCCTCCACTCCGCCGGCTCCATTCGGAGCCGGCATCCTCATGGAGGGCTGTTTCCCACTGGGCTGGCGGGCGGCCTTTTGGCGGTCGCCCGCCAGCCCAGTGGGAAACCCAGAATAACCGCGGCGGTCTTTTGACCGCACAGCGGTATTCTGGCGGTTCCCTCCAGGCGGACGGCTCCCGCCGGGGTCAGAATGACCCCCTAAGTCCTCTCTAGAAGCCAAGATAGGCTCGGTAGCAGAAGACCTTAACATACTCCGAACTGATCAACACGCACTGTCCAACAGGGTATCTGAATTAGAGAAAGATTCTGCAATACTACCCCGATCTGTGAAGGATCTCCAATCGCAATTATCATACTTAACGACGGAGGTGGACCTTTTAAAACGCAGAGCGGAGGATGCAGAGAGCAGGTCCCGACGCAACAATATACGTCTGGTAGGATTTCCAGAGCGTGTTGAGGGCCCCAGCGCAGAACTATTCATAGAACAATGGCTTACGGACACAATCCTCAAAGACAATATCCCGAAGTTCTTCTCTATCGAACGTGCCCCCAGGGTTCCGGGAAGACCCCCTTCGCCTGGCGCTCAGCCTCGCCCGCTGATAGTGAAACTCCTTAATTACCGTGACAGAGACCTCATTCTACAATTGTTTCGCAAATCCGGCCCGTTGCGCTTTGAAAATGCAATGATCACTGCATATCCAGATTTTACAGCGGAAGTCCAGAAGAAACGGAGCTCTTTCTATCGTGTCAAAGAATGCCTTCGCAAACACCACATCAAATATGCGTTGATGTTCCCAGCCAGACTCCGAGTACAAGATGACACTCGTGTACATTTCTTCACTACACCAGAGGATGCCTGGACCTGGCTACACGCCAAGGGTCTTGCTGACCCGATAGTCACAGACACTCCAGGCAACAGCTGGTATCCACCTAGGACAAGGCGGAAGCAACGTAAAAAACAAGGCGCTAAACCCTCATCGGAACAATCACAAACTGAACGCTCCCTTCTTCTGCAAGCCACATCTAGGTTTGTTAATACATCACCAACCGCCCTGTCTAATCAAACAGATGGGGAACCAGACCACGACCCTGCTTCTGACTCAGCGGAATCCACGCGAGGCCCTTCTCTCACGCCGCGCACAGCAGACGATATCTGTTAAGCTAACTGAGATTTACCCATCCCTCCTTCTTACACACGATAACGGGACTTCCTCCCCTTGGATGTCTGTGGGAAACCTGGTAACACTGCGGACCCTCGGGCGTGGCGCACGGCTCGATCGAGGGCCTGGGCAGCGCACTCAGCATCATAAGCAACCTGGGCAGGGCGTTTCTATCTTATCGCTCTGTACTAACACTATTTGGCACCCTCCACGGGCCATATGGACTGTTCTCCCATACCGGAATTGTTTTCATTTTTTCAGTATTCTTGTTGATGTTATATATTGTATTCAAGTGTGCTTATTTTTTTTTTGGTTACTGGCTTTGTCACACGCTATCTCACCGCAAATGCATCCGCAAATACCCAACCCACATACACCACACCGATAGGCTTACATTTAATAGCGCTGTGAACGCTACCTGGCTGGTCTCAAAGGGCAATCGGTGTAATATTCTCATAATAGGACCGGGGGACAAGCACCTCCCCGTTTTAGTTATATTTGCACATGCATTATGGCTTCTCAAACACAACGGGGAATCTTGAAATACAAGATACTCACATGGAACATCAAAGGTATGGCAGCGCCGCAAAAGCGACAAAGGATTCATACATTTCTTAAACGGCAACAAATACACATTGCCCTGCTACAAGAGACACACCTCACTAAGTCCACGTTAGAGAATACACGCTTAAAATGGAAAGGACAATTACACGCCACCACCTCCTCTTCCTTTGCTCGTGGTGTGGCGATTTAGATTGCCCCCGGGGTCCCATTTACTACGACTCGTACACAATGCGACCCAGAAGGTAGATATGTGATACTAGAAGGCGTCCTGGACGGATCCCCACTAGCGTTGGTAGCGCTATACTCCCCTAACACTAGTCAAGGTGACTTTCTGAATACGCTTACCCCTGGCAGTCTTAGTGACCCCGCATTAGAGTGCATCTGGGGGGGTGACTTTAATAGCGTCCTGAATACTCAAATAGACCGTTCGTTTCCCCGTCTTGGTACAGCTTCATCCAACCGAGCCTCACAAGCTTTAGCAAAATGGGCCTCCCACAATAATTTAAGTGACATCTGGAGGATAGGTCACCCCACCCACCGCAAATATTCTTATTACTCCCCAGTACATAAATTATACACCAGGATAGATATGATCTTTGTGTCCGTAACTGTAATCCAGAAAATGTGTAGTACCGAATATCTGGCACGCACTATATCGGACCACAACCCATTATGCGCAATAATGGCCTGGGGCCACATGCATACCCGCATCCCAACATGGCGACTGCAACCAGAAATTCTTTTAGATCCTCCCTTCCATACAGAAATGTCCAAACAATTGGCTGATTATTTCTTATTAAATAAAAACACAACAGCATCTCGTGCTACAGAATGGGACGCCCACAAAGTGGTGATACGTGGCCATTGCCTCGCAGCCACAGTGGGAGTAAAGAAGATACTCACTAAAGAACTACAAGACTTAGAGGTCAAGCTCCGTAAAGCGGAGATCGAGGTTTCCAGTGGCGAGGCCACATTGTCTGGACTGAATTCGCTTAAAGCCGCCTACAAAGAAGCAGACACTAGGCTGGGTAAGCATGACTACAGACACTACATGACACGGCAACATGCCAAAGGAGATAGATCGGGCAGACTACTGGCGTGGCTGACCCGCCAACACTCGCAATCATCACCTATTGGTGCAATACGTTTAAGCTCTGGCGTCATTGTCAATACTCAATCCGAAATCAACGACGCCTTCTTAACATACTACCGCACTCTATATACACCTCCTCCCTCCCCGTCAGAGCAGCAACTAACTGATATATTAACATTTGTCTCTCACAACCAACATATTATAGACAATGATACCACCTTGGACGGCCCCATTACAATGGAAGAATTGCGCGTAGCACTAACACAAATGGCACGAGGCAAAACCCCTGGCTCAGATGGCCTGCCGGTGGAGTACTTTCACTCCCACGCTACACATCTTCTGCAGCCACTCATAGAAGTATTTAATGAAGCACGAAATAAATTACTATTACCGGAATCCATGCGCGAAGCTCTAATAGTTGTTCTCCCAAAAACAGGCCGCGACCCTTTAGATGTTACATCATACAGACCACTCTCTCTTCTCAACACAGACTGTAAACTGCTGGGGAAAATACTAGCAAATAGATTACTTCCCCACCTAGAAAGTTTAATACACTCAGACCAGTCTGGTTTTATCCCTGGGAGAAGCACCTTTTTAAATATCAGAAGATTGCTCCACATAATGCACAGTAACACAGAACCAAAAGCTGTAGCCCTCTCCTTAGACATTGAAAAAGCGTTTGATACGCTGAGCTGGGATTACCTTCTACGCACGCTTCAAGCGTTTGGTTTTGGCTCCGGTTTCTTACAATGGATCAAAACGCTCTACTCTAAACCCACAGCTCGAGTCAAAAACGGTTGTGTTATCTCTGAGGCGTTTCCCATAGGCAGAGGCACCAGACAGGGATGCCCATTATCCCCTTTATTATTCGCCATAGCTATGGAACCATTAGCAATTAAACTACGTAGTTGCGCGCACCTGTGGGGCATCTCCGAATCTAACACACATCATGTTATATCCTTATATGCGGACGACGCCCTGATATATCTGCGTAATCACTCCACCTCTATGGCTGGGGTTCTGTCAATGCTCGACTCCTTTGCCCTGGCTTCTGGTCTACGCGTCAATTGGTCCAAATCAAGTATCTTTCCTCTTACCCCTATACCAACAGACCTTCACATGACACTACCGCAATATCAACTCCCATGGTCACACAATACCTTTAAGTATCTCGGGATCCAAATCTATCACTCCATTATTGACCTGAAAGAAGGCAATATTGATAGAGCACTCAGCTCTACTCGCAGCTCAATGTCATTCTGGGGCTCGCTCCCCTTATCTCCCATGGGTCGAGTAGCAATAGCTAAAATGCTCATCCTTCCAAGGTTCTTATATTTTTTTACTGCCCTGCCGCTGTGTCTGCCACGCGCGTTCTTTAACAAACTGCACTCATTATTGACTGATTTACTCTGGGGCAGAGACAGACGCAGGGTAGCGTTAACTACAACACAATACCCGCAAGAGGCGGGGGGCTTGGGCATGCCCAACTTTGAGAGATATTACGCAGCTTCTCAGCTGCTATGGGTGTCTACATGGCTCAAAGAGACTCCTTCCTCTGAAGGCATAATGCTGCAGACATATTTGGCCCTGCAAACATTGCTGTCCTCACTCTTATCTGTCCCTAACCGCCTACCCTCAAAACTTATATTACTAGAGGCAGCTCGCTTCTGTTGGCGCAGATACGTTCAAAGTAAGTCCCCCCTATCCCCCTACTCCCCCCTGTTACCACTGCTCCAGCTACCAAATACCCAAACATTATCATTAAATCACAATACGCGGGACATAAGTACTCTAAACGTAGGCGACTACTACTCGAGTTCTAAATTACGCACCTTCGCGGACCTAGTGGCCGCTGGGGTTATGCACACAGGAGCCTTCCTGATGTACAACGCTATTAAACGACTACTTAACAACCTTTGGGGTTCTGGCAATAATGAACCTCCCGAATCCCAACTACTTACTGTTATTCTTACGATGGGCAGCGCAAAAGGCATTATAACTAAATTATACACAGTACTGATGACGGAGGTCTGCTCCGCGTTACCGCTTGCTAAAGCACGTTGGGACTCTGTCCTCCCTACACCACTATCACAAAAAACATGGATTGCGGCTCTTACAATGATTAAGTCAATATCCCGCAACCCTCGGTTGCGTTACACCCAATTCAATTATATTCACCAAGCATATCTATCTCCGGCCCGCATCCAAAGAATATACCTGAATGCAAACTCGACATGTCCTAGATGTGCTGCCCCGGCAGCAGATTTCTATCACATGGTCTGGAGCTGTCACCCCATAAACTCAGCCTGGCATCGGGTCACAAATACCACAGCAGACATTACATCCCACACTTTGTCGTCCACCCCTGACTCATGTTTACTTGGTATACGTCAACACGCCAAAGGCGATAAACATCTGCACAGATTTATTGATTTGGCATTTGCTGTCTTCAAGCGCCTAATAGCCACGCACTGGAAAGCCCCACACGTACCATCTCACTCTGCCTGGCTTTGTGACTTGCACAGTCACTCGCAGGCCGAAGCTCAGACATTACGCTTACTGCAATACAAGGGCCTAATACAGGATGGCCCCGAAGTCTGGGACATTTTTGTGGTAGCGATCGAAAACAGGGATGACACATACCCTCCCTAGGCCCCCCGCCCACAATCCTTCAGCACATTAACCCCCTCATGCCCCCTCCTAACGGCATGTGGCGGTACTCTTGGTTGCTTACGAAGGGACCACGCCTTCATGCACTACATGTTTGGCTTTAGATATCCCTAAAATGGCTCTATGCCCTATTATACCTCACAACTAACATCTCAAGGGTGTTGCCCTGATCTCCAAGCATAATAATCGGACCCTCGCTCTATTTCATCCCACCATCTGGGGTTGGGGCATCCAGCATTAGGAATAATACCAGCGGTGTTTAACTGTGACCTTAGTTAATCAATTAATTGCATAATTTACAATGGTGCTTCTGGAACTGTATTGCGCAACCGCGCTGTAGTGACTTACAAATGCGTGTAAACAATTTGAAAAATTATTAGTGACTAAACATGTTGTTGTGTGTGCATAATGTTTAATAAACAGATTTAAAAAAAAAAAGACTAAGACACACTTAAGGTCAGAGCTCCACACTTTGCATAGGGTCCTTGATAGCAGATTTTGAGAAGATTTCCTTAGCAGAATTAGAACCAATCATTGAAAAAGTCAGATCTGTCTCCCCTATGGATGTCTGTCCTGAGTATCTTCTAACTCGGGCAGTTGTGTCTTTTAGTCTCATTAATTCACTATTCACTATGTTGTTGGAAGAGGGAATTGAGTCATCAGTCAGGAACAAGGCGTGGGTTTTGCCACTTCTGAAACAAATAACTTAGATCCTTTAAGCCTCAGCAATTATAGACCCATCTCTTTACTTCCTGCAATAGGGAAACTGTTGGAAAAACTGTGAAACCTTCAGATCACCAGGCATATTGGAAGGAACAATAACCTTCACTTGTCTCAATCTGACTTTCGTTTGGGTTTTATCATGGAATCAGCCCTTTTAGAGGTAACTGGATTAATTAGAAGCAATCTCGATTAAGGCATAAAATTTGTAGTTATCCTTCTCGACCTTTCAGCCGACTTTGATACGGTGTCTAATGACATCCTTTTGCAGATATTGGACAAGACTGGTATTGTGGACAAAGCTTGGCATTGGCTGAATGTGTTTTTTTTTTACCACCTTCCACTAAAAAGGAGATGTAGTGTCCCGCAGGGGTCAGCACTTAGCGCTTCCCTATTCAGTATCTATATGGCCCTGCTGGCACTTGTAGACCAGTCGTGGGCTTCAATATCGTGTTGTATGCAGATGATACACAGCAGATACTTGTGCTTCAACAACTGGATAACAATACAGCAGTCATCTTCCAGGATTGTCTCTTGGCCGTGGGTAGATGGATGCATAGCAGTTGTCGGATGGTGAATTCGGGCAAATCTGAAGTGTTGCTATTTGAGGAGTCTTTTCCATTGGACACCGGGAGACTATGGTCTATCAAGTTGGGGGAGCCCCTCCTCCCAGCATCACCTGCAAGAAATCTGGGGGTGCAGCTAGATAGAGCTTTATCTTTCCAACCACAAGTGCAGTCCACTGCAGCTATCTGCTTTTCCCTTCTCATGTCCTTAAGAAGGGCTATAACATTACTCCCAGGAGTCACTCAGAAAGACATTGTGTGTGCTCCGATCACATCCAGATTGGATTATGCTAATGTCCTGTATGTGGGGGCACCATTGGAAGGTAAACCTACTGCAACACAAAGCAGCAAGGTCTGAATCAACTGCAGTGGCTGCCAATCTAGCAAAGAGTAAAGTTTGCGGTGCTAATGGTCACTCATAGGGTTGTACACCCTAAAGGTCCCGTCTACATACAGGAAAAAGTCAAACAATATATCCCCCCCAGGACACCTTGTTCATCAAATCGAAATCTCCTATATATTCCTAGGGTGCACCAAGCCATAGGTGGAGGAAGATCTTTCTCCCTTTGGGGACCCAGCCTTTGGAATTCCTTACCCGAACATCTTCGGGCAACAATGATGGAACCCGCATTTAAGGCCGGCTTTGAGCCATTTCACTTTAGAGAAGTGTAGTCTGGTGTTGCTCTGTTTTATCCTAGTGCCGGGACGCTTCCTTGGAGGCAGCTGTTGGCGCTTTACAAAATATTTTTCATTCATTCAAGATGTGTGTCATCTGTTCAGACTGTCAGACACACAGCTAATGGTGTCCCCCAACTAGACCTAAAATGGCCTTCTAAGTGAATTTCACACTTCATGGTATGGTATGGTATGGTATGGTATGAAGATGGGAAATCGATCCTTTATTTTTCTGTGTATAGCCTTGTTCTGGAGTGTACATTTTAATAATGCTTTTAGCAATCACAGCTTGTGGGTGTTAAAGGGGGCGGGGCGGCACATGGGGAGCGACAGGGGTGGCAGGGGGGAATATTGATAAAATGTAAATTAAAAAAAAAAATATATATATATACACTTACCTGAATGCCGCTCCATGCCATGCTCCGCTGCTCGATGCAGCCAGGTACAGGCTCCCAGCCTTCCCTGCAGGCAATCCCGACGCTGCTCAAAGCAGCATCAGGATTGGTTGGGGGCGCCCAGCTAGGATTCTCCTAGGGAGCACTCCCCCTCACACTTGTCATCCCAGTGGCCCCACCCCTTTCAAAGAAAAGGATAATAAACATAGTTTATTATCCTTTTCTTTGAAAGGTTTTGCAGCTGCCACTGCTGACTGGGGGGGGTGCTTGGGGGGGGGGGGGGGGGGGGTGACACTCCTCCGCCCTCATGGAGGAGCCGCCCCTTGCTTTTAGTGACCCAGACATCAGCAGAAGGTGACAAATTATGTTTCATGTTTAACAGCCTAACGTAAAAAGCTGCATTGACACACATTCTAAAAGTGTTCATGTTTTCATTTGTATCCATCACAATTTTGCCCACTGGATTTAACAATGTGCTTAAAAAAAAAAAACAAGATTACAAAGTATATTTTAGACATTAGATTAACTGCTAGCCTTAAAACGAGCAAGCATTCTTTATGTTTAATGTGTGATTGATGAGTTTAAATAGAGGGGCGCATAAAAACAAATGCACTTCTGTGTCATATTTAATGTGATGCATTAACAAGGTTTTGTAATTTATAATTAAATGTTCTATTCTTTCTGTTAGCATATTATTAATGTTGACTTTATAAGTTTGCATATTAGTATAGTAATGCAACTATATTTTTTGTGTTAGCATAACTAGGCCTGCAGTGATCGTATTCATGTAAAGTGATGAATCATTGTTCTTTCTAAAGTGAATTTTTCCATTAGGTTCCGTTCCCATGAGTCGCAATAGGGCCTTTGTTGAATTTTACAGAGACGTTTAGTTAGTGACCTTGGTCTGGAATATTTAGGCCTGTGGATTTAACATGAAGTAAAATTGTATCAATTAACATGAGGATTAACATGGGACTGAGACAAGTCCATTGTATATTCTGGAAACAAAATTGGATTGTTGCGAGTGAAAGTAAATTGTAACAGAATTGTTTGGATTCACATGGAAAGAGGAGATTACTTCAGACCAAAACTGAGAAAATACCGGATTATTAAAACCTGAAGACGTGCCATTAATTTGATTGGACATTGCCCCTTTTGCATGATGTGGTGCCACTGGATCAACAAATCAAAACAAATGATGTGTTTTTAAGTAGGGATGGACTTTCTAAGTTTTAGACGCTCTTTCAGTCTTTCCTTGTCTCGAGACCACTTGACTCTGTGCAGTGCAGCTCTCTCTTTACTTTCCTGATGATGCTTTGGATTGGATTTGCTGCTGATCTACTTGCTTTGCTGATGAAGGATCCTTGGATTGCAGACCCTAGGAGAGATATATCTCTTTTCTGATTGCCATTTCCCCGGATACGTCTCTTTTTCTAGAATAGAAGCTTGCATGCTGACACTCACATATTTTATTTTTCTGGTTAGCATTCCGTAGCCATATACAGGTTATTTTCTTAATTATTTTGCCTCTTTGTTTTTGCCGGCATGTGTTCGTCCGTCCCCACACATTCATGCTGTAATTTGGTTAGCTGTAGGAACAACCTATGTCCAGCCTGAATTATGTACCCTGCTTAATTGAGCTTGACATATGCTAACACAGTCTGATCTGAGATACGTCTCTGTTTCCAAATCATTTCCTTAATGATATGTATTATTCTTCTTGAATGCTTAATTGTGTTGATGCTAATTTGATTAAACTTGGTTCTCTGCTTTGGGCAGCCAATGGCATTGATGTATCTTTATAATTTTATTTTGCACACAGGCTTCACGACATTAGCTTTGTGGTTATAAAATAAAGCTTTGAACCTTTCATTGATTGGAGTTATCCTTCTGTGGCCACATTGGTCATGGTGTCTAAATTGTTAGGGTGGTGTTGAAATTGTGTATGGCTAACCACACTTCTTACTGGGTCAAAAGGTATGTCGACCTCAGTGAAGCGATTCCTGCAAAGGATTAAAAAAAAAAAAAACATTAAACACTTGGATGCCCTTGGACGCCCCTGAACAACCTGTATGACATTGTAGAGGATGAACCTTAAGTACATAAGCAAAGGTACCACCGCATTTCATCAAACAGTGCTATTGCGGCTATATCTGGCTGTGTAAATTGTATGTAGTGTTCTTGCACAGGTGTGTGAGGGCAGGACAATCCTTTAACATTGAACTAAGCTGGCAATCGCAGTGGTTGCAGGCAGGTGAGCAAAGCTCCGAACTGTGTTTCAGTAGCTTCTAATGATGCCTTCCAGCATAATTCATGCCCACCATTCCTTCTGTTCGAGAAGCTGAGTTTTTGATGCGAACAAAGGGATATATCAAAATTTCACAAGAATTATTTTAATACATGCGACTGAATCATCAACTTCGCCCTGAGGTGGGCGGGATTTGCGGGGGTGTGTCTCTTGAATTAATTTAAATGCAATGGTGGGGGGGTGGAGTCTAATCTACTCTTTTAAGGCACGTTCACGTGTGAGCGGGTTCAAGAAAATCACTTACTCATAGACATACCTTTTAAGTGCCATGTGGCCTCCTTAAGGTGGAAAGTAGTGCGTTACAAACCCCCCATACATCTATACAGAAATTCACTTTTATCTATATTTTGCCTTCGTCGTACGTAAGACTTACTATCAATTAAGAAAGCGGAATCCGTTTTGAAGACAACTCCAATGTGAACCTTGGCTAGGGTTGATTTTCTGCACACTTCTGAGGTTTCCATTTTGTTTTGGCATTGAAAATCCTAGAAGGCCGGGGACTGTTGAAATTAATTTAAGCACAGCTCTGTATTCTGCAGGATTAAATGTCTGACCTTGGACATGATTTAAAGGGGCCACTTGGAGGCAGGGACTAGTAGAACATCTGTTAAGGACTTGCCAGTTGAACAGTCTTGTAAGTTCCCTTCTAGATTCCCTGAAGAAGGCCACTGAGCTACTCTGCACAGAAACATGTATGTGAAAGCTGCCTAGTGCCTCCTTAAGAGGGTCCCAAATAGAAGGAAAAGCTACAATAATAAACCCCTTCTTGACAAACTTAAGAATCTTAATAGAAGAACAGAAATACTCGCCAAACTCCTCCTGAAGGAGAAAAGAGCCAGATCAGATATTGGGATCCCTCAGAACACTCAGCTGAAGGGAGTGACAAACACTGGCAAAGCCAATAGTTCTCTCCTGTGCAAGATCCATTAGGTTTGTCAATGTTTTAGCCATATTGTACATGTACAACAGGATTGAAAGTAAAAACAAAAATGTGCTATGACGCAGCCAACGTTGACTGCGTCATAGCACTTCTTAAAAAATGTTTTACTTTCAACCATGCTCCACAGCAGTTGCGATTCTGTACAACATAGCTAAAAAACACATTGACAAAAAATATCGCACAGGGGGACCAACTGGCATTGCAATCGCTTTTTTAGCTTGAGGCCAAGTGATGTGAATAGAACGCATTCCAAAACGTCAGTGCGAGTGGACTGTTTGCTCAATAGAATGCTATTGTTTAAGGAAATGATTTGTTTCCATTCTTTTGTGCTATGTAGGTTTGACAATACAAACTTAAACATTTAATAAAGATATTTAAGCTATGACGGGACAATCCCAAACTGGCCACCTCTGAAAAAACACAAGCCAATAGTGAGAAAGGTACAGGGTTGGTTTTAAGGGGAAACATAGAACAGCTTTTGTGTTGTAGCTCAAGGTCCTTTACAAAACATTGAGACTCCCAAAATGTCTGTACAAGTGGAGCATGACAGGACAAGGGGAGGAGATGTGGGAGTCAGGCACTGAGAATGAGGCTGGGAAGCCATGGAGAGAGGAGCATGGGGCACAGCGGCAATGAGGTTGACAATATATGGAGAAGAGTAGGAAGGAGCGGGGCATCAGGACTCCTGCTGTGAAGCTATAGAAAAGGGACATCATTGACATCAGGACAGCCTGACCCCAAGATGGCCGCCCCAACAAAAAGACATTAGGACAGATACACCAGAAGGAGGATCACTCTCAAGTCTGGGAAATAAATACTGCTGCAGTAAACAAAAATTACTGATTTCTTTAAAACATGCACTTGAGATACATATCCAACTAGCATACTTTTTAATGTGTAAAATGTACCCTCTGGCATTAGAATGAAAACACTCAACGGGAGGATGAATAACACAGCAAATGAAGGGTGAAAGAAAATGTTCTCTGGAGCAGAGCCAAAGCCCAATGTGTGAGCATTCGAAACAATTACTGATAAAATGTCAGACAAACAGCTAATGCGGTCTCAAACTAGAACTAAAAAGGGATGCTACGTCAATGTCACACTTTGTGGCATGGTGTGAATATGGGAAATGGATCTTTAATGTTCCTGTGTATAGTCCTGGGTAACCTTGAACAACCTGCATGACATTTTAGAGAAATAACTTTATGTAAATGAACAAAGGTCCCGCCACATTTCATGCCATTTCGTGAAACAGTGCTATTGTTGCTATATCTGGCTTCGCAAGGTGTGTGCGGTGTACAGGTGTGTAGGGGAAGAACAGTCCTTCAAAGTTGAACTAAACAGGTAATTGCAGGGGCTGCAGGTACTTCATATTTGGGTTTCAGCTGACTATCTGAGATGGACTCACATCCTAACAGCTTGAGGCACATTCCATCAATTTAATTCCTTCATAGTCTGGACAGCAGTGGTATGTAGCATCTTCTGTTACAGGCAAGTTTTATCTCCCACCATGCTTGATACCCCATGAAGGTTGGCACACTAGCTGTCAACCATCCTTCCAAGAAAAGCATCTTCTGTTGTTATAGGTGGGTTCCATCCCCCACCATGCTTGATACCACATGAAGTTTGGCACACTAGCTGTCAACCATCCTTCCAAGAAAAGCATACTCTGTTGTTATAGGTGGGTTCCATCTCCCACCATGCTTGATACCACATGAAGGTTGGCACACTAGCTGTCCACAATCCATCCAGCTTCTGTTGTACAGGTGGGATCCATCACACACCATGCGTGATAGACGTTGGTACACTAGCTGTCCACCATCCTTCCAAGAAAAGCATCTTCTGTTGTTCCAGGTGGGCTCCTTCTCTCACCATGCTTGATACCCTATGAAGGTTGGCACACAAGCTGTCCACCATCCATCTAAGAAAAGCATCTTCTGTTGTACAGGTGGGCTCCATTGCACACCATGCTTGATGCCCCATGAACGTGGCACAGTAGCTGGCCACCATCCTTCTAAGAAAAGCATCTTTTGTCACAGACGGGCTCCATCTCTTACCATGATTGATACCCCATGAGAGCTGGCACACCAGCGGTCTACCATCCTTCCAAGAAAAGCCTCTCACCTCTCGGAATGCATCCCAAAGACCTTTATTAGGTACACCACGGTATGGCGCCCACACTCTTGCACTACAAGGAACCAGATCAGCGGCTCCTTCTCGTTACCTACAGGTAGGGTTTGCATCACTGTATAGATAGATGTCTTATCGCTGGTTGAAAAAGTGAAGTATAGAGAAATCGGAGGTGTTTTGTATATCAGGCACTATCGAATATTCATTTATCAGGGAGTTGGCGTAAACATGAATCAGCCCATGGAGATAACTTGGAAAAAGTGTTCATGTGTTCGGAAAGATGCTTCTTCCCTATAAAATGTCCGCATCATGGCCGCACAAAGGATTCCAATTGTCAGATCATGCATGGGGAAAGTATTTCTTCCATCCCTATCTCGTTGAGGTCTTCTACTCTCACGCCGGCTTCTTCGAGAAGTATTCACTGCTTCCTCAGAACCACCCCACCAAAGCTTGCAGGTGCTCTACATTTGCCCTGATGTGGAGCATATGTTTTGATTATTTCCTTAAGTGACAATTGTATCCATATCCTATGTTTTAGCCTTGAGAAACGCCCCAGCCAAGAAAGGGCTAAACTGGCCTAAATCCATTAAGCTATAGATTAAAAAACTTGTCTATGAAAAAGGAAATGCCAGTACCTCAAATTAAAAACCTCACTGCCCCCCTGAGGCACGAATGAGGTGGCACCAGGAGAGGAGGGCGGATGGGGAGTACACAGGAGGAAGGAGAAATGAGAGGGGCTGGAGGGATGAGGACCACATAGGACAAAGAGACCTGAGGGAGGAAGAAAAGCGCAGATGGGAAAGGAGGGTAGAATAAAAGTGACTGAGGAAACACGTGTCTCCTCGTGGCCCACCGGATTATAATCTTGTGGCTGTGATGCTTTTTTTTTTTCTTTTGTACAAATGCCCCAACAAATACGGCCCAGATTTAGACCCCTAAAAACCTTCTGAAGGTTCAGGCTTATCCAGCTCTCAAACCCGAGCCCAGATGTGAGGGGGATATTGAACCCACAAACCTTCCAGTAATTACTAGAAGATGAGCCTGAGGCAAGGATCAGTCCTGAGACTACAGGAATATTTTATTACTAAATTCTATAAACTCTCCCTCCCCCTATGAAAAAGCACACACAAGAAATCCACACAGTACTTTTATATTTTAAAAATACTTTAATAATGATTAATGCCTTATCCCACTGCATTATATGAACACATATTACAATTACAAATATTTTATTTGTTTAGTTGCATTGGCAATAAAAAAACATTAAGAAAATGGCTATGTGCAAGCTGGTGTGCAATTAATCAATGTATTGACCGTATCACTTATATTCAAGTTGGAAACTCCTTCCCTTTCTACACCCTAGGTGAACTACCAGCACGAGAAGCGCCTGAGTTACTCACATGGTCTTTAACATACATGCATACACCTGTTCTGTGTGACAAGTAGTTTTCAGTTTGCAACAATCGGCTGCCGTGCTTGGGTGGAAATGCAAGGCAACAGCGTGGCTCTCTTATGGCACTCTGTGCTGCAGTCGTACAGGGGAGACTGGCTATGACAATGGTACAGGTAACACTGGCTATGACCATGGTACAGGTAAGACTGGCTATGGCAATGGTACAGGTACGACTGGCTATGACCATGCTACAGGTGAGACTGGCTTTGACAATGGTACAGTAAGACTGGCTATGACCATGGTACAGGTGAGACTGGCTATGACAATGGTACAGTAAAACTGGCTATGTACAGGTGAGACTTGCTATGACAAGGGTACAGGTAACACTGGCTATGACAAGGGTACAGGTAAGACAGGCTATGACCATACTACAGGTGAGACTGGCTATGACCATGCTACAGGTGAGACTGGCTATGACCATGCTACAGGTAGCACTGGCTATGACCATGCTACAGGTGAGACTGGCTATGACCATGCTACAGGTGAGACTGGCTATGACCATGCTACAGGTGAGACTGGCTATGACCATGCTGCAGGTAAGACTGGCTTTGACAGTGGTGCAGGTAAGACTGGCTATGACAATGGTACAGTAAGACTGGCTATGTACAGGTGAGACTGGCTTTGACAATGGTACAGGTGAGACTGGCTATGACAATGGTACAGGTGAGACTGGCTATGACAATGGTACAGGTGAGACTGGCTATGACAATGGTACAGTAAGACTGGCTATGTACAGGTGAGACTGGCTTTCACAATGGTACAGGTACGACTGGCTATGACCATGCTACAGGTAGCACTGGCTATGACCATACTACAGGTAGCACTAGCTATGACCATGCTACAGGTAGCACTAGCTATGACCATGCTACAGGTAGCACTGGCTATGACCATGCTACAGGTAGCACTGGCTATGACCATGGTGCAGGTAGCACTGGCTATGACCATGGTGCAGGTAGCACTGGCTATGACCATGGTGCAGGTAAGACTGGCTTTGACAATGGTACAGTAAGACTGGCTATGACAATGGTACAGTAAGACTGGCTATGACAATGGTACAGTAAGACTGGCTATGACAATGGTACAGTAAGACTGGCTATGACAATGGTACAGTAAGACTGGCTATGTACAGGTGAGACTGGCTTTGACAATGGTACAGGTGAGACTGGCTATGACAATGGTACAGGTGAGACTGGCTATGACAATGGTACAGGTGAGACTGGCTATGACAATGGTACAGGTGAGACTGGCTATGACAATGGTACAGGTGAGACTGGCTATGACAATGGTACAGTAAGACTGGCTATGTACAGGTGAGACTGGCTTTGACAATGGTACAGGTACGACTGGCTATGACCATGCTACAGGTACGACTGGCTATGACCATGCTACAGGTACGACTGGCTATGACCATGCTACAGGTACGACTGGCTATGACCATGCTACAGGTACGACTGGCTATGACCATGCTACAGGTGAGACTGGCTTTGACAATGGTACAGGTAAGACTGGCTATGACAATGGTACAGGCAACACTGGCTATGACAATGGTACAGTAAGACTGGCTATGTACAGGTGAGACTGGCTTTGACAATGGTACAGGTGAGACTGGCTATGACAATGGTACAGGTGAGACTGGCTATGACAATGGTACAGGTGAGACTGGCTATGACAATGGTACAGGTGAGACTGGCTATGACAATGGTACAGGTGAGACTGGCTATGACAATGGTACAGGTGAGACTGGCTATGACAATGGTACAGGTGAGACTGGCTATGACAATGGTACAGGTGAGACTGGCTATGACAATGGTACAGGTGAGACTGGCTATGACAATGGTACAGGTGAGACTGGCTATGAGAATGGTACAGGTGAGACTGGCTATGAGAATGGTACAGGTGAGACTGGCTATGAGAATGGTACAGGTGAGACTGGCTATGACCATGCTACAGGTGAGACTGGCTATGACCATGCTACAGGTGAGACTGGCTATGACCATGGTACAGGTGAGACTGGCTATGACCATGGTACAGGTGAGACTGGCTATGACCATGGTACAGGTGAGACTGGCTATGACCATGGTACAGGTGAGACTGGCTATGACCATGGTACAGGTGAGACTGGCTATGACCATGGTACAGGTGAGACTGGCTATGACCATGGTACAGGTGAGACTGGCTATGACCATGGTACAGGTAAGACTGGCTTTGACCATGGTACAGGTACGACTGGCTATGACCATGGTACAGGTACGACTGGCTATGACCATGGTACAGGTGAGACTGGCTATGACAATGGTACAGTAAAACTGGCTATGTACAGGTGAGACTTGCTATGACAAGGGTACAGGTAACACTGGCTATGACAAGGGTACAGGTAAGACAGGCTATGACCATACTACAGGTGAGACTGGCTATGACCATGCTACAGGTGAGACTGGCTATGGCCATGCTACAGGTGAGACTGGCTATGACCATGCTACAGGTGAGACTGGCTATGACCATGCTACAGGTGAGACTGGCTATGACCATGCTACAGGTGAGACTGGCTATGACAATGGTAGGGTAAGACTGGCTATGACAATGGTACAGTAAGACTGGCTATGTACAGGTGAGACTGGCTTTGACAATGGTACAGGTGAGACTGGCTATGACAATGGTACAGGTGAGACTGGCTATGACAATGGTACAGGTGAGACTGGCTATGACAATGGTAGGGTAAGACTGGCTATGACAATGGTACAGTAAGACTGGCTATGTACAGGTGAGACTGGCTTTGACAATGGTACAGGTGAGACTGGCTATGACAATGGTACAGGTGAGACTGGCTATGACAATGGTACAGTAAGACTGGCTATGTACAGGTGAGACTGGCTTTCACAATGGTACAGGTACGACTGGCTATGACCATGCTACAGGTACGACTGGCTATGACCATGCTACAGGTACGACTGGCTATGACCATGCTACAGGTACGACTGGCTATGACCATGCTACAGGTAGCACTGGCTATGACCATGCTACAGGTGAGACTGGCTTTGACAGTGGTGCAGGTAAGACTGGCTATGACAATGGTACAGGTGAGACTGGCTATGACAATGGTACAGTAAGACTGGCTATGTACAGGTGAGACTGGCTTTGACAATGGTACAGGTGAGACTGGCTATGACAATGGTACAGGTGAGACTGGCTATGACAATGGTACAGGTGAGACTGGCTATGACAATGGTACAGGTGAGACTGGCTATGTACAGGTGAGACTGGCTTTGACAATGGTACAGGTACGACTGGCTATGACCATGCTACAGGTACGACTGGCTATGACCATGCTACAGGTAGCACTGGCTATGACCATGCTACAGGTGAGACTGGCTTTGACAGTGGTACAGTTAAGACTGGCTATGACAATGGTACAGTTAAGACTGGCTATGACAATGGTACAGTAAGACTGGCTATGACAATGGTACAGTAAGACTGGCTATGACAATGGTACAGTAAGACTGGCTATGACAATGGTACAGTAAGACTGGCTATGACAATGGTACAGTAAGACTGGCTATGACAATGGTACAGTAAGACTGGCTATGACAATGGTACAGTAAGACTGGCTATGACAATGGTACAGTAAGACTGGCTATGTACAGGTGAGACTGGCTTTGACAATGGTACAGGTGAGACTGGCTATGACAATGGTACAGGCAACACTGGCTATGACAATGGTACAGTAAGACTGGCTATGTACAGGTGAGACTGGCTTTGACAATGGTACAGGTGAGACTGGCTATGACAATGGTACAGGTGAGACTGGCTATGACAATGGTACAGGTGAGACTGGCTATGACCATGCCACAGGTGAGACTGGCTATGACCATGGCACAGGTGAGACTGGCTATGACCATGGCACAGGTGAGACTGGCTATGACCATGGCACAGGTGAGACTGGCTATGACAATGGCACAGGTGAGACTGGCTATGACAATGGCACAGGTGAGACTGGCTATGACAATGGCACAGGTGAGACTGGCTATGTACAGGTGAGACTGGCTTTGACAATGGTACAGGCAACACTGGCTATGACAATGGTACAGTAAGACTGGCTATGTACAGGTGAGACTGGCTTTGACAATGGTACAGGCAACACTGGCTATGACAATGGTACAGTAAGACTGGCTATGTACAGGTGAGACTGGCTTTGACAATGGTACAGGTGAGACTGGCTATGACAATGGTACAGGTGAGACTGGCTATGACAATGGTACAGTAAGACTGGCTATGTACAGGTGAGACTGGCTTTGACAATGGTACAGGTACGACTGGCTATGACCATGCTACAGGTACGACTGGCTATGACCATGCTACAGGTAGCACTGGCTATGACCATGCTACAGGTAGCACTGGCTATGACCATGCTACAGGTAGCACTGGCTATGACCATGCTACAGGTAGCACTGGCTATGACCATGCTACAGGTGAGACTGGCTTTGACAATGGCACAGGTGAGACTGGCTTTGACAATGGCACAGGTGAGACTGGCTTTGACAATGGCACAGGTGAGACTGGCTTTGACAATGGCACAGGTGAGACTGGCTTTGACAATGGCACAGGTGAGACTGGCTATGACAATGGCACAGGTGAGACTGGCTATGACAATGGCACAGGTGAGACTGGCTATGACAATGGCACAGGTGAGACTGGCTATGACAATGGCACAGGTGAGACTGGCTATGACAATGGCACAGGTGAGACTGGCTATGACAATGGCACAGGTGAGACTGGCTTTGACAATGGTACAGGTATGACTGGCTATGACCATGCTACATGTAGCACTGGCTATGACCATGGTACAGGTAAGACTGGCTATGACAATGGTACAGTTAAGACTGGCTTTGACAATGGTACAGTTAAGACTGGCTTTGACAATGGTACAGGTGAGACTGGCTATGACAATGGTACAGGTGAGACTGGCTATGACAATGGTACAGGTGAGACTAGCTATGACAATGGCACAGGTGAGACTGGCTTTGACAATGGCACAGGTGAGACTGGCTTTGACAATGGCACAGGTGAGACTGGCTTTGACAATGGCACAGGTGAGACTGGCTTTGACAATGGCACAGGTGAGACTGGCTTTGACAATGGCACAGGTGAGACTGGCTTTGACAATGGCACAGGTGAGACTGGCTTTGACAATGGTACATGTAGCACTGGCTAGGACCATGCTACAGGTGAGACTGGCTTTGACAGTGGTACAGGTAAGACTGGCTATGACAATGGTACAGATAAGACTGGCTTTGACAATGGTACAGATAAGACTGGCTTTGACAATGGTACAGTTGAGACTGGCTATGACAATGGTACAGGTGAGACTGGCTATGACAATGGTACAGGTGAGACTGGCTATGGCAATGGTACAGGTAACACTGGCTATGACAGGGGTACAGGTAACACTGGCTTTGACAATGGTACAGGTGAGACTGGCTATGGCAATGGTACAGGTGAGACTGGCTATGGCAATGGTACAGGTGAGACTGGCTATGACAAGGGTACAGGTAACACTGGCTATGTCAACGGTACGGGTACCACAGGGTATGACAATGGTACAGGTAAGACTGGCTATGACAATGGTACAGTAAGACTGGCTATGTACAGGTGAGACTGGCTTTGACAATGGTACAGGTGAGACTGACTATGACAATGGTACAGGTGAGACTGACTATGACAATGGTACAGGTGAGACTGACTATGACAATGGTACAGGTGAGACTGGCTATGAAAGCCCCTGGTCTGGAGCACTAAGATGTATGAAGTCCCTTCTTTCTTCCCTGGAAATCTGAAGATGCTCTCTTCTTGAGATGTTTCTGCCTAGTACTTAAATACACTTTTTGCACCTTTATCAAAAGTCAAACCCCGGAATGTAAACATGCATGGATTGGCCTCTGAATCCAGCTGCACATGCACATAAACCTAAATGTATATATCATATAAAAGCATGTGAACTATTGTTGAACTATCAGAACTATACACCATGCAATAAATGTGTGCAAGGAAGTAAAACGTGTATTTATAATGAATAAAGAATGAATGTTTATAAAAAATGGGGAGTACACAGGCTGGAAATTAGGCAAAGTATAACAGCCCCTTTCAATCCTAATAAACACATTGAAGGAGCATCATATGACCAGTGGTCAGTGCCAAGACAGGGCATTCAATCAGGTGTGAACCACCTTTACCAATGAGAAATCAGAAGCTGGAAGCAGCCGCAGGCCTCAGACGGTCTCGCTACATCGAAGGAGGCTGGATGGGCCGCTGGGAAGTGCTCAGAGGTGTAGAGTGTTCACTGAGACTGGGGGTGAGAGGCAGATTTCTTAAAACACATTACAGGATAAGCAGGGTGCATGGGGGGGGGCTTAAGAGGTAGTGGAAGGAGAGGGACACAGATTGGTGGCGGTACTAAGTGAGAGAAAACACAGCATGTTGTAAAATAACCAACATATTTAGAGAGACAGATAGAGAGACAGAGTGTGTGTGTGTTTGTGTGTGTGTAAAAATTACTAGTGAATTTTGACAGACAACTCACCATACCAGACTAAAAGCAGCTGTACCCAACTATTTACCAGTAAATACAGTTATTAGGGGGGTGAAACTCCCCAAACACCCCCCTGAAGCTACACCCGTGAAAGTGCTCAGATAGCATCAAGACATGCAACGGTACATTAGTATACAGTATTCACAATGATAATTCAAGGTACATATATGATATATGCATCTCAGGCAACCTTTAATACTAAGGGTGAGAGCTGTGAGAAAATACTGCGAGTACAGCTCACATCACAGAGTGGCTCCAGCATAAACATTAATATGTTTGTAAACTTTAACAATTCAGGATACTTGTAATGCTCTCTGATTATATGCAAATACAAGCAGTTGCGTGAAGGCAATATTGGTGACTATTTGCTTTAAAAAATTGTGGACAAAAAATATGCAACCTGAGAAACTAACTGTTTGCTAAACTGCAGTGCAAATTTAGACGCATCATTTATTCAAACATGTTTAATGCATGCCAAGATTTTTAAATAAAATATAATTAATCAGTGTACAAATAAAATGAGCAACATGAAAATAAATCAGAGAAAATAAATGAGAGACCACCCAAGGAAGTGTCTTTGCTCGGTTTGGTGTAAATGTGTTTAGTTGTTTGAGAACCTACAGTTTGGAATGTGCTCAGAGAGGGAATAAAAAAAGTTGAATTTGGAGAACATTTGATCACTAAATCACAGACCTCCACAAATACATATTCCCAGATTGTCATGGGTTCAAACTTTTTTTTTTTTTTTAAAAACTCACATCTAATCGTCAGAGGGCCATTTTGAATTTTCAAATCTGAAGTCAGGTCCGCAAAACCAAAGCAGTCTGAGGAGCGTGGCCACAACACTGAAAACTATGTTGTGTCCATTGTTACAGGACACAGGGACTCGGCCCCGCGTCTAAAAAAAAAACAATGAAAGACCACATAAGTGGAGGGTGAACTCACCCTGAGATCCAGGCCCATGTTAGGGAGCCTCTATGGGCTGGCGATCTATCGATCGATCAAAACAAATATTAAAGGGACTGTCAGTAAAAACATACTGTTTTAAACAAATAAAACAAATCAAATTCACCGGTTATTGCTACCTTAAGTAACTATAACATGTGCACTAAAACTCTTGCGCCGCGCCACGCACAGCGTAGTCATCCTGCTGTCATTTTAGATGTTGTTGTGATGTTATCAATGATTCTATTGAACAAGTTAAGAGTGACGCAACCTGTGAGGTACTGAGCAGTGCATGGCCAGGGTGCGAGTTATAGTTACTTTAGAGCATGAGTTATAATTACTTGAGATAACCACCGCTGGTGAATTTCAGTAGTTTTGGTCAATCACACTGGTGTTTTTACTGACATTTTGTATGGCATTATGGGGCGCTCCATGCAGGAGTAGTGAGGAATAAATGGCACACATGCTGCTCATTCGTTATTTTTTGTTTTTTTTAATCGGTTTGGGTGGCCTGAGGCCTGCAGGGGGAGCCCCAGTGCCCCTGCAAGTGGCCCCATGGGCTGCACAGAAGCCGGCAACATGGTTGGTTTTTAATTTTAGAAAAAAATATATATTTTTATTTTACAAAACTAGGGTGTCCTGGTGCCCATCCTTACCAGCACACAACATATTTGGCATTGGGGGCTAATGGGGCACACCCGTGGTCCCTCTGGCTCCCCTGCTAGCACCCATCACAGGTCCAGAGGAAGCAGCTTTTCCTCCTGCTCCCGCTAGGTGGGAGCAGTTCTCCATTTCCCTCCCTGTGTCCTCGCGTGCTGGGGGAAAGACGGTGTCCCAGGGGATTTGAGGCCAGATGTACGTAGATGCAATTTTGCATTTCTTAACTAGCGGCTTCATAGAAATCACTATTTAGGAAATTCATAAAACTCACTATTTAGGAAATACAAAGTGCTGTGTACCAAGATGACGACTTCCTAATAGCGATTCGTACAAAGTAGGAATCACTATTAGGTACTCGCAAATAAGCAATCCCATGGCATTGGTGACAATGGGCAGGATTTGCATTTCCCAGATAGCGATTTCATATTAGGAAATCACTATTTGGGAAATGCAAAACCAAGGATGGCTATGGGCAAAAGGTCCCTGTAGGAGGCTGGACTGGCTTATAGTGAGTACCAAGGGGTACTTACACCTTGCACCAGGCCCAGTTATCCCTTATTAGTGTATAGGGTGTCTAGCAGCTTAGGCTGATAGATAATGGTAGCTTAGCAGAGCAGCTTAGGCTGAACTAGGAGACATGTGAAGCCACTACAGTACCACTAGTGTCATATGCACAATATCATAAGAAAACACAATACACAGATATACTAAAAATAAAGGTACTTTATTTTTATGACAATATGCCAAAAGTATCTCAGTGAGTACCCTCAGTATGAGGATAGCAAATATACACAAGATATATGTACACAATACCAAAATTATGCAGTATAGTCTTAGAAAACAGTGCAAACAATGTATAGTTACAATAGGATGCAATGGAAACACATAGGGATAGGGGTAACACAAACCATATACTCCAAAAGTGGAATGCGAACCACGAATGGACCCCAAACCTATGTGACCTTGTAGAGGGTCGCTGGGACTATTAGAAAATAGTAAGGGTTAGAAAAATACCCCACCCCAAGACCCTGAAAAGTGAGTGCAAAGTGCACTAAAGTTCCCCAAAGGACATAGAAGTCATGATAGGGGAATTCTGCAGGAAATACACAAACCAGCAATGCAACAACAATGGATTTCCAGTCGAGCATACCTGTGGAACAAGGGGACCAAGTCCAAAAGTCACAAGCAAGTCGGAGATGGGCAGATGCCCAGGAAATGCCAGCTGTGGGTGCAAAGAAGCTTCTACTGGACAGAAGAAGCTGAGGATTCTGCAGGAACGACAAGGGCTAGAGACTTCCCCTTTGGAGGATGGATCCCCCACGCCGTGGAGAGTCGTGCAGAAGTGTTTTCCCGCCGAAAGACCGCCAACAAGCCTTGCTAGCTACAAGTCATGCAGTTAGCGTTTTTGGATGCTGCTGTGGCCCAGGATGGACCAGGATGTCGCCAATTGTGTCTGGGGACAGAGGGGGCTTCGAGCAAGACAAGGAGCCCTCTCAGAAGCAGGCAGCACCCGCAGAAGTGCCAGAACAGGCACTATGAAGAAGAGTGAAACAGTGCTCACCCGAAAGGAGTCCCACGTCGCCGGAGACCAACTTAGAAAGTCGTGCAATGCAGGTTAGAGTGCCGTGGACCCAGGCTTGGCTGTGCACAAAGGATTTCCGCTGGAAGTGCACAGAGGCCGGAGTAGCTGCAAAAGTCGCGGTTCCCAGCAATGCAGTCTGGCGTGGGGAGGCAAGGACTTACCTCCACCAAACTTGGACTGAAGAGTCACTGGACTGTGGGGGTCACTTGGAAACAGTTGCTGGATTCGAGGGACCTCGCTCGTCGTGCTGAGAGGAGACCCAAGGGACCGGTGATGCAGTTCTTTTGTGCCTGTGGTTGCAGGGGGACGATTCCGTCGACCCACGGGAGATTTCTTCGCAGCTTCTGATGCAGAGAGGAGGCAGACTACCCCCACAGGATGCCCCACCAGGAAAACAGTCGAGAAGGCGGCAGGATCAGCGTTACAAGGTCGCAGTAGTCGTCTTTGCTACTTTGTTGCAGTTTTGCAGGCTTCAGCGCGGTCAGCAGTCGATTCCTTGGCAGAAGGTGAAGAGAGAGATGCAGAGGAACTCTGATGAGCTCTTGCATTCGTTATCTCAGGAATTCCCCAAAGCAGAGACCCTAAATAGCCAGAAAAGAGGGTTTGGCTACTTAGGAGAGAGGATAGGCTAGCAACACCTGAAGGAGCCTAACAGAAGGAGTCTCTGACGTCACCTGCTGGCCCTGGCCACTCAGAGCAGTCCAGTGTGCCAGCAGCACCTCCGTTTCCAAGATGGCAGAGGTCTGGAGCACACTGGAGGAGCTCTGGGCACCTCCCAGGGGAGGTGCAGGTCAGGGGAGTGGTCACTCCCCTTTCCTTTGTCCAGTTTCGCGCCAGAGCAGGGCTGAGGGGTCCCTGAACCGGTGTAGACTGGCTTATGCAAAAAAGGGGCACCATCTGTGCCCATGAAAGCATTTCCCGAGGCTGGGGGAGGCTACTCCTCCCCTGCCTTAACACCTTTTTCCAAAGGGAGACGGTGTAACACCCTCTCTCTGAGGAAGTCCTTTGTTTTGCCTTCCTGGGCCAAGCCTGGCTGGACCCCAGGAGGGCCGAAACCTGTCTGAGGGGTTGGCAGCAGCAGCAGCTGCAGTGAAACCGCTGAAAAGGCAGTTTGGCAGTACCAGGGTCTGTGCTACAGACCCGTGGGATCATGGGATTGTGCCAACAATGCCAGGATGGCATAGAGGGGGCAATTCCATGATCTTAGACATGTTACATGGCCATATTCGGAGTTACCATTGTGAAGCTACACATAGGTATTGACCTATGTGTAGTGCACGCGTGTAATGGTGTCCCCGCACTCACAAAGTCCGGGGAATTTGCCCTGAACAATGTGGGGGCACCTTGGCTAGTGCCAGGGTGCCCACACACTAAGTAACTTTGCACCTGTCTCACTGTCTCGCCAGGACCCCAGTGCTCATAGTTGTGGCCTGAAAGTGTGTATCTGTGTAGTGACTAACTGTGTCACTGAGGCTCTGCTAATCAGAACCTCAGTGCTTATGCTCTCTCTGCCTTTAAAATTGTCACTATAATTCTAATTGGCACACCCTTATAATTCCCTAGTATATGGTACCTAGGTACCCAGGGTATTGGGGTTTCAGGAGATCCCTATGGGCTGCAGCATTTCTTTTGCCACCCATAGGGAGCTCAGACAAGTCTTACACAGGACTGCCACTGCAGCCTGAGTGAAATAACGCACACGTTATTTCACAGCCATTTTACACTGCACTTAAGTAACTTGTAAGTCACCTATATGTCTAACCTTCACTTAGTGAAGGTTAGGTGCAAAGTTACTAAGTGTGAGGGCACCCTGGCACTAGCCAAGGTGCCCCCACATAGTTCAGGGCAATTTCCCCAAACTTTGTGAGTGCGGGGACACCATTACACAGGTGTACTACATATGGGTCAATACCTATATGTAGCTTCACAATGGTAACTCTGAATATGGCCATGTAACATGTCTAAGATCATGGAATTGTCCCCCCCATGGCAAATTTGGTATTGGAGTGCCAATCCCATGCATCCCCGGGGCTCTACTATGGACACCGGGTACTGCCAAACCAGCTCTCTGAGGTTTTCACTGCAGCTACCGCTGCTGCCACCCCACAGACAGGGTTCTGACCTCCTGGTTCAGCCTAAGCTGCTCTGCTATAGCTACCTCTATCAGCCTAAGCTGCGAGAACACTACTAATCTACTAATAAGGGATAACTGGACCTGGCACAAGGTGTAAGTACCATCAGGTGCCCACTATAAGCCAAGCCAGCCTCCTACAGTAAGGATAGAGTATATTCCCTTACAGCAAAGTTAACATCAGAAGGACACAGCCTAAGAGGGTGTCCTCTTGTAGAGAACACTACTTATACAGGAAGCAGAACCTCTGTCGCTTTACATACTTCAGTGAACAGTGCATCGGTTGCAGCGAAAGGGGGGGAAGGAGCAGAGTGCATAGGTTCTTAAAGCATGGGATCAATTTCACAATTATTTTTAAACAATAGATTTTATATCAAAATAAGTATAAAATACAGTAAAAAAACAGCACTGATGGAACTGGAAAGCAGCAGCATGCAACAGATAATTAACCATCGTTCATCCTCCAGCCCCCGCTCAAACACAGAGTCGCAGCTCGCTCATTCGCTACCATCCCTCTGCAGGCCTTCACTCACTACAGTTCTACTCACTGAGTATCCTGCCTCGGCCATTAAAGCACTGGCACAGGTATTTTAAGTGAGGGCCCGATTTAAAGATCTGCGGATGGGTTTACTCCGTCACAAACATGACAGATATCCCATCTGCCGTATTACGATCCCGTTATATCCTATGGGAATTGTAATATGGCGGACTGGACATCCATCACATTTGTGAAGGAGTAACCCATCCGCGAAATTTTAAATCAGGCTCTAAGTTTTCAAAGGCCCTGTCTGTGGACAGTTATCCCCAGATCCGGGTGATCTGTCTCACTTCACCTTTGATGGCTACTTGCTGCAGCGAGTGATTTCCTGCTGATGTTGGGCACCAGGCAGGGGCAGTGTGGACTAGTGATTGGTGGGATCCCTGCAGTGCCAAACACATGTTTCCCTCACTGTGGAGTGTTGGAAAAGTAAGGGGTAGAAAAAGTGGGCAGTAGGGGGAAGGTGTCTCAATGTTGGTGCCTGTACAGAGTGGTATGTGGGACTCGGGGCACAAATGTGACAAGTTTCTATCACTGCTGCCACAGATGTCTAAAAATCCCATTCTGACCAACTCTTCAGGCTGAAATGACTTGGAAATTATTTGAGGGTTAGAGTCCATTGCAAGCAGCAGAACACTGAATAGAAGGACATTTTGAATCAGTGCATGGACAGAGTTCAGTTGCCCACTTAAATTGCGTTACTCTGCCCCAGGGAGGTAGAACAAAATGCCTCAGTAGATTGTTGCTCTGCAAGAAGGTGCCCCCTTCCTTCACAAAAACAATCCTGTCTAACGCAGGCTCCCATGCACCAAGAAGCAAGGGTGACTGCATTGCTACTAGGCAGCCAAAACCGCACCAGCGCAAGGAAAAGACAGGAATGTGTTGTATTGTGTTAAATATGCCACATTCCTGCCCTTTTCCCCAAGGTGAGTTGCTGTGTTGCGTGAAATATTGATAAATGAGCCCCTTCGTGCCTGTCGCCCAAATATGGGCATGTTGTAAGCCCTCTGGATTTGGTATTCATGAACATTTTGCAAAGCTACTCCAGCCCATGATGGGAGCAGGACGCTTGCACCAAACTAATGAGCCTCAAGATTTCTGGAGCTGACTCATGATGTGGGTAGTCAATGCCCTTTAACCTTGGCAGACCTGTCTCACTACCCTAGATTTTATGGCCATTATAATGCCACCAAACTTTAAAGAAAGATTACACCACCATTCATGGCAAGATTTAGAAACAGATCAGAGGGAATTTCTTTTCCATGTTATCTTCCATTGGAGCCCATGGTGTTTTATGCAGGACAAAGTTGAAAAAGTTGTATTAACTTTCTCAAAATAGCATCTATGCACTACTCCTTCCTCTCACCTTTGTCGATCTCTTCTCGTCAACGTTTCTTTCTAGTTTTGGGGGTGCTATCACTACCTTTTTGTAGGTCACCACTTTACCCTCTTCTTGGCTGCCCCTACTGCTGAGGTAGAATTTACCCATCGCCCCTGAGAAGAGGGGCCCAACACTGATGTGAAAGGACCAG
Source organism: Pleurodeles waltl (assembly GCF_031143425.1). NCBI lineage: Eukaryota > Metazoa > Chordata > Amphibia > Caudata > Salamandridae > Pleurodeles > Pleurodeles waltl. The sequence continues at coordinate 24,416,885 of NC_090436.1, forward strand.
AGGACCTACTGTTAAATGTCAGAAATGGAATCCCTTGGAAATATTCTAAATACAGCCAAATTAGCACCGATACCACACAGCTCTGTCGGTGAAGAAGCATCATTTATGACACTGTGTAGCGCAAACTCGAGCTGAAGGTACTGGAGCGTTTTACATGAGCAATAGGGCATCACACAAACTCACAATCATAAATGTGTAAGCACAGGGAGAGTCAGTGCTATGCCCAGAATCATAAGATGTTGAGCCGACGCCGAGACTCGAACTTTGTTTCACATTTCCAACCTTCGCAGTGTTGGCAGTAACACCACATCCTCTATTGAACATTGTTCATTTACAAATATAAATATATATTACAAGCACATTTACAATACAGTACAATTTCAAGACTGTAATAAGAAATCCAATATGAGTTTTTCCGCAGTAACTCAAGCTCTGCAGAAAGTGCAGGATCCCTTTAACCTACAGAGCTTGTGTTGATACCGGCCAGACAGCGATTGAGAGGAAGTGGGCCCTTCTTGCTTCAGAAGACACAGTAACACAAGCCTGAGACAAAAAGTCAAGTTCTTTGAAAAAATTCATAGGCACCATCCTCATCCAAGCAGGGTGAAAAGGTGAACAGATTCCAAAGAAACATGTGTCCACTTCTGAGTGGGATGGAGCAAACTACCAGATTCAGCTGAATAAATACATCACCCCAGCATAGCAGAGTGTAGAATGGACTAAGCAGCCTATTTGTGTCTGGAGAAGAACAAGGCCCTGAGGTACCTGGTGGGATTCAGCTACAGTCCTTGCGGAGCCGACTTAGATACCCACCTATCGGGTGCACAGTGGAGTTCAGGAAACGGCTACGCAGGATGCCTTGCTACAATCAAATGACACCGTGCACCTCAGAGGTAATCCATCAAGTCTCAACACGGAGTAAGGTGCAGACATGGAGCATCCCTGAAGGCCAACCTCATGCCAGCACAGGCTCCTTTAAGTGGCTGTTGGATCACCACCTGTTGGCACAAGCAGGTATCCATGATCCGACATCTCGGAAGGCTTAATCCCTAGTTCCATGTCATCTGCACGCTATAACCACAGTCAGCTTAGAACGGTCAGTGTTGCGTTGGTTACAAGCTATGAGAGAGGAGATGCAGCAGTTAGTATCAACTTCTAGAACAGATCTAACAGTTACAGAAATTAACTGTAGATGGACCGGACTACAATATTCCTGAGGAGGTCCAGGTAACACCTTAGACCCTCCCAACATTCCCAACCTGAAGGCAATGCATATCGGCAGCCCTTCCCTCATTTGAATGGTCTCTCAGGGTCCACTTTTCACCAGACTAGGAACCCACAAATTGCTATGTCTAAGATCAGTCAGGGTTCAGGTGTTGCTTCAGTGGAGAGCCAAGTCATCTCTTTTCTATTTCTGCATGGAAACACGTCACACAATGTTGCACAAAGTACCAGCTCAATCAGCCTTTAAACTCGGACCGAATACAATTTTTATTTAACAGAGGTAGAGGGAAGCCATGAGGCTGGATAATGAAAGTGGTGCAGTCTCAGGGGATAAACAGTTCCAAAGCCAAATCCTTTGTGATTGTAGAAACTCCACCCAACCGCCCCATAACAAATTCCCGAAATATCCACTTACAGCAGTTGCTCGATCTTTTGGTCGATCTTTTGGGTCGACAGCACCAGTGGATAAGGAGGACAGCCACAACTGGCACCACAACAGCAATTGAGACGGTCCAACCAAAGTGTGACTGTTTTCCATAGGCGTGGACATCTGCAAATACGAATCAAAGCCAGTAACTAACACAGGATATTCATATCACAAAGATAGCAAATCTAAAGTCAGATTTTGAGAAACACATAACCCTGCCTTCATATGACTAGGACCTCCTAAACCAACACCAGATGCCTTACCCTCCCCCTGCCTTCCACGGTCACCCTTCCTCGCGTCCCAACCGACCAAAGTTGTTGATGCTAGTGGAGCAAAGCGCCACAATAGCATAAAGAATTGACGCTATTGGCCTATCCACTGTCATGGTGCACAGTTTTATAACTTCGGCGCACATATGGTGTCATTAGGTGGGGCAGGGGCAACGCAAGCAAACTGGTGCATCAGTACTGAGTTTCTTGTAAATCTGGCTCCAAGTGTCTCTATCTGCACAAAATAAGTTATTTTCCACATCTTTATTTCTCCATATGATTTAATGTTTGGAATGAATAAGTTACTTACCTTCGGTAACGCTTTTTCTGGTGGATACAGTAACTACCTGTGGATTCCTCACCTAAAGAATTCTCCCCTCGTGCCAGCCTCGATGAAAATTTCTTCTAGCTCTGCACATCGACGATGACGTCACAATCGCCCGACTCCACGCGACGCCGTATGACGTCATCCAGGCAATAAGAAGCCCTCGTCAACGTGCAGATGTCAGTTATCACCATTTTTTACGTGCCATAAAGGCGAACAGGTGAACATTGATCTCAAAGAGAACATAGTCATATCAAATGAAATGAAAACACAACATTTATTACAATAAAAATAAAATTAGGTAACAGCAATAACTGCTCTATATGAGAGTAAAATATGTCAATGAAGTCCAAACATGTTTTCCTTGAACTATCTAAATTAGAGAAAGATATGCATTTATACATGCCACAACTATATACATGACTCAGGTATATACATATATACAAGACAAAGGGTGCTCACCCATGGATTTCATGGTATGACCAGTCAGGCAATGGGGAGGCGGGTAGGACCGTGAGGAATCCACAGGTAGTTACTGTATCCACCAGAAAAAGCATTACCGAAGGTAAGTAACTTATTCTTCTGATGGATACACCTACCTGTGGATTCCTCACCTAAAGAATAGAGTCCCAAAGCAGTACTACCTCCGGAGGTGGGTGCCCGAATGGTCAAACCAAGAAATCCCGCAGCACCGAGCGAGCAAAATGGCCATCCCTCCTAACCTCAGAATCCAAACAGTAATGTTTAACAAAAGTATGGCGGAACGCCCAAGTCGCTGCCCTGCAGATGTCAGCCACAGGAACACCCCTAGCCAAAGCCGAAGAAGCAGCTTTAGCTCTGGTGGAATGGGCACGAAGCCCCACAGGTGGTTCTTTCTTCGCCAAAGAATAACAAATTTTAATACATAGAATGACCCACCTGGATAGCGTTCTCTTGTGGACAGCTCTACCTTTCCTCTTCCCCACGTATCCAACGAAGAACTGATCATCTTGCCTGAACTCCCTCGTCCTGTCGACATAGAAGCTCAGCGCTCTTCGTGAATCCAGCCGGTGGAGCCTCTCTTCCTCCTTGGATGGATGAGGTGGAGGGTAAAAGGAAGAGAGAGTAATAGACTGCCCCAAGTGAAAGGGTGTAACAAACTTCGGGAGGAAAGACGCCTTGGTCCTCAACACCACTTTGTCTCTATAGAAAAAAAGGTATGGGGGCTCTATACTAAGAGCCTGAAGCTCACTGACCCTTCTGGCCGATGTTATGGCCACCAGGAACACAGTCTTGAGAACTAACAACCGCAAAGAGCAAGAATGCATCGGCTCAAAAGGGGACCCCATTAAAAATGTTAACACCAAATTAAGGTCCCACTGAAGCATAACAAATGGTGATGGAGGAAATTTGTTAGTAAGCCCCTTAACAAACCTTAAAACAATAGGAGACTTAAACAAGGAAGGCTGATCAGGAAGGCACAGAAAAGCCGACAGTGCAGATAAATAACCCTTGACTGTGGCAACCGCACAACCTTTCTGCGCCAGGAAAAGAGCAAATGACAATATGTCAGACAAACGAGCCTTTAAGGGATCAATTCTGTTCTCTCCACACCAGCATACAAATTTAGTCCAACGACTTGCATAGATCGATTTGGTGGAGTGTCACCTGGCCGATAAAATAACATCCACCACTTCTGGTGGGAGAGAAAAAGCACTCAGATTGCCCTGTTCAATCTCCAGGCATGAAGGTGCAAGCTCTGGAGGTGGGGGTGTAGAATCTGCCCCAGCGACTGCGAGAGGAGGTCCACCCTGTAAGAGAGACAGAGCGGAGGGCACTGAGAGAGTTGGAGAAGGTCTGAATACCACACCCTTCTTGGCCAATCCGGAGCTATTAAGATGACCTGGGCTCGGTCTTGGTGGATCTTCCTCAGAACTCGAGGAATCAAGGGTATGGGAGGAAATGCGTAAAGCAACTGACCCTTCCAGGACATCTGAAACGCGTCCCCGAAAGCTCCTTGCACCGGATACTGGAGGCTGCAAAATAGCGGGCACTGCGCATTCTCCTGAGTTGCAAACAGATCTATCTGTGGACATCCCCACATCTGGAATATGTACAGAACCAGATCTGGATGAAGATGCCACTCGTGGTCGACCGAGTTGCGTCGACTGAACATCCGCACGCACGTTCAGAGCCCCGGCCAAATGATGTGCTACTAAGCAGATCTTGTGATCCTGAAGCCAGGACCAGAGTCGAAGAGCTTCTCTGCAGAGAAGATATGATCCCACTCCTCCCTGCTTGTTTATATACCACATTGCGGTAGTATTGTCCGTTAGGATGGGAGGAAGGCCTTGAGAGCCAGACGTACTGTCCGCAATTCCAACAGATTGATGTGAAATCTCTGTTCCACTGGAGACCAAAGGCCTTTGACCTCCAGGTCCCCCAGATGAGCTCCCCACCCTAAAGTGGAAGCATCCGTTACCACTGTGGCCACTGGTGGCGGTAGCGAGAACGGCCTTCCTTGTGACAGGTTGTCGACCGCTGCCCACCACTGAAGATCCACTGCAGTGTCTCTGGAGATCTTTATCGATTCCTCGAGATCTCCTTTGTGCTGATACCACTGCCTGCGGACGCACCACTGAAGAGCCCTCATGTGCCAGCGTGCATGAGTGACCAGCAGTATGCAAGAAGCAAACAGACCAAGCAGACGAAGGACCTTGAGGACTGGAACTACCGCTCCATTTCGAAACATTGGAATCAACGCCTGGATGTCCTGAACCCGCTGGGGCGGAGGAGAGGCATGATTCAATGTTGTGTCCAATACTGCCCCTATGAACAGGAGGCGTTGAGAGGGCTCCAGGTGAGATTTGGGCACATTGATTGAAAAACCCAGGTCGTACAACATTTGAGTTGTCGACTGGAGATGACGCCGCACGAGCTCCGGAGTCTTGGCTTTGATCAACCAATCGTCCAGATAAGGAAATACCGCTATCCCCTTTCTTCTGAGCTCTGCAGCTACCACCGCCATCACCTTTGTGAAGACTCGAGGTGCTGAAGTAAGACCAAACGGGAGGACCGCAAACTGATAATGCTGCGACCCCACTACAAACCGGAGATACTTCCTGTGCGATTTGAGGATTGGAATATGGAAATATGCGTCCTGCAAATCGACAGACACCATCCAATCTCCTTCGTTCAACGCCAAAAGAACCTGTGAAAGGGTCAGCATTTTGAACTTTTCCTGCCTGAGGAACCAATTCAAAGTCCTCAAGTCCAGAATTGGTCTTAACCGACCATCCTTTTTGGGGATCAGGAAGTATCTTGAATAACAGCCCTGACCCCTCTCCTACTCGGGAACCAACTCTACCGTGCCTTTTGCCAATAGGGATAAAACTTCCTGTTCTAGTAACAGAAGATGGTCTTCCGAACAGAAGGATGGGCGGGGAGGGAAGGTAGGAGGGAACTCCCGAAAGGGAAGAGCGTACCCCTTCTTCACAATGTCGATGACACAAGAGTCCGTTGTTATAAACTCCCACATCGGAAGAAAATGGGCAAGTCTCCCCCCTACCGGAGACAAGTGGACAGGGAGTGGTGGAGGACTACGGTTGCTTTCCCTGCTGCACCCCTCCCGAGGAAGAGGCAGAGTGCTGCTGGGTGGCTCCTCTTGTACGGACTCTGCCCCTGCCCCTGAAGGATCTGTATGGCCGGGAGCTTGCAGTTTGTTGTGGTCCTTGAAATCTGCCACGAAAGGAGGAGCCACATCCAAAACCCCTAAACCTTCTATAAGACCTAAATGAGGAGGAGGCAGCTGGCTGAAGTCCTAGCGATCTCGCTGTGGCTCTGCTCTCTTTAAATCGTTCAAGAGCAGAATCTGCCTTTGTTCCAAAGAGTTTTTCGTCATCAAAGGGCAGATCCAGGAGAGTCGCCTGCACATCTGAAGAAAAGCCAGACGAACCCAGCCAAGATTGTTGTCTGGAAACTATGGACGTGCCCATAGCTCTTGCCACTGAGTCCGAAGTGTCTAATCCAGACTGGATCACCTGGGTTGCCGCCGCCTGAGCATCCGTCAGCAATTGTAACATTTCCTGGGACAAGTTTGGATGGCCTTTTGCTTCCTCCATAAGGGCATGAATATAACGTCCCAAAATGCAGGTTGCGTTGGTTGATTTTAAGGCCATACTACATGAAGAAAAGGCCTTTTTGGCAGAATTGTCCATTTTCTTCGATTCCCAGTCCGCAGGGGTTCCAGGAAACGAGCCAGGAGAGGACCTGGAAGAACAGGAGGCCTGAACTACTAAGCTCTCCGGTGTCGGGTGCTTGGAGAGGAAGACAGGGTCACCTGGTGCCGTCCGATAACGTCGTGCTACCGCTCTGTTGACAGCTGTTGAAGACACAGTTTTTTTTTCAAATGTCTTTGATAGGTTCTAGAAGAGCCTCATTAAAAGGCAAGAGAGTCTCTGCTGTCACAGAAGTCGGATGTAACACCTCAGTCAACAGGTTCCTCTTCACCTCCGCACCCGAAAGAGGAAGATCTAAGAAGTTTGCAGCCTTCCGTATTACTGCATGAAAAGATGCAGCTTCCTCAGTATACTCCCCAGGGGAAGCAAGATCCCACTCAGGGGAAGTATCGATGCCACTTGCAGTATCCAGTCCTTGAAAGTCACCGGAAGGCTCCAAGATCTCACCCTCTTCCAGGTGCTGTCTGCTGTATTCTTCCACCTCCAGAAGGCGCAAAGCCAGACGTCTGGATCAAAATCTAGATTAGAGACCTCGTGTTGCTAAGGCGTCGGCCAACGCCAAAGATCTTCGTCGGCGCCGAACCTCGGATCCATCCGACGCCGGACCCTCCGGCTCCACAGGAACCTTGACTGTGGATTGGATCCGAGGCGAATCCATCGGCGCCGTAGCAGGTCTCCTAGGCCACGTCAAGGGCATCGGCGCCGCTTCAGCTGCAGCAGATAAAAACGGCGTGAAAGGTGTCGACTTATAAGACGCCGTGTAGGAAGTTGGCTCTGTATGTGCTATTTCAAAGTAAGGAATAGCATGCACAGAGTCCAAGGGTTCCCCTTAGAGGTAAAATAGTGGTAAAAATAGATAATACTAATGCTCTATTTTGTGGTAGTGTGGTCGAGCAGTAGGCTTATCCAAGGAGTAGTGTTAAGCATTTGTTGTACATACACATAGACAATAAATGAGGTACACACACTCAGAGACAAATCCAGCCAATAGGTTTTTATATAGAAAAATATCTTTTCTTAGTTTATTTTAAGAACCACAGGTTCAAATTCTACATATAATATCTCATTCGAAAGGTATTGCAGGTAAGTACTTTAGGAACTTCAAATCATCAAAATTGCATGTATACTTTTCAAGTTATTGACAAATAGCTGTTTTAAAAGTGGACACTTAGCGCAATTTTCACAGTTCCTAGGGGAGGTAAGTTTTGATTAGTTTTACCAGGTAAGTAAGACACTTACAGGGTTCAGTTCTTGGTCCAAGGTAGCCCACCGTTGGGGGTTCAGAGCAACCCCAAAGTCACCACACCAGCAGCTCAGGGCCGGTCAGGTGCAGAGTTCAAAGTGGTGCCCAAAACACATAGGCTAGAATGGAGAGAAGGGGGTGCCCCGGTTCCGGTCTGCTTGCAGGTAAGTACCTGCGTCTTCGGAGGGCAGACCAGGGGGGTTTTGTAGGGCACCGGGGGGGACACGAGTCCACACAGAAATTTCACCCTCAGCGGCGCGGGGGCGGCCGGGTGCAGTGTAGAAACAAGCGTCGGGTTCGCAGTGTTAGTCTATGAGAGATCTCGGGATCTCTTCAGCGCTGCAGGCAGGCAAGGGGGGGGTTCCTCGGGGAAACCTCCACTTGGGCAAGGGAGAGGGACTCCTGGGGGTCACTTCTCCAGTGAAAGTCCGGTCCTTCAGGTCCTGGGGGCTGCGGGTGCAGGGTCTCTCCCAGGCGTCGGGACTTTAGGTTCAAAGAGTCGCGGTCAGGGGAAGCCTCGGGATTCCCTCTGCAGGCGGCGCTGTGGGGGCTCAGGGGGGACAGGTTTTGGTACTCACAGTATCAGAGTAGTCCTGGGGTCCCTCCTGAGGTGTCGGGTCTCCACCAGCCGAGTCGGGGTCGCCGGGTGCAGTGTTGCAAGTCTCACGCTTCTTGCGGGGAGCTTGCAGGGTTCTTTAAAGCTGCTGGAAACAAAGTTGCAGCTTTTCTTGGAGCAGGTCCGCTGTCCTCGGGAGTTTCTTGTCTTTTCGAAGCAGGGGCAGTCCTCAGAGGATGTCGAGGTCGCTGGTCCCTTCGGAAGGCGTCGCTGGAGCAGGATCTTTGGAAGGCAGGAGACAGGCCGGTGAGTTTCTGGAGCCAAGGCAGTTGTCGTCTTCTGGTCTTCCTCTGCAGGGGTTTTCAGCTAGGCAGTCCTTCTTGTAGTTGCAGGAATCTAATTTTCTAGGGTTCAGGGTAGCCCTTAAATACTAAATTTAAGGGCGTGTTTAGGTCTGGGGGGTTAGTAGCCAATGGCTACTAGCCCTGAGGGTGGGTACACCCTCTTTGTGCCTCCTCCCAAGGGGAGGGGGTCACAATCCTAACCCTATTGGGGGAATCCTCCATCTGCAAGATGGAGGATTTCTAAAAGTTAGAGTCACCTCAGCTCAGGACACCTTAGGGGCTGTCCTGACTGGCCAGTGACTCCTCCTTGTTATTCTCATTATTTTCTCCGGCCTTGCCGCCAAAAGTGGGGCCTGGCCGGAGGGGGCGGGCAACTCCACTAGCTGGAGTGTCCTGCTGGGTTGGCACAAAGGAGGTGAGCCTTTGAGGCTCACCGCCAGGTGTGACAATTCCTGCCTGGGAGAGGTGTTAGCATCTCCACCCAGTGCAGGCTTTGTTACTGGCCTCAGAGTGACAAAGGCACTCTCCCCATGGGGCCAGCAACATGTCTCGGTTTGTGGCAGGCTGCTAAAACTAGTCAGCCTACACAGATAGTCGGTTAAGTTTCAGGGGGCACCTCTAAGGTGCCCTCTGTGGTGTATTTTACAATAAAATGTACACTGGCATCAGTGTGCATTTATTGTGCTGAGAAGTTTGATACCAAACTTCCCAGTTTTCAGTGTAGCCATTATGGTGCTGTGGAGTTCGTGTTTGACAGACTCCCAGACCATATACTCTTATGGCTACCCTGCACTTACAATGTCTAAGGTTTTGTTTAGACACTGTAGGGGTACCATGCTCATGCACTGGTACCCTCACCTATGGTATAGTGCACCCTGCCTTAGGGCTGTAAGGCCTGCTAGAGGGGTGTCTTACCTATACTGCATAGGCAGTGAGAGGCTGGCATGGCACCCTGAGGGGAGTGCCATGTCGACTTACTCGTTTTGTCCTCACTAGCACACACAAGCTGGTAAGCAGTGTGTCTGTGCTGAGTGAGAGGTCTCCAGGGTGGCATAAGACATGCTGCAGCCCTTAGAGACCTTCCTTGGCATCAGGGCCCTTGGTACTAGAAGTACCAGTTACAAGGGACTTATCTGGATGCCAGGGTCTGCCAATTGTGGATACAAAAGTACAGGTTAGGGAAAGAACACTGGTGCTGGGGCCTGGTTAGCAGGCCTCAGCACACTTTCAATTGTAAACATAGCATCAGCAAAGGCAAAAAGTCAGGGGGCAACCATGCCAAGGAGGCATTTCCTTACACGCCGGGACACCCAAATTAAAGGCCAAAGGGCCCGACGGACCTGCTTGTCCTCCACCCGGCGCCATGGTGGAAAAAATGTTGAACATGGCATTCAAAAAAGCTGCAGGATCCGTACCCGGCGCCGGGAAAGCCGGGTATTGCTGTTGCACCGGTGCCGGCATAGACGCCGAAGATGGGCCCGGCAACTCCTGGCTAGGAGAACCCTCTGGCCACTGAAGAGGCTCTACCTCGAAAACCGACCCCGGTGAAGTCGGAGTCGTAGGAGGTGGAGGGGTGACGGTCGGGCTAATCTCCCACGTCGGACGGCGCCGAGCTGACGGAGATTCCGATCTGGACCTGGACCGTCCCTTACTCGATCGGCGCCGTGAGTCGTGATGGCGCCGAGAGTCACCATGGCGATGATGAGCCCTCGAGGATCTTGAAGAGGACTCTCTCCGATGACACCTCTCCTTTTTCTTGGAACGGGCCAAGAACAATTTTGCCTCTCTTTCCTTGAGTGCCTTCGGGTTCATGCGCTGGCAGGAGCCGCATGACTCGACCTCATGGTCGGAGCTAAGGCATCAGTGGCAATTCTCATGGGGATCGGCAACCGACATTCGACCCCCGCACTGGTTACAAGGCTTAAAACTGGATTTCCTTGGTTGCGACATTGTAACAGTCGACACGCAACTGTAGCTCCCTGTGAGCTACAAAGAAAAACCGTTACTCGGAGGCACGAAAAAAAGGGAACTGACTTCTGCACGTCGACGAGGGCTTCTTATTGCCTGGATGACGTCATACGGCGCCGCGTGGAGTCGGGCGATTGTGACGTCATCGTCGACATGCAGAGCTAGAAGAAATTTCTGTCGAGGCTGGCGCGAGGGGAGAATTATTTAGGTGAGGAATCCACAGGTAGGTGTATCCATCAGAATAAATAATTATTTCACAGTTCAACAGTTCAGATTCCTCCATTAACACCAAGTGAAGCCAACTGGCCAAATGGAATGATGAATGCATAATTCCAAAAAGCTAATTGGTTAATGTATCCAGCCTTGGTTTTTACGCGCCTAGTTCTCCTTTCGATCTTACAGCTAAAGCCACTGCACATGCTTCATACACAAAGTCATCAGTGCACACTCTGCTACTGAATACTCCACCACATGCCCTTTCAATAGGTGCTGAGGCTGACACAGGAGGCTTTGTAGATGATCCAGGCCTTTCTGAATTGGATTTTGGCTTCTAGCGGTAGCATGAGAGATCCCGCAACATAGATGTTTTAAGCCATGGGCAGAGTGGACGATTGCCCAGGGCCCCCCACCTTCCAAGGGCCTCTGCAAAAGTGGGCTTTCAATCTAGCTCACTTCTGTGTGTTTTTTATTGTACCCTTTCACATATAATTAAATTTTTTAGATAACATAGTGCTTGATTTAGCACAAATAGGTAATACAATTTAACACTGTGCTCCTCGTTTCCAGGGGCCTCCAATACATTTCATGCCCAATGCCCCCAAAATCCTTAAGATGACATGGTCCTAGTATGGGTGTGATATGAATGGATCTCTTAGTGCCACTCAAAGGTTGAGCAGCCATAGGCAGAATGTCTGAGACAAGCTAAAGGCAAGCTGAGCAAGACATTTAGTACAGCATCCCTTCCATGAAGATGGGGCAGTGCTTGTACTGAGGTTCTGAAGTCCGGGAAAAGGACAGGGGGCTTCTGGGTCTGTAGGAGATGGCAGCAAGTGGTCTGTTAATGTTTGATGGATCGCTGAGGATTGCATGGATACAGGAGTTCATGGTATGTTGGGGAGTCAGTGTATGCATGGATAGACAAAAGGACTATTCATTCATTCATTTTCCAATCAATAGAGCAATTCATTTATCCCCCCCACCCAAAAAACAAAAAAACAAAAAAACAAAAAAACACACACACACACACACCCCCCCCATCAAAGCGACACTCATCCATCCATGTTCACCCCACCGCAATCTTTAGAAATATCTCCCCTTCACCTACCACACTCATGAACTCATCTAAGCTTCTAGGTATCTACTCACAGATGCATCGAGGGATCAACAACAAAAGCTTGCATGGTCTGTTCTCTTATGTGTCCTTACGCATGCAGGCTGACTATATGGGTGTTACCTCTTTATATTGGTCTCTCTATATGTTTTGCTTGTACTTAAAAGTGTGACTGTCCTTTTGCATATATTGCCTTTATGTAAAGGTGTTCTTGTATGTGTGTTGGTGTGTGTATGTCACAGTGTTTACACACACACACACATCTTACACACCTGTAGGTGTTTGCTCTGCCTTTGCACGCAATAATGGCTCTCTTTGGTTAATGTACACATGGGTAACACCAGATATGTGCATAAGTGACTGAAAGCCTGTTATGATTATACCTAAAAGTGCTTTACTATGCATCTCAGCATAGATATAAGTTGTGTGTGTTCATGGATAGCTCCTAGATTGTGTTTCTGTGTTCATGCACAATCCAGGAGCCAGATCTGGCTTGGTCAATGCTGATTTATGTAGCCAAAGAGGACCAAATTGTTCCTCATATGCTACAGCCTCACTTTACTACCACTGCACACACTAAACTACAACAGGGATTTATTAGTGCTCAACATCAGGCATGTAATCATCAGAGTGCCAAAGTCAGAAGCACCAGAGGTTTGAAACAGATCTTGTGCTTACATATAAATGTCCACTTAGGTCTACGTGCCCTCTTGTTACTGCCTCATAAATGAGTGGACCTACTCTTCCCCACATGCAACCCCTGCCTAACCTCTTCTGCTCTCACTCTTAGCCAAATGTAACCCCTGCCTAACCTCTTCTGCTCTCACTCTTAGCCAAGTGTAACCCCTGCCTACCCTCTTACGATCTCACTCTTCGCCAACTGTAATCCCTGCCTAAACTCTTCCACTCTCACTCTTGCCCACGTGCAACCCCTGCCTAACCTCTTCTACTCTCACTCTTCGCCAAGTGTAACCCCTGCCTAACCTCTTAAGCTCTCGCTCTTCATCACGTGTAACCCCTGCCTAACCTCTTATGCTCTCACTCTTTGCCACGTGTAACCCCTGCATGAACTCTTCCGCTCTCACTCTTCGCCACATGCAACCCCTGCCTGACCTCTGCCGCTCTCACTCTTCACCACCTGCAACCCCTGCCTAACCTCTCCCGCTCCGTCTCGCCCCAGCACACTTCACTGATGAGTTATACAGCAGCTGGTAGCTGCTGAATCTGAGAGGATCAATATGCAGGTATCAGCTGCAACAACTAACAGGGCTCAGCTATGTTCTCCCTTTCCGAATGAGATGTGTTAATTCTCTAAACCATCTAAAGCGCTCTCTAGCCAAACCAGTGCTGGATTGAGAAAAATGTACTCTGAGAACCCCTCAATTTGGGGGAAAGAGACAGAAAAGGGGTGGAGTCATCAGATGCGTGTTATGGTGGTGGGGTCCACATTGGTGCTGGGTTGCAATAAGTAGCAGCAGAGTCCATGAACGTTCACCTGTACTTTACTAGTACATCTGTATTATTTTTTAAATTTGTGTTTATTTATTTTTATAAACGTTTCTCCCAAACAAATTGACTGGCAGACAGTGAAAAGCGCGATGGGTGCTGCTGCACCCGCCGAACCGCCACATTGCCGCCGTCTCCATTAGGATGTCCAAAGGCGGCCGACTGGCGGTACAACCTTGGCGGTTGGCCTCGTCCGACTGCCAAAGTTGTAATGAGGGCCATTGTGTCATAAAAATCGCGAATATCCTGTTCACCTCATTACACGAGCCAAAGGTTATAATGCACTTGTATTCAGGCGCTCAGGCTATCCGCCACATTTGTGACAGAGTAACTCATCCACTAAACTCTAATTCAGGCCAGAGTCACCAATGGGAACAAGAATTAAACATTTGCTGACACAAAGGAAGCTGGGGCTTTGCTACAGTCCATTGGAACACCAGAGACAACAGAAAAATCAGGAAGCATAGAGTTCACAGAGAGATCTTACTACTTCAGAAGGGAGAAGATCCTCCCATAACAAAACATAACAGGCATATTTCTACAATATACAGTCAACCTGAGGTGTTCTCTCTTGGTGCTATTAACATATAATGATGTTTATCTTTACCAAACCCAATGGTACTCATTTTATTGATCATGACGTCAAATAGATTCTTGTGGTGGTTGTATAAATCCAGTGTGTCACCACACTCTGCTACCACATCACAATGCAGTAAAAGCCCACAAACCATCTATCTCCCCTATGACTTGTTTAATTCCAGCTCATACTCTCTTCTCTAGCAAGAAGCCAAACACCCGGTCCAAATTTCCCCCACATGCATGATCGAAGTTGCCGGATCAATGAAAACCAACACGCTCAAGTTCAACACAGGCAGGATGGAAGTAATAATCTTCAGCAAAGGGACCTTGATCTGGGACTCCACCTGGTGGTGTGCCGAACTCAGACCAACTCCCTGAGGAACCAAGCAAGGAAACTCGGAATAGTAATTGACAACCAACTCATCATGACCAGTCAAGTGAATGCGTCTCAGTCCACTGCTTCCACACACTCAAGAAGATCTTCAACTGGCTCCCCACCGACTCTGGCAGAACCATCATCCAAGTCCTCATCACCAGCAAGCTGGACTATGCAACGCACTCAAGGCTGGAATCAACGCTCAACTGACCAGAAGGCTCCAGACCATACAAACCTCAGCAGCCAGGCTCAGGCTCTACCTCCCACCCCGCATCTCAAGGAGCTCCAGTGGCTCCCACTCCACAAACGAGCACTCTTCATGCATACATCAGAAACATTACACAAGCACTGGCCACCAAGCACCTCAACAACTGCGTTAACTTCACAAACCTACCAGACACCTCCACTCAGCCGTACCCATACTCGCACCTTCCTCATACGCAGAACCGGATCCAGTGGCTGTGCCTTCTCTTACCTCATCCTAAGCCTGATATGATCTGCCCCTGCACATCAGAGTCTCCTCCCCAGCTCTTGAATTCGGCAAGAATTTGAAGACCTGGCTCTTCACTTAACCTCGACCCTGGCTCAGCCCATACAGCTTCTACTTCAAAACCAGGATACCCTCCCGGGTGAGTTATGCACTAAACAGATAACATAACATGATTGTCTATGACCCTGCACAGCTTTGTGCTGCCTTCTAGTGAGGCTGTGCTGCACCAATAGCGCATACATGCCAGCTAACTGAAGCCAATTGTCGAAACGTAGGTGCAAGTGAAATGTACTGAATTAGAAACCTACAAAAAATTAACTCCATCCTCTTTAAAAAGTGAGACCACACACGCTTACAGCTCAAACTCTGATACTCAGCTACCACCCCTCACATATATGCTGCACCGACCACACACGCTTACAGCTGACCCTCTGATACCCAGCTACCACCCTTCACACATATGCTGCTCCCGACCACACACGCTTACAGCTGACCCTCTGATACCCAGCTACCACCTTTCACACATATGCTGCACCCGACCACACGCGCTTACAGCTGACCCTCCGATACCCAGCTACCACCTTTCACACATATGCTGCACCCAACAACACACGCTTACAGCTGACCCTGATACCCAGCTTTCACCCTTCACACATATGCTGCACCGACCACACACGCTTACAGCTGACCCTGATACCCAGCTTTCACCCTTCACACATATGCTGCACCGACCACACACGCTTACAGCTGACCCTCCGATACCCAGCTACCACCCTTCACATATAAGCTGCACCCAACACACGCTTACAGCTGACCCTCCGATACCCAGCTACCACCCTTCGCACATATGCTGCACCCAACCACACATGCTTACAGCTGACCCTGATACCCAGCTTTCACCCTTCACACATATGCTGCACCGACCACACACGCTTACAGCTGACCCTCCGATACCCAGCTACCACCCTTCACATATAAGCTGCACCCAACACACGCTTACAGCTGACCCTCCGATACCCAGCTACCACCCTTCGCACATATGCTGCACCCAACCACACATGCTTACAGCTGACCCTCTGATACCCAGCTACCACTCTTCACACATATGCTGCTCCCGACCACACACGCTTACAGCTGACCCTCTGATACCCAGCCACCACCTTTCACATATATGCTGCACCCAACAACACACGCTTACAGCTGACCCTGATACCCAACTACCACCCTTCACACATATGCTGCACCCAACCACACGCGCTTACAGCTGACCTTCCGATACCCAGCCACCACCCTTCACACATATGCTGCTCCCGACCACACGCTTACAGCTGACCCTCCGATACCCAGCTACCACCCTCCACACATATGCTGCTCCCGACCACACGCTTACAGCTGACCCTCCGATACCCAGCTACCACCCTTCACACATATGCTGCTCCCGACCACACGCTTACAGCTGACCCTCCGATACCCAGCTAACACCCTTCACACATATGCTGCTCCCGACCACACGCTTACAGCTGACCCTCCGATACCCAGCTACCACCCTTCACACATATGCTGCTCCCGACCACACGCTTACAGCTGACCCTCCGATACCCAGCTAACACCCTTCACACATATGCTGCACCCAACAACACACGCTTACAGCTGACCCTCTGATACCCAGCTACTACCCCTCACTTATATGCTACACCTGACCACACACTTACAGCTGACCCTGATACCCAGCTACCACCCCTCACATATATGCTGCACCCGACCATACACGCTTACAGCTGACCCTCTGATGCCCAGCTCCCACCCTTCACACATATGCTGCACCCAACACCACATGCTTACAGCCGACCCTGATACCCAGCTACCACCCTTCACACATATGCTGCTCCCGACCACACACGCTTACAGCCGACCCTGATACCCAGCTACCACCCTTCACACATATGCTGCTCCCGACCACACGCTTACAGCTGACCCTCTGATACAAAGCTACCACCCTTCACACATATGCTGCACCCAACAACACATGCTTACAGCTGACCCTCCGATACCCAACTAACACCCTTCACATATATGCTGCACCCAACCACACATGCTTACAGCTGACCCTCCGATACCCAGCTACCACTCTTCACACATATGCTGCACCCAACCACACGCGCTTACAGCTGACCCTCTGATACCCAGCTACCACCCTTCACACATATGCTGCACCCAACACACGCTTACAGCTGACCCTCCGATACCCAGCTACCACTCTTCACACATATGCTGCACCCGACCACACACGCTTACAGCTGACCCTCCGATACCCAGCTACCACTCTTCACACATATGCTGTTCCCGACCACACACGCTTACAGCTGACCCTCTGATTCCCAGCTACCACCCTTCACACATATGCTGCACCCGACCACACGCGCTTACAGCTGACCCTCCGATACCCAGCTACCACCCTTCACACACATGCTGCACCCAACAACACACGCTTACAGCTGACCCTGATACCCAGCTACCACTCTTCACACATATGCTGCTCCCGACCACACACGCTTACGGCTGACCCTTCGATACCCAGCTACCACCCTTCACACATATGCTGCACCCAACAAAACACACGCTTACAGCTGACCCTGATACCCAGCTACCACTCTTCACACATATGCTGCTCCCGACCACACACGCTTACAGCTGACCCTTCGATACCCAGCTACCACCCTTCACATATAAGCTGCACCCAACAACACACGCTTATAGCTGACCCTGATACCCAGCTACCACCCTTCACACATGCTGCACCGACCACACACGCTTACAGCTGACCCTCCGATACCCAGCTACCACCCTTCACATATAAGCTGCACCCGACAACACACACTTACAGCTGACCCTCCGATACCCAGCTACCACCCTTCACACATATGCTGCACCCAACCACACATGCTTACAGCTGACCCTCCGATACCCAACTACCACTCTTCACATATATGTTGCACTCACCCTCCAGTTTATCATGCTCTGTTATTCCATTACACGTGGAGTTGAGCTGACCATGGAAAGAATTATTAATTTGCAATACTGAAGACTATGGCGACTTATAGTGCAACATTTCATGTTTGTAACTAGAGTTCTCAAGATCACCGACAGAATATTGGACCAAAAAATACTGCGTGGACAGAATATTGTGTCAAAAATATCACGGACCAAAATACCTAGAAGGTAAGTGCACATAGGTAAGTATATATTTGCTGTTCTTATATATAAAAAAAGTTACCTATATGTGCTTACTTATAGAAACTTACCTCCACAAATGTTTTGCCCTCGGTATTCTTGACACAATATTTTGTCTCACAATATTTTTGGATCCGATATTCTGTGTAAACACCGTGTTCCCAATAACCTAACAAGGTGGATTCATCTTCTTCCCGCACTCACCGGTACAGAAATAGAGCAGCACCATAGACAAGGAACCCACGAATACAAGGGAGCGCAGCGCCAATCGCAAGAAGTTCAGAGCACCTGGGAAAGAAAGAAAGAAGAGTTAGTCCCACATCTGAGAAATAAAAAATAAAAACAGTTACAATAAAAGCAAGAACATCTGCATTGCAGCAGGTGAGTTATCTAGTAGTGAGTGAGAAAATAGGGAAGTGAGTAGGTTAGTGATTCGATGAGTGAGGACAAGTGATGAGTGACGGAGCAAGAGCGACCAATCCAGTGCAAGAGAGCAAGTGAAAGTGAGTGTTTACATCACGTAATGGTGACTACGCCCCACCCTTGCGTGAGGTTTTCTAAACTAACCAGTACGCTCGGTTTCCATTTCTTTAAGTGAATTCATGGCAGCAAATTTGTTTAAGTTTAAACTTTCTTGTTGTAGGAGCATGGGGCTGTGTTCCACATACCTCACCAAACAATGCTTACAGATCACACACAGAATTCAGCCTTAAGGTAGAGTGCCCACTTGCTATAGCGCATCGAAGTACAACCTAGGCGCACCAGATAAACATCCGCGTGCAGGGATGCAGGGATCCTAGCACACAGAGGCAGAATCTGTGGACATTTATGGCTGGTGATAGAACTGGGTGTAAAAATAGTGTATTGCTGTGGTCAGGATATGAGGATAGGAGGTTTGTGTAGAGGGAGAGGGCTTCTTGGTTTTTCAAACAGCATTTTGTTTGTGAATTACTCCTAGATTAGTCTCATACATTTTGTATTTTTCCTGTCCTGGAATCACAAGTAGGTGTACTCATGCAAAAGGAATGGGGAACTAAGTTACTAGGAAAACACCCCTGAATTTCATGAAGTGTAAGGAAAGGGGCCCTCCGCACAACTGCTTCATTCACAAACAAGCATTGGCAAAGCCAATAGGTCTCGTCCATGCAAAAGCTTTTGGCTTTGTCAATGTGTTTTAGCCATGTTGTACACCAGCGTGGCTAAATGTTAGTGGTGTAGAAGACAGTTGTGTGGAGTGTCAAAGAGTGGAATGGAGTAGAGTGGAGGGGCAGAGACTGTTGTGTAGTGGAGGGGCATAGTGTGGAGTCACGTAGGGTGGTATACACTGGAGTGGCATAGAGTAGAGTGGACTGGTGTAGAGTGCATTGGCATAGAGTGTTGCAGAGTATGGTGGCTTGGAGTTCAGTGGCATTGAGTGCAGTGGCGTACAATGCAGTGTCATAGAACGTAGTGGCGGAGATTAGACTGGTGCATAGTAGAGTGCAGTGGTGCAGAGTGGAGCGGTGCAGGGTGGAGCAGCTCAGGGTGGAGTCAAGTGGCATAGAGTGCAGTGGCGTAGAGTGGTGCAGAGTAGATTGTTTCATAGTACAGTGAAGTAGTAGGGCAGAGTGTGGTTGCATAAAGTGACAGTGTAATGGTGTATATTAAGTGGCGTAGAGTGCAGTGGCACACAGTGCAATGGTTCAGAGTAGATTAGAGTGACATACAGTGGATTGGAATAGAGTGCAGGTGCAGAGAGGTGAGTGTAACTGAGTCAAGTGCATTGGCATAGAGTGTATTAGCACAGAGTGCGGTGTTGCAGAGTGGAGTTGTGCAGAGTAGATTGGTGTAGTCTAGATTGGAGTGGTGTAGAATGCAGTGGCAAAGAGTGCAATGGTGTAGAGTGCCAAAGAGCTTATTAGCACAGAGTAGAGTGGTACTTGGTAGAGTAAGAGGCATTGCATCAAGTGGCAGAGTGCAGTGGCGTAGAGTGGTGTTATGCAGAGTAGATTGGTGTAGCCTAGATTGGAGTGGTGTAGAATGCAGTGGCAAAGAGTGCAATGGTGTAGAGTGCCAAAGAGCTTATTAGCACAGAGTAGAGTGGTACTTGGTAGACTAAGAGGCATTGCATCAAGTGGCATAGAGTGCAGTGGCGCAGAGTGGAGTTGTGCAGAGTAGACTGGTGTAGCCTAGATTGGAGTGGTGTAGAATGCAGTGGCAAAGAGTGCAATGGTGTAGAGTGCCAAAGAGCTTATTAGCACAGAGTAGAGTGGTACTTGGTAGACTAAGAGGCATTGCATCAAGTGGCATAGAGTGCAGTGGCGCAGAGTGGAGTTGTGCAGAGTAGACTGGTGTAGCCTAGATTGGAGTGGTGTAGAATGCAGTGGCAAAGAGTGCAATGGTGTAGAGTGCCAAAGAGCTTATTAGCACAGAGTATAGTGGTACTTGGTAGAGTAAGAGGCATTGCATCAAGTGGCATAGAGTGCAGTGGCGCAGAGTTGAGTTGTGCAGAGTAGGGTGGTGTAGCCTAGATTGGAGTGGTGTAGAGTGCAATGGTGTAGAGTAGAGTGACAGTTTATTAGCACAGAGTAGAGTGGTACATGGTAGAGTAAGAGGCATTGCATCAAGTGGCATAGAGTGCAGTGGCGCAGAGTAGATTGGTGCAGAGTAGATTGGAGTGGTGTAGAATACAGAGGCAAAGAGTGCAACAGTGTAGAGTAACAAAGAGTTTATTAGCACAGAGTAGAGTGGTACATGGTAGAGTAAGAGGCATTGCATCAAGTGGCATAGAGTGCAGTGGCGTAGAGTGGTGCTGAGTGCAGTGGCGTGGTACAAAGTAGAGTTATGCAGATTAGAGTGGTGTGGAATGGTACAGAGTAGAGTGGAGTGACAGATTGGAGTATTCATGGTGTGGTAGCACACAGTCAGTACAAACAACATATTTTCAATTGAAATGACCATAACATTTGCATAGACGTACAGTTTTACTAATAAAACTATACACTGCACAGATGAAAATAAGTGGAAATTGCATCACTTAGTGTAATGAATTGTTGTGATTATACTAAAGTATTTATTTCCAAAACACTTCGGAAATAACAAAAAATGTGCTTCATTTGCTTTCCTAATTCGGATATATTCTCAAATACTTACAAAGTTCATTTAAATGTTGTCCTGTGCTAGAAGAAAAACTCTTTCTTGCCCTCAGTAGCCAGCAAGATTGTCACATAACTCCTCTTACTATGATGCCAGAGAAAGAAAGGTAAACAAGTGCTTACTTGGTACTGTAGATAAGGTTTGGGAAAGGGAAGGTACAAATTCAAGCTGGACAGCATAAAGCAAATAAAACTAGCAAATGGAAAGCAAGAAAATGGGAGTTACAAACCACAAAGTCAATGGCAAGCAATGGGCAGAATGCATTCCTAGGTCACATTTCTGAATTTCCCTAAGAGGTCCTTAGTAAACCAGACAGCTGTGCCGTCTGATAGGCTGCGACCTAAAAAAATGAGTCAATTAGGTGTGTTCCTTGGCGATGGAATGTGGAACAGTGCTAGTAATGGGAAAGCACATCGCATCTAGGTGTAAAAGAATCATGATGAAGGTAAATTTAGCCAAACCATGTGCTGGTGCCATATCTCATTCGAAATGCACAGGTAGATACCACAGCAAGAAGGTAGCTTCAGCCAGTTTAAGCGTATAGTAAATGGAGAGCCTGCTGGTCAAATTCTCCATCACTTTGGGAGGACACCTCAAGCATGTAGTGGTTACAGGAAGCACACAAGGTGGGATGTGGGCCCATCCTCCATATCTCTCAGGCAGGCTCATGCCTGGAGCTACCGTAGTTACCTGAAGTGTGCTCAGGCACTGGGTGGAGACTGTTTGTGAACTGGGACAACTGGATACACTAGTAGTTATACATTTAGCAATAGTAGCTCTAGGGCACAGCTAGACTAGCATCACTGCAGACAAAGGCTACAAGCACTGGACCGAGAAAGGGTCTAGGAGTAGAAACAACACTGGGTGTAGTCTTTAGTCGATCAGATGGAATTTAGTCTAAACTTCAGGGACAACACTGTTCAGAGCCCACCACTCCACCGTGTCCAAGTGGATCACAATATATGGGTCACACAAAGTGTCATATTGGCTGATGCACTGGCAGTTATAAGGGGCACCAGACGATTTTTGAGACAGAAATGAATTACTGTCAGAGATCAGAAGAGCAGGTTCTCATTTCAGTTACCCTAGTGGTGCCCATACTAGAGGCTGCAAGTCTCTGCAGGGATAGAGCATCTGCAGGGATAGAGCATCACCTGGTGAACATTAAGCTAGTTGATTTTATTGACTGAATCTCAGCCACTGGCTCTTCAATTATCTGGCCTGAGGTATCGAGCTCCATGAAGACAGCCGGCGAGGGTCTTTAAAGGACGACTATATGGTCACTAAAGCATTGATGTAGTTTTCTCCTGCAGGAGGCGGTTCCTGAATGAACAAGGCTTCACCATCATTCTTGAGCCGTGAGAAGGTCTGCTCAACCAAGTGCGGTCTCTTAGATCAATTTGTTGGAAACGGCCTGAAGTCCGTCAGTCATGCTGGGGTGTCTGTCTTGGGCGGACAAAGCTGGGATACTATGAGCAGTGACAGAAGACGCAGGGAGAGTGGTGCCAACTTGACTGGTAGCTGCCCAAGCAATTGAGATAGGGCCAAGACTTTGACTGGTCGATGCACAGGTCCTACTGTTGCTGGGAGTATGTATGGTCCTGCTTGACTTGGAACTAGCTCCCTGTTTGCACCTAGACATTTAAAGTACACCAGATGTGATAAAAGGATGCCGGGGTGCCTGCACTCTAGTGAACAGGAACAGGGATCTGGAGATAAAGAAAAATACTTTGATGTTTCTGGCCCAAGCGATAAAGAATGTCTGATGTGCCCACCTTAGAATCAACCCCTTCCAGACATGGAAAAGTGAACTCCTTTGAATTTGCCACTCGCTACAGGAAGGTGGATAATGCGGCCCCAAGCAATGAACTTGAAGAGGAGATTAATGCAGCCATTCTTTCCATGATGCCCTAGAGATGGGTATGCCCGGCAAGGGCCGGGTGGTCACAGGGCCCACGCAGGCCTAAACCGGCCTGTGGCTATCTGTGTTCACAGCTGGCGAGGGCCTGGCTTGGCAGTTCAGGATGGGTTGTTCTAGTGCTTCATTTAAAAATATATATATATAATAAGTGCAAAAGCCCTACTCAGGAGGCCACCACGGCTTGCACCACCCATTGCACTGCCAGCTCTGCCAACAGCACCTATACAACTACTAACCATCACACTGCTACACTTGTGAAAATTTAGGCTGTTTGAACACCCTCCTCCCCCCTCGAGCTATAAGAATGAATGGTGTTGGTGACTTGTATTAGTTCTTTTTCATTATTTAAAAAAACTGTTCCACTGGCCATCTTTAAATTACACAAACAGCACCGCCATGTGGCAGCTTTCATAAGTGCTGGCGCTGAAAATTAATTGCTGGTGCAGAGCCCCAGAAACCACTGGCTCCAATTAAGAACTGCGTTGTTCCCAATGGAGTAGGACCAAGTCTGATTTACGTGTGGCTGTACCTATCTTTCCGGCGTCACAGTAGACAGAAGACAATGGTTTGGAATGTGGCCGGCTGATGGCCAATGGCTGAGATTAATTCAAGCATTTCTTCCATCACTTTGCTGATTGACGCAGTGATGTGGGACCGAGGAGGCCAGAGTCACGTACTCTAGGGCTAGTTTTGAAGAAAGTTCTCATCAAGATAAGGTCAGATGGGGGGAGAGGCGGGGGGGGGGGGGGGAAGAAGATCGAAGTGGACTCTGAGGAGGTCTCTCGATGCCCAACCTTTGATGTACATTTGCCAGGGAATTGGGATCAACAGGAAAAGCCAACCACTTGCTAAGATGCCACCCTTCATCCACCAAAAAGGCAGCTCCGCCACGCTGTATCTACAGCAAGCAGAAGTGAACTCTACCTGGGAAATGTCATCATCCGGACCAGACTGGCATTATTGCATTGGACAATGGTTGTCAACAAGGAAACTGTGCAGAACTCCTGGGGGCAACTCCTTCCCTTCACCTGAAGGATTGCAAGACAGGTTGTAGTACCCAGCACTAGGAAGGAAGGCTTGTTAAGCATCTCCATGGAACGAGAGGTTACGTAGTTGAGTGTGACCTGTGAAGCAGACATCCATATTAAAGCAGGGAGTGTCAAATGACCAGGTACTCCGTAGAGCACCTGGTTTCAGAGACCCCTGTACTGTGTACTTCCATGCAGCTATATATCCATGCACCCTATACCTCCTGACTCCTCTTCTTGATGATGAAATCTGGTAGCCCCTTTGGGAGAAGGCAGGGCTTGCTCTGTATTATGGACAGCTAGTTTCAAATGGTTCTTGTACCAATGCTAGCACGCAAAATGCGGGCATGCAGTAGAAGCAATCGGGTCAGCAGCTGCAAATGTCAGTGACTTGATGTACATGCATATAGAAGCACTTTCTGATCCATTCATGAGCCATGATGTAGTGGCACCCAGGCCTTCTGGTTCTAGAATTTCCATGTGTTTATGGTAGCCATGCACACTTGTACCTTTCATATTTTGGCCTATCCGTTGGTTCATCTCGAAATCCTGGCTTTGTGACTTGGTCCATTTTTTACGCAAACACCACAAGAATTCCACGCAAAGGCTGCTTCCCAGAGCCACCAAGAAGGCATTATTACAGGCTGGACAAGCTACAAAAATAAGATTTTTTTTAATAACAAGTATGCACATCAATTACACAGTAGTCATGAAACTAAGATTTGCTACAGCTTTGTGGCATGAACACAAAGGCCATAGGGGTCCAAACAGAAATAATCAACTTAAGGACTACATCATTGTGGTTACGCAAAAACCCTGGGTGTCGCAACGCACACATCACCTCCCCAAACCCAAATTTACTATGATAGGTTATCAACTTCCATTATTATGCATTTCATTTTATTTTACACATTTTTACTTTATGCCCACTTGAATACTGAAGTTTGTTGTGCAGAAGACCCAGGTAAATGTTCCAGCATTAAATGTTCTTGTGAGATTTACACTTACCATAAAAGAATAAAGACACTAAGCAAATTCGCCCACCCCTAATCAGCGATGATGTCCAGTCCAGTGCACGCCACCCAACACACACATTCCCCCCACGCACATCCCCCCACGCACACACACTCTTGCTGAAGCAGCAGTTATTGTCCCTCTAAACTCAGTACTCCTACTCACCAGATGAGCCTGAGAAGATCAGTCTTAAGCAGGCAGACACCACGGCACAGATCAAGAAGAGGATCCAGCAGATGAAAGATGCGAACTGAAACCTATAGACTGTTCAGATGGAAGACAACACAGTCTTGGGTTACTATGGCAATAGAAAGAAAGTAAAACCAAGCCCCCATCACCCTTACCACAGTATCTCAATGAAGGCAGTGCCTAATGTACACAGGTGGTTGCAAGGGAATCAGCATTTCATCCTTGGGGAAGCAGGCTTACTTTTCAGCCACAGACATTGACCCAGAGCAAGAGGGAAAAGAGAACGGAAGAGAAGCTTAAGAACAACAGTGACAAAAGAGGAGGAAGGGAGGCCCTGCAAGAGTGAGCTGGAGAGGGACTGTAGAGAGTGGAGGAAAGAGGCATGAGGCGGACTCAAGACTAGGCAGCCTTGGTATTCATGAGACAAAGAGACAGGAAGTGTAGTGTGAAGGAAGAAAGAGCTTCCTAGGGAATTCTTTGGGTCCCTGTACTTAGTAGTAATTATTAAAAAATAATAATTGAAGCTTTACAGGTCCCTTTGTCTCCTAGACCAGACATGTTCCGAAGCTTACATGTCACTGTAGTGTGAAGAGAAGGAACACCCTCTTGGGCTTCAGTACTCTTATGGGTGATGTCAAAGGGCTTCCTTTAGAAGGTCAGCCAAAGTAATGTATATCTTTTACACCAGCTGTTTCTCCTGCGGACCCCCACTTATTCATTACTGGAACCCAGACACCCCCCAATGAATCCGGGGACCCCCACTGAGTCATTAGTTGAAGCAGGAGACATCGGCTTAAATATTTTCAGTGACTTGAACCACAAAACACTACACACAAAAAACAGTATTTATCAAACAAATACACAAAAAAATGTAATCATTTATTTAATGCTCAAACAAATATTTAAAAAAAACAAAATACTAGTCATCCACAGCACATTCTGTTTGGCGCAATGCATTGCTTCCACGAACCAAAATGAGAACACCAACTTAATTTTTACCTTCCAATTTTAAATTCCTTTACATTTATAGAACATTTAAAAATGTTCAGATTTGCATTTTCTTTTTTTCTTTAAATGTATATACCCTTTATTAATCTTTTAATATTATTTTATTTTCTAAGCAGTCGCGGACCCACCTGAGTAGTCTTTGTGGACCCCCAGGGGTCCACAGACCACAGGTTGGGAACCACTGTTCTATACTGCATGTCTTTTCATGTCCCTCGTCTCTTCTGTGATGACTCATTCAGTGAGGGACATTAAGATTAAAAATTCATTTTATTGTCCCATTCTGTCTTCAGCTCATCATCCTTTTCCACAGCTGCCCAATCAATCCAACACAACTCTGGGCTCACTCCCTTGACTGTGCTACACATGTTTTCGGGGTTAGCAACAACACGTTCACCTGCCTGGGACTTTAAGTAAGTGATTACAGGATCATTACTTCAGTGAGCGAGTGACAGTGAATGATAAGTCATACACCTCAGTTTGTGGCTCAGACCAGTTTCACATTTGCACTAACATGGATCACAAATATGCTGAACTCTCTGCTCACATCACACAAGATCAGAACTGCTCTTCCCAGGGATCACCAGAATGGTGCACAGCGTGGCTCCCACAAGTGTAGGACCTCCAATCTTACCCGAAACCCACCCACTGAACATGTAAGACATTGCTTCTTACATTGTACCCACTGCAGACAACCAAAATGGCAGGCTCAGTTCCAAGACCTTGTATCCATGGTCGCCACTGCTTAATAATGTCAGGTGGTCAGAGAACAAAGTGAGCCAAACACTTCATGATGAAGACAACCTCTGCCCTAAACACAGCGCCTCCGTCAACCCTTAGTCAACACTCCCACTTCCAACCCATCCATTCTACCTAGAACCCTACCCATGACCTCGACCCACCCACCCGATCTTGTACAATCCGCCATCACAAACTTACCATTCTGTTTCACAGGATCGCAACATGGCTTCTGGCAGATGAGGAGGGAGATCTCACTTATGGAGAGGGGAAGACTGAAAACTACTGCAGCAATCAGGAAACCCGCGACATACAGGGTCACTGAGAAAAACAAACAAGAAGCAGGATCATATGCGTTAATAAAGGGGGCATTTCATGCCAGGTCTCAAATATTTATATACAGCCTAAGTGTAATGCCCATTCACACATGTGACACAATGAATGAATATACTTACATGTATCCTCATCACTGGCAGCCAATTAAAAGAAAGAACCATGGCATTAGTACAGAACAAGCTTTGGGTTCACCACGTACATAAGTAATACTATCAGCTAGAACAGGCCTGTAGGAAAGTACCATCTTGCCTGGCATGTTACCCCCATTTTTTACTTGTGTGTCAGTTTGTTTTTGCCTGTCTCACTGGGATCCTGCTAGCCAGGACCTCAGTGCTCATAGCTGTGGCATGAATGTGTTCCCTGTGTGGTGCCTAACTGTGTCACTGAGGCTCTGCTAATCAGAGCCTCAGTGCTTATGCTCCCTCTGCCTTTACAATTGTCACTGCAGGCTAGTGACCATTTTTACCAATTCTAATTGGCATACTGGAACACCCTTATAATTCCCTAGTATATGGTACTGAGGTACCCAGGGTATTGGGGTTCCAGGAGATCCCTACGGGCTGCAGCATTTCTTTTGCCACCCATAGGGAGCTCTGACAAATCTTACAAAGGACTGCCACTGCAGCCTGAGTGAAATAACGCACACGTTATTTCATAGCCATTTACCACTGCACATAAGTAACTTATAAGTCACCTATGAGTCTAACCCTCACTTAGTGAAGGTTAGGTGCAAAGTTACTAAGTGTGAGGGCACCCTGGCACTAGCCAAGTTGCTCCCACATAGTTCAGGGCAAATTCCCCAGACTTTGTGAGTGTGGGGACACCATTACACGTGTGCACTACATATATGTCAATACCTATATGTAGCTTCACAATGTTAACTCCGAATAGGGCCATGTAACATGTCTAAGATAATGGAATTGTCCCCCCCATGCCACATATGGTATTGGGGTGCTAATCCCATGCATCCCCGGGGCTCCAGCATGGACCCCGGGTACTGCCAAACCAGCTCTCTGGGGTTTTCACTGCAGCTACCGCTGCTGCCAACCCACAGACAGGCTTCTGCCCTCCTGGGGTCTGGGCAGCCCAGTCCCAGGACGGCAGAACAAATGATTTCCTCTGAGAGAGGATGTTACACCCTCTCCCTTTAAAAATACTGTAGGTGTTAAGGGCCTGAGAGGAGTAGCCTCTCCTGGCCTTTGGGAATGCTTTGAAGGGCACAGATTGTGCGATCCTTGCATAAACCAGTCTACACTGGTTCAGGGATCCCTCAGCCCCTGCTCTGGTGCAAAACTGGACAAAGTGAAGGGGAGTGAGCACTCCCCTGTCCATCACCGCCGCAGGGGTGGTGCCCAGAGCTCCTCTAGCGTGTCCCAGACCTCTGCCATCTTGAATGCACAGGTGTGAGGCAACAATGGAGGCCTCTGAGTGGCCAGTGCCAGCAGGTGACGTCAAAGACCCCTACTGATAGGCGATTACCTCACTAGGTGGCCAATCCTCCTCTGAGGGCTATTTAGGGTCTCTCCTTAGGGCTTTTTCTCAGATAACGACTTGCAAGAATTCACCGGAGTTCCTCTGCATCTCTCTCTTCGACTTCTGCCAAGGATCGACCGCTGACTGCACCAGGACGCCTGCAAAACTGCAACAAAGTAGCAAGAAGACTACCAGCGACATTGTAGCACCTAATCCTGACAGCTTTCTCGACTGTTGACTGGTGATGCATGCTCTGGGGGCTGTCTGCCTTCACCCTGCACAGGAAGCCAAGAAGAAATCTCCAGTGGGTCGACAGAATCTTTCCCCTGCTAACGCAGGCACCAAACTTCTGGTTCAACGGTCCTCTGGGTCCCCTTTCATAGTGACGAGCGTGGTCCCTGGAACACAGGAGCTGGATCCAAGTGACCCAGACAGTCCAGTGGTCCATCTGTCCAAATTTGGTGGAGGTACGTCCTTGCATCCCCACGCCAGACAGTAATCCTATGTACTGCGTGAACTGCAGCTACTAGGGCTTCTGGGCACTTTTGCAAGGATTCCTTCATGCACAGCACAGCCCAGGTCCCCAGCACTCCGTCCTGCATTGCTCAACTCGCTGAGTTGACCACCGGCTTCGTGGGACCCTCCTTTGTACTGTTGAGACGACCGCCGTGCTCAGTTTTCTTGAACCCGTGTTCAAGTACTTCTGCATGTGCTGCCTGCTTCTGCATGGGCTCTCTGTGTTGCTGAGCGCCCCTCTGTCTCCTCCTCTAAGGGGCGACCTCCTGGTCCTTCCTGAGCCCGGGCAGCACCCATTTTCTTCAAGCGCGACCTTTGCAGCTAGCAAGGCTTGTTTGCGGTCTTTCTGCGTCCTCCAGCACGCCGTGGGACATCTTCTGACCAAAGGAGAAGTTCCTAGCACCTTCTGTTGTTGCAGAATCTTCAGCTTCTTCCATCCGGAGGCAGCCATGTTGCACCTTAATCCGGGGTTTAGTGGGCTCCTACTCCCCCCGGACACTTTCGTGACTCTTGGACTTGGTCCCCTTCCTTTGCAGGTCCTCAGGTCCAGGAATCCATCTTCAGTGCTTTGCAGTCTGTTGTGGTCTTTGCAGAATCTCCTATCACGACTTTAGTGTGTTTCTGGGGAAGTAGGTTAACTTTACTCCTACTTTTCAGGGTCTTGGGGTGGGGTATCTTGGACACCCTTAGTGTTTTCTTACACTCCCAGCGACCCTCTACACACTACACTAGGCCTGGGGTCCCTAAGTGGTTCACATTCCACTTTCTTGGTATATGGTTTGTGTTGCCCCAAGGCCTATTGCCTCCTATTGTATTCTACAGTGTTTGCACTACTTTTCTGACTGTTTACTTACCTGATTTTGGTTTATGTGTTTATTTTGTGTATTTTACTTACCTCCTAAGGGAGTATATCCTCTGAGATATTTTTGGCACATTGTCACTAAAATAAAGTACCTTTATTTTTAGGAACTCTGAGTATTGTGATTCTTATGATGTAGTGCTATATGATATAAGTGGTATAGAAGGAGCTTTGCAGGTCTCGTAGTTCAGCCTAAGCTGCTCTGCTATAGCTACCCCTATCAGCCTAAGCTTCTAGAACACCTCTAATCTACTAAGGGATAACTGGACCTGGAAGGTGTAAGTACCATCAAGAACCCACTATAAGCCAGGCCAGCCTCCTGCAAGACCCCAGCGGCTTACCCTTCCCTCTTCTACTTACTGGGCCACAACTCAACCATAATGGCAGATGGGACACTCTTGGCTTCTAGAGAGCTTAAGACCTTTTGGTGGGTCTCCACTAGCTCCAATCTGCAGTCTACAAGACAACAGTGGATCTATTGGGCAACAGATGCGAAGTGGACGCGTACCGCTCCACACTATGTAGGCCAACATGTCAGAAGGATGAGAAATGTCAGGAAGGGATGGGTCGGCCATACTGTCTTCATTGTCTGACACCTCACTAAAGGGGATACCCAATGATTACCTTGCCCTCATCTCCCCCGTCCACAAATCTCTCTCCATAGATCACCTCCTCCACTTCTGTCTATCAGATCTCCCACACTAGTCCTCAACATGTCAACAACAGCATCATTGCGGCAGTGGGCAGCAGGGTATTATGGAAGTTTGGTTTCAGAAAGCACAGGGGCTCCTCAGGATAGGAATTGAAGGCACACATCTTTGATTACTAGTAATCTATTATTGCTAGGTACAGCAGCGGTGATGGGACTCTTCCCCTCCCTGCCATTATCCCTCAATGTATGTCAACTTGGGCCCTCGAGGGATAGTGAAGTCAAGCACAGTACGAGTGTCTTTGGTGGTATGCCACCACACAGTGGAGGGCACGGGTGCTTCACCCATCAGAGTGCAGTGCACATAGAGGATACATTGGGTAAACATGTCTACTGAGGACTGTGCGGTGCATGAACCCTCACCTACTTCCATCAGTTTCTTCTGTACCGAACAATTGCACATGTTTCCTTCACAAAGTGTCAACCAGGTCCCCCAGGCTCCCTATAACAAGATCTCAAAATCCATCCAGTTTGGTTCATTCTTGGAAACCAAGACCGATTGGATACTAATAACTGTACCTTGAAACGAGTTTCTATGGATTTATAGTCTCCAAAACTAAACTCGGACAACAGAGCGGTGGCCACGGTAAAGATCAGCACATGGATTTTGAGTGCTAATGCTTCTACAAACATCCTCCTCTGGAGCACGACAGCATCGCTGTATGCAGCGTGAGAATAAAGGATTTTTTTCATCACATAGCACAAAGCCACCAACCATCCTTACTGCAACCAATGGGAGCGCTCACAGAACCTGCTAAAGAACCAGGTGTAGGTACCACCGGAGGTGATGGTGTGTTACCAGCCTTCATAGTTCTAGAGCAATGGTTTTTAACCTGTGGTCCGGGGACCCCTGGGGGTCCTCAAAGACTACTCAGGGGGTCCATGACAGTTTTGCAAAATTAAATAATATTAAAATTAAGTATATACATTTAAAGAAGCAAAACTGAAGATTTTAAAACTTTCTATATTTGATTGTGAATTAAACAGAATATTTCAATATTTGAGCATCTGTTTTGTGCATACTTGTTTTTGTATATCCCTTTGAGGTTCATATAATAGAAATTGCTTAGGCCAGGGGTCCCGACTCCCATAATATCTCAGTTGGGGTACCCAGTTTCAAGTAATGATTCAGTGAGTGACTACATAAGTCAAAAGGTTAAGAACCTTTATTCTAGAGCACATAAATGACTGACCACATTATAAATTTTTAGGAAACTAAGTGGTATCTGAAAGTTGGAGTGTGGCCTTTGCTTAACAGAACACTGGGGCTTTTTGGCAGAAGCTGATGGATTTGGAGACTTCCACGGTCATTCACCATCAGCACTTAAAGGTGGGTCCTCAAAGAACCTGGGCCCTATGGAGTCCTCACGCAGGGTGTATCAGACGATTAGTTGTTTGCATTGCATCGAATAATACCACCCCAAAAAGACGCTAACAGCAAGTCAAACTATATTGCAATGAGTGTGTTGGGTTCAAGTAAACACCAAATCTGAGAAAAATGTCTAGGCATATTTAAAATATACTTTGCACTTCACATTTTTCGATTAGTAAGAAATTTACAATGACTCCACGGATAAATTCTAAGAACACTTAAAGTTAAAATTGTGTCACCCAAACGATTTGCACAAAACTGATCCCATGGGTCGCAAAATGCTAAACAAAAAATGTCAAATTTCTTTGAGGCTAGAAACTCACCAGTGCTTTCTTGGGCAATCTGGTAGGAGGTTTGCAATTGGCTGACTGGGTTCCAGGCGACACAGATGTAGGAGCCTGTTCCTACCTCCTTGATGACCAGTTCCGAGGTGTTCCCCTCGCGGGTGATGTCCTGCATCAACTCTCGCCCATTGTTCCACCACGTGAGGTTCCAGACGTCACCTGAAGCTTCACACATTAGCCGGACACCAGAGTCACTACTCGATAGGATTTTCATCACCTTTACCTCAGAAATGGGCTCTAGGGTTCCAGAGAGAAGAAAGACCATCATGAACCTGAAGATCTGCACCATCAGCTCTCAAGCCGTGAACAGCACCACATGCCTTCTGGGACTTGTAGTTTTGCTTATTCCATTAAAGCAATGGGGTAGAAAATCCCAGCATGGAAGGTGCTGTTGGCTAGCAGGGCAGAAAGAGTCTCTGCTGTCTGGAGTACTGATAGATGCTGTGACTGGGAACACAACAAACATCTAAGAAATGTTTCGTGAATTACAGAAAAGGTTTTGGGGGGGGGGGGGAAATGGACTCCAATATGGTTAGGCTATTAGCCACGTGTAGGTAGGTCCAACACACCTACAACCTCACTACTTTCAAAAGTCTTCAAAGAAGGAATGCATTTGTCCAGCTCATTTTAAATAATTAGTATTCCAGGTTATTTAGGGAAGAGCTTTATTTCCTATGAATACTTCACCCTTCCATGCAATGAATTAAATGCCATAGCAACCCTTCTGTGATTATGCTTATATCCTGCTCTCAAGCCTTATCAAGAGGCCCTCAGCTGGGAAACTGGTTAAGGGTCTTAAAGATGCGCCAGTCCCTTTTAGTAGAAGCCCCTTTGGTACCCATTGGTGACGTATGGGCAGGAAACACATTGATACTAATTTTCACTTCTCAGCTCCCCATCACTATAATCTAAATCTTGTAACACAAAACACCCAACAGCCAGAGCAGCACAATTGACTCCTTTGCTCTTGGGAAACATTGGCAACACAAGTGATGACATGACCTTTCGTCTACTAGAGCCCCTCGATTAAAGGCCACTTAAGACTTGATACAGTCCACATCCTAGTCGAAGGAGAAACATTCACTCCTTTTTCTCTCAGGGAAGCCGTACCCAACCAATAGTTCCTTCCAGGTGCTCTTGAGATCAAAGGCAGTCTGGAGCAGACCAGAGATGCTGTGGTCCAAGGGTCCTGCTCCAGAATTCATATCCAACCAACAATTCCTTCCATGTGCTCTTGAGACCAAAGGCAGTCTGGAGCAGACCAGAGATGCTGTGGTCCATGGGACCCTTTCCAGCATCCATATCCAACCAATAGCTCTTTCCATGAGCTCTTGAGAACAAAGGCAGTCTGGAGCAGACCACAGATGCTGTGGTCCATGGGACCCTTTCCAGAATCCATATCCAACCAATAGTTCTTTCCATGTGCTCTTGAGACCAAAGGCAGTCTGGAACAGACCAGAGATATTGTGGTCCGAGGGTCCCACTCCAGAATACCGAGTGGCGGAAACCACCTCTGACTAGGGCTAGTGCTCGAGTGTCCTTGTCTGGAGCACCAAAGGACCCCCTGGACACCCATCTGCCCTCTGGAAACAAACGTCTTCCCCAGCCACCCAGAACGCTCAGCTTTCTTACCTAGACTTCTTCCCCAGCCACCCAGAACGCTCAGCTTTCTTACCTAGACTTCTCTCAGCAGTAATCATTTATCTTCTGGGATACCCCACACAATGCCCATGTTCGACATGGAAAGAGGTCCTTGGGTCACATCTACAAGCTGCAGCCCATGCCTGGTTGAGCCAGTACGAGTGCCCTGTGCTCAAGTGCACAGAGCAGACCTAGAAGTCTTGCCACAGGGCACAGGAGATGTGCATTAACCACTGAGCAAGTGACAAATAAAGCAGATCGAACAATCCTTGCGCTGTGATGCCATTTATGGAAGGGTCTTTCCTTGTGAGTATTATAGCTCCATTGTGGCTATTCACTAGATTGAATGGCCCCTGCACCCACACTGGCTGGATGCTCATACTGCCTCCTGAAGGCCATTTCCTTGTGTAAGAACAAGCAAGTGAGTCACCCCATCATCTAATCCTCCCCCCCCCCCTGGAAAGCCAAACTACATTAACATTAGTCCTCATCTTTGAATTATTTAATGACATACTTTCTGGGGAAAGGTTAAGAACACTTTGTTTTGACAAGAGCCTTTAGGTTTGTGGTTTGGTCATGAGCCTATAGGTTTGTGGCTTTGACGAGACTCCTGGATTATGGCTTTGCTGTTAGTGTAATCTGGGTTTAAGGGGTCAGGTTCTCCCTGTAATGTCGACGTTTCACTGCGTTTGTAAAGCTGACTGACCTTTCAAGGGTGCTGCAGCTTGAGGTGGTGAAGTGACAGTGTACAGGGTGGGGATCATCCCCATAAAAAAAAAATATATATATATAAAAAAGCCATTCACCGCGGGGCAAGCACCAGCGTCTGGAATATAACTGGGTGATAAATCTGTCAATTATTCTCCCTGATCTGTAACTAGAGAGACATCTTGCAACACAAGCACACACCTTTGCCCCCACCAAGCATCGTCATAAAGTCAAACACCCACAGCAAAACACTAAATGCCAGAACATTTCCATTCTTACCAATGACTTTCAACAGGACATGGTTCTTATCCACAAACATCAAGTGCAGGATGTACAGGCCCTCATCATGGGGGGTCAGGTTGAGTAGCCTCAGTGACGCGTTGTTAACGGAAAAGATGATCCGGTGCTGATACTTCTGGAATATTTGTGGCTCATCACTTCCATAGTGATAGGTCAGGATCCACAAAGGTTCCTGATCTCCAGCCTTCTTGACATGCCACTCCAGCACCCCTTCTCCTTGCAGCTCTGTCGCTACCCCGGGGAACAGGACGTCGGACCCATGGTGACCGTAGACCTGAAGCTTTGTCGGATCTGGATGTGCTGCATCTCCTGGAGGTGAATTCAGGGAGAAAAGTAGAGTTAGTGTTTGGGATGAGGCTGCCTTTCCCCTCAGGAAGACAACTACCATAACAAACAAAACTTCCTAAGTAAGAGGAGACCGCGCAGGCTCAGTTGTGGAAACAGATGGCCGACTCGCAGGGGGATCACTGCCATGGAAACGCCCCACACACAGGACCATTCATGGCCACATTACCAAGAAGATAAACTCTTCAAGCGAGGGCATCTCATCAATCGAAACCCCACCCAGATCAGACGTAGGAACAGTAAGGCAAGACGAGGACACACATCTTCTCTACCTACACTTCAGGCTTTCAAACTAATTTCCATGGAGTCTAAAACTCGCCCCTGCCTTTAGTTCCCGCACATCAGAGGTCGCTGCCTGGATGGACCTAAATTGCTTGAAGTTGAATGCAGGGAAGACAGAGATTCTGGTCCTGGGCGATCAGAGCAATACTTGGTCCAACGCATGGTGGCCTAAATGCCCTGGTCCTCCCACCACCTCCCAAGCCCAAGGTAAAAATCAGGGGTACCAGGTTTGAGATAAACTTTCCTTTGATGCCCAAGTCACTGCTCTTTCACGAAAATGTTTTGGGACACTAAGATCCCTGAAGAAAATTCTTCATGTCTTGCCTGAAGCTGCCAAGCAAAAAAAAAAAAAAGCCTGTACTCCAGGCACTGGTCTCCTGCAATGTCCTCTAGCTGGGGGTATCGCAGTCCCGCCTGAACAGGTTGCAACGAGCTCAGAGCGTGGCTGCTAGGACATAGCTTACTCTCCCCAAACCCACCTCAACACTGCTTTGAGGAAACTGCACTGGCTGCCAGTAAATCACAGAGTTACTTTTAAGGCTCTATTTTTTACATAGGGCGTCGCCTCTCACAGCCCCAAGTACCTGCAGTCAATAATTACTCCCTAGATTCCGACCTTAAGATCGACCAGTGCAAAACAGGCTTTCATTCCCAAACTCAAAATAGCCAGAACAGGAGGCTGTGCCTCCAGTTATCTTGCATCAAAAATTTGGAATATTCTTCAAGCGGGTATCCAGGGAGCCCCCTTGAAACTCTTTTCAGAAAGAAATTGAAGAACTGGCTTTTTGGATATTGTTAATTCTATTCTAGCTGTAAGGGCAACCTCTTTTCCATTTCTCTCTCCAAAGTCAGTATCCCAGAGCAGAAACCCAAATGGTTTTGACAATGCCTAGAACACTTACAACAAATGTACCTTGACAAAGCCTAGGTCACTGCTTTTTCTCCATTTTTGATTTATCCCACCTTTTTCCAACACATTTTTTTGCTTTTTGAACTACATACAACTCAGGGCCCATTTATGATCAGGTCAGCATCCTTGTGTACCCTCTAACAAGATGGCGTGAAGGTTTCATATCCCCTGGCTTCTAAAAGTATACAGCCCCAAACATTAGGGGGGGGTAGGGAGACTACACTGCCTCTCATCCCAGTAGTTCACCCCATTGCATTCTGGTAAATGCAGTACGCGTACTTCAAAGTTGCTGTAGTTTTTCATTTTCCATCAAAGTTGGAGCAGGTAGTGCAGTTATCTCTAGACAGGTGTTCTCCTTTGTCAGTAGAGAACAGAGAAAAGGCATTGGGGTTGCTGAGATACCAGCCAAGTCCTCACAGGTCACACTACCACTCAACAGGCACACAGGTGCGTCCCAGGTGAGCTTGTCAGCTCGAGGGGGCTTTTTAAACACAAGGGGGAGGGAGTACACTGCTTCTCATCCCAGCACAGTTCACCCCTAACATTAGCGGTATCACTGATGAAGTCAGTCACAACACCTATTCACATTACTCATTAAACGCCTACAATCACATACAGCATAGAAGTACTATGTGTACATGTCTGCATGTATAGAGACATCGTAGCCCTGGAGAGAAGTATAGCTCAGCATCATAAAAGCTATATGGTGCTTACTTCACCTACCAGAAGAGCTGTGAAGGCAAGCAGTGCTCCATGTTAAACAAGGTATAGGGTGAGCGCAAATAATGATAGTTGTAGGGGCACATCTCACATTGTTTGTGGCAAATCCAAGGAAATTAGCAGCCCAACAGAATATTTATATTTGCAGCATTTCAGGCTCACAGGCTTTCACCACCTCTAAACTGAAGAGATCCAATTAACTTCACATCTGCTCAACGGTGTGAAACAATAAATAAATATGGGTGTGCCTCCGACGGAAGATGGAGGTAATCACCTACCTTGCAAACTCACAACAAAGGGAAACCCCCTTCACACGCCCCTCACTCGTCCAACTCA
Organism: Pleurodeles waltl; assembly: GCF_031143425.1. Classification (NCBI taxonomy): domain Eukaryota; kingdom Metazoa; phylum Chordata; class Amphibia; order Caudata; family Salamandridae; genus Pleurodeles; species Pleurodeles waltl. Next base: position 24,454,851 of record NC_090436.1, read on the forward strand.
GCACCCTCCAACCCCTGCCCCCCAACCTACTTACCACCTGGGCCCCAACCACCGATGAAAGAAACTGAAAAAAACATTAATTCCATCCACTCTGGATCCCCCTCCAACCCCTGCCCCCATCACATCTACAACAAAGCCAGCCCAACCATCGCCCCCAAGCTTCGCGACATAATCAACACCTTATTCGACACTGCCACCTTCCCAGACCTCTGGAAGCACGCAGAAATCACTGCGCTCCTAAAAAAAAAGCCCAAAGCCGACCCGGACGACCTCTCCAACTACCGCCCCATCTCTCTCCTCCCTTTCCCCACCAAGGTCGCTGAGAAACTAGATAACGCCAGCCTATCCCACTTCCTTGAGGAAACCAACACACTCGACCCCTCCCAATCCGGGTTTCGCAAGAACCACAGCACGGAAACCGCCCTCATCGCATGCACTGATGACATCAGAACCAGAGTTGACAAGGGCGAGACCGTCGCACTCATCCTCCTAGACCTCTCCGCAACCTTTGACACTGTCTACCACCACACTCTCCGCACACGCCTCCACAACACAGGAATTCAACACAAAGCCCTAGACTGGCTCACCTCCTTCCTCACCGATAGAACCCAAAACGTCAGCCTCCCACCTTTATACTCCACTGCCACCAAAATTATCTACGGAGTCCCCCAAGGGTCCTCCCTCAGCCCCACTCTCCAACATTTACATGACCCCTCTCGCCAACATACTCCGACCACACGGAATCACCATCCTCTCCTACGCAGATGACACCCAACTCATCTCCCTCACCCGCAACCCCACCACCAAAACCAACCTCCACGCTGCACTCCTTGACACCGCCACCTGGATGACAACAAATTACCTCAAGCTCAATTCCAACAAAATCAAAATCATCATCTTCAGCCCCAACAAAACCATATGGGACGACTCCTGGTGGTCCACCACCCTAGGCCCCACACCCACCCCCGCAAACCACGCACGCAACCTCAGCATCATCCTGGACCCCTCCCTCTCCATGACCCAGCAAATCAACGCAGTCACCTCCTTCTGTTTCCACACACTCCGCACGCTGAAAAAAACCTTCAAATGGATTCCCACAGAGACCAGGAAGATCGTCACCCACGCACTCATCAGCAGCAGGCTAGACTACGGTAACGCCCTCTACGCCAGCACCACACTCAAACGCAAACTCCAGAGAATCCAAAACACAGCCGCACGCCTCATCCGGGACCTCCCCCGCCACAAACACATCTCACCACACCACAAATCCCTTCACTGGCTCCCCATAGACAAAAGGATCACCTTCAAGATCCTCATCAGTAGTAGGAAGGGATACCTTTCATCACCATTTTAAAAGTGACAGTTATCCCTCCCCGGAAGTGACGTCACTTCCATGACTGGGACTTCCCGTGCCCCTAAGAGCCATCCCCGGAAGTGACGTGGGTGCAGGGGGTGTCACGTGGTTTGTGACCTCATGGTGTCACATGTTAGCCATGTACCTGGGTCCTAGCCCCTGGTTGTTGGTCTATGGGCTGTGTAAAATGTAGGCATTAGTGTTGTGCAAGTGGTTTCAGAGCTTGAGAGGGACAGGTCTGGACATGTCAGACCTTCAGGGGCAAGTGGCTGTTAGGGGGCCTCTGCACAGGGCGGCGAAGTGGGCGGTCTGGCCAAACCTCCAAACTGCTGACTAATCCAAAAACAGGGGCTGGTCAAATGATATTTTTGTTAGAGCCAGCCAATCAGTTTAGAAATGCAGGTCTAAAACAGCTGTAGCACTAAGAGTTCCCAGGCCATGGGCCACAGGTGTTCAACATATGTCAGAGTCTAAAGTGACCATAGAGTTAAAATAGTTTTGAGATAAACAGAAGACAGACAGTGTGAACCTAAAACAGATGCAGCCCAAAGAGTTCCCAGGCAAGGGTCCAATGGGGTTCAGCAGATGTCAGAGTCTAAAGTGACCATACAGTTAAAAAAAAGTTTTGACATTGTAAACCTAAAACAGATGCCTATTTCTAAACCCAGCCGCCCACAAAAGAAAAACCTATGCATAATCAATAGGGTCAGCTATATAAAAACAACACCCCCATTCACAGGGTTCTTTTTCTCAACTACATACTGGAAGTTTACAGGGAGCTTAGGCTTCCAGAAACCCTCCAGGAGAAAAATAGGAAGGCCACAGCCCAGCTTGATGATGCTAAACCTCTTCTACTTAAGGTCTGTAACTCTGTTGTATGTGTATATGTTCTATTATAGTTTAACATAGACATAAGCCCCAACTTTTTTTATTTTTTAACTATACCCAACAGAGTAAAATGCACATGTTTTTAAAATGCTACTAATGTGTGTTGTGAGCTGGTCAGCAGTAATCTGCTGACTACAATGTTTAATTTGTATATATAGGTTCTGGGGCTATGTATGTGAATGTATTTTTTGAGGGTCTGCATTTATTTTGGGGGCGGGCTGGTAATGCTTAATTTGTACTTGTGGGTTCTGGTGTTATGCAGTTGTCTATTTTTGATGGTCTGCATTTATTTTGTAGGGTGGGTCGGTATTGCTTAATTTGTACCTGCTAGTTCTGGGGTTTTGTATGTGAATGTATTTTTAGGATTTGCACTTATCTGTGGGGTGGGACGGTATTGTTTGATTTGTACTGGCTTGTTCTGGGGCTATGTAGGTACATGTATTTTTTAGGGTCTGCATTTAATTTGTGGGTGGTTCGGGGCTATGTATGTTAATTTATTTTTCGGATCTGCATTTATTTTGTGGGTGGTATTGCTTAATTTGTACTTGCTGGTTCTGGGGCTATGTATGTGAATGTATTTTTAGGGTCTGCACTTATTTTGTGGGTTGGCTGTAGGGCTTAATTTGTACATGCTGGTTCTGGGGCCATGTAGGGCCCTGTATTTTTTAGAGTCTGCACTTATTTTGTGGTCTGGTGCTGGGCTTAATCTGTAATTGTATGTTCAGGGGCTATGTATGTGCCTGTGCCTTTGAGGGTGCACACTTATTTTGTGGATTGGTGCCACGGTTTAATTTGTACTTGTATGTTCAGCTACTCCCCGGAGACGTCCGGCGCTCTGGGGTCCTACGCTATTAAGTTTTCTGCGCTGTTCGCAGAGACTACGTAGTCTCTGAGAACAGCGCTGAGGCTTTAATAACGATGGTCTCCCAACGCTGAACGCACTCTGAGCAGAGAGATCTGCTACCTTGATAACGCAGTCTCCGGGCATCTGCAGCCTCAGAGACCGTCTCAGGGTTTCAGCAAGGTGGCTCTCAAGCCGCTGGGGAATATCCCAGCGGCTTCTGAGAGCCTCCTGGGAGGTTTAATTACAGAGAATGCCGCGCGTATTTCAGCGCCATTCTCTGTAATTAAACCTTCTTGCCACCGGCTCACTGAGGCCTTGTGGTGTTCCCGAGGCCTCGGCGAGCCGGTCGCTTGCCGCCAGAGTGCGGCAGCGGTTTAAATGTTTAGTAATGGTGCGAGCGTAGGGCCTATGGGGCCCTGACCACGCACCCAAAAAAGGAACAGGGTTTTGGGGGCCTTGGGATTAGGGCCCCCAGGGCTCCATAGGGCAGCATTTAAATATATATATATATATATATATATATATACACACATAAAAAATAAGTCATGTGACCCCCTGGGGGTTCAGGGGCCCCTTGGGGTTCACATGGCTATTTTTTTTTAATCAAATACAAAAATAAAAAGATCTTGAAATAAATTAAAATAATAATAATGAAAAACTAACCCTGGCAATCAGGCTCAGACCCCCAAACCCCCATCCACTCACCTTAGTTCAACAGGGTCTGTTGTCCATGGTTGATGCCGTAAAAAAACCCTAGGCCTCACACATGCTGAATCCACAGACGGCCATTTTTTAAACAAAGACTGAGGGGGTCATTACCTGTTTTGGAGGAAGCACCGCCAACAGGCTGGCGGTGGTTCCAGGGGAATTACGACCGCGGCGGAAGAGCTGCGGTCGCACCGCCGGGCCCGGCAGTTTCCCACCACAGTGGTCCTGGCGGTTGTAATCCGCTAGGGCAGCGCTGCTTGCAACGCTGCCCAGGGGATTACGAGTCCCCCTCCCACCAGCCTTTTCATGGCCGTTTGAACCGCCATGAAAAGGCTGGCGGAAAGGGGAGTCGCAGGGCCCCTGCACTGCCCTGCCACGGCACCATGCAGCTTTTCACTGTCTGCACAGCAGACAGTGAAAAGCGTGACGGGTGCAACTGCACCTGTCGCACAGCCGCAACACCGCAGATTCCTGTGTTGCAGCCAAGATCCCCGCTGGGCCGGCAGGCGGAAACCAGGTTTCCGCCCGCCGGTCCAGCACGGATCTCATAATGGCCACCGCAGGAGTGCGGCTGCATTGGCGGCCGCCCGGCGGTTCAACCTTGGCGGGTGAAGGTTGTAATGAGGGCCTGAGTGGGTGCTGTTGGAGCTGGCTCCGCCTGGGTGCTCCACCCTGGAGGTTGGAGTTTAGAGAGAGCTCCGCCCCACACATGGTTCAGAGCATTGTTGAGCTATGGCGAAAACCCGGCTTGGATCCTAGGATCCGGTTTCCAGTCTATTGTACATGTATAAATTCTAGGAACTGTAATGTTTTTTAAATAGGGCTGTGTTATATTTTTTTTACAAATGGTGTAATTATAAGGCATTATAAAGACCATAGGGAGCATTGTAATACGAGTAAAATAAGATTATGGAGCCCTTAGAATTATATAAATAATGTCTTATAGAGACAGTCTTAGAGCTTATGTTGAACAAGAGCGTCACCATGCGGACTTTGTTTATTAAACAATGTATAGTTTTTGAGAAAACCTCTACAAATGGCTCAGTGTATTATACTTTCAGAATATAGGGGTTCAACACCTGGCATCTTTAGAGATTTTTTTATTTATTATTTGTTTAAATTTTATTATTTTTTTTTAATTACATATATATATTTTTTTAATTATTATATATATATATATATATATATATATATATATATATATATATTATTTTTCTTCAACACTTGGCATGCTTTTATGAGGGGCTCATGCATATAACATTAAATGAGTTGTGTTTAAAGGCAATTCTGTCTCTCTTGTACGTAGGACCTACTAGAGTCTGGGGCGTCCCCGGCGGAAATGGAGACATTACGGCAGGGTGAGTTACAGGTCATAGGGCGTTCTAAACAAAGTTGTCATGATTGTTATTTTTTTATTTTACCATTAATGGGTTCACATGTGGTTGTGTGCTTGTTCAGGTTATGAAGCAGAACTACAGCTTGCGGTTGCCGCTCTACAACTAATCCTCCATGTTCAAGACAGGCCCTGCACAATGTCTCAGGATAGCGCTTTTGCAGGTAAATAATGGTGTTCTTGTGTAAACACCTTGAAAACCTAAAAAAAAAAAAAAAAAAAAACAACCATCCCATATTGGGTACCCTCAGGGAGTTTGTATAGTCTATGTATTATATTGTAAATGTAACATTTTTTTTTTCTTTTTATCCTGAGGTCCCCCTGGGGGAGAAGCGACACCAGGAGTAGCGACCCAGAATCTGGATGGGAGCTTTAAAAACACTGTCCGCAAAAGGAAGTCCCCAGCGTCTAAGGACGGCCCGCCTATTAAGAAGGGGCCCTCACGCCAGAAAAACCCAGGTGAGTTTTAGAAACTGTAGAACCAGATGTATACATGCCTTAGTGTGTCTCAAACCTCTTTCACCCCACCCCTAGGTATAGCAGCTATAACAAACCCTAATATGTATTTTGCTATCTTTACATCCTAGAGTCACCACACAAGAGCTCCAGAGGCGCCAGCCATCCGACTAAATGGTCGCGGTCGTCTTTAAAGGTCAACACCGTGACAGTTCAAAACCCCATAGCGCCATCGGTACTCGTGAACAACGCAGGCCCCCAGGACCTACCCTGCAGCAGCTCTACAGACACCGGTCATGGTCCAGGTACAGCTCTTAACTACACAACACCAACAGTCATAAAGGGTATGACCAGTATCACGAACACTTCTGCAACAACTACCAGGGGCGGTGGCTTGGACACTCAGACACTGTCATGCTTACAACACCGAACGCACAGCTGTTTGTACCGTGTGAAGCCTCTGGAGGGGCCCGAAAGCAGTGCAGCAATCCTAAAATAAATCGGCTGTCATTAAAGAATCGTAAGAAGAAGTTGCAGGCCCCTGAGCTATAAGCTGGGCCCTTAGACCTATCTTTTAAAAACGTTGTTAAGGTTCAGCCGGTTCCACCTATGTCCCAACGTTCTAATACAGATGGGTCTGTCAACGCCCTAACCCCTCCAGTCTGTACACCTAGCCCACCACGGTTACATGACTCGCAATGGGAAAATGATCACCCCGTAGAGGATCCTTATTCCTATTGTATAGGACTTCTTAAGGTGCTAGCTGGTACTGCAGAGAGTTCTGAAGCCCCTGCAACTCCCTGTGACACTTCTAAGACGACCCCCTCAAAGCTGCAATCAGCAGGGTCTCAATCAGCATCACCCATCCACTGCACTGCCTCTACATCCGAGGCCATGAGTTATTACGATAAACATTTAACCTCCCCATGTCTGATTTCCCACGTTACACTCCCAGGAGCATACGACCCCACCAGCCCTGCACCAAGTGCCTGCGCGCAGGTCTTCACCATCCTCATCAATATACCCCGCCAGCAGTATAGGATGGAGCGGCTCCGAAAATCAGAGTTTTGGAACACCCTCTAATGACGATCAGGCCTCTCAAATCCCCGGGGTGTTCACATAGGAACCCTGTTTTTACGCCCCGTGACAGTCCAACTGCACAGAACGGGGGTCATAATGTTAACCAGGGGCCTACAGCAGGGGTTGCTCAGGGAGTTGGCAATCATACCTCTAACGTCTCAAATAATGACCCAGAAACCAACCCTTCTAACCGTACTAGAGTCCTGGACACCTATATAAAAGAAATACACCAGTCTGTTAGACAATTAAAATTCAGACTCCGTCTAAAAACTTTAAAATTGGGTAAGAACGGCTGTAATACAGGGGCATCCAGAGCGACCGTAAAGGCTTTAATACAGCGGCTGGCTCAGTGTAGAAGCGAGGTGGTCCAAGCATGCGATTCTGCAGTTGCAGACATGTATAACATACCCGCGTGACTAGGCATGCATGCAGACCTAGGGACTGTAAGACCCGCATTTACTGATACAGCTGTCTTTAGGTCTAAATATATAAAGAAGACCCAGAATTTGCTCAGTAAAGCTCTAAGGATTTTACGAGCGCTCAAAACTCAGAAGCAGTGTGAGTCACCACCTAGTGGTTTAAAACACGTAAAAATAGAACCTTCGACAACTAGACCACATCCCATAAGGCCTCAAAACATAGAGTTAGGAGTTGCTACGGGCATTTACAGGTCCTCAGTGAGTGATGGTCTGAGCAGGCTCAACCCTAAACATTCTGAAGGCCCCCCACCCTCAGTAGGTGAAGAGTCAGGGTCACCACTTGTAAACACCCTAAATGTTATTCAGATAGGCGGTGGCAGGTTACCAAAAACCAATTGGACCTATAAGACACACAAGTGGGCTGGTAGCGCTAGAATCCGCAAGCTTTTAATAAAAGTTAAAGAAAGCCAGACACTAAGTTACCCGCAGGTATAAAAACACACCTACAGCTAAGCATAACCAACTATCTGTGGTTGATACCACGGGAGCCCTCCAACCACCGGCAATTCCCATGCTGAGGCTTCAGAACAGGTGTTTATTGAAAGTGTGAGACGTATAGTCACAATGTAGAGCGGTTTAGCACTACAGAGCATTATGAGGAGTTTAGGTTTGTTAACCTTGATCGCCTAAACTCCTCAGATCATGGTGTTATAGCTATACACCAGGCTGTGCAAACGCTAATAGAATGATTGTTACAAGTTGTGGGGCCTAACGATTTCTTTCAGATGCATTTTCAGGGACAAGGTATCAATAGTCCCCTGTTCACCAGACGGTCGTCTCGGGATGTGTTTGACGCTGTGACGTTTTTAGAAAACCTATCTAAACTTTAACAGAGCAAGGCCGAATTACTGGCGTATGGGTCCTTTAGAATCATCGCCCTCGTTGTCAGTGGTCACGAGGGTGGTGCTTCCAGAACCTTAAAGAGCGTCATGTACAGTAAAATCATCGGCAAGAAATCTTGTTGATTGCTGGACTTTAATACAGGAGCTACCAATATGTGTCTGGCAGCAAGCATTGCGGGGTTGTTGGTGGACCGCGCTACCCCAGACACCGTTATTATGTCGATGGCGGCAGCAGCCCATGAGGTGCTTCAACTACCGCCCGACAGACTGGTTGGTTTTGGGGACCTGGGACTTTGAGAACCACTTTGCAGTGAAGGTAAAAGTTCTATACCACGACGGTTCTTGGAAGTACTTCACTACCAATGAAGGTGTGAAAAACAAGACCGTTTATGTGCTACATCATGAAAAACACTTTTACGGTGTCTTGAACCTGAAGGGTTTTCTAGGTGCCAAGTATGTGTGTGAGCATTGCGATCACATATACAACAACAGGAACAAACATCAGTGTGAATTACACTGTAAAATGAGTCAGGGGGACAGGTGCGTCATCGCCGCTCAGAAAGTGAACTGCGCCACATGCAAGATGTTTTGTCGGTCGCAAGACTGCTTAAACGTGCACATCAGCCTAGCACAGTGTGTCCGTAAAGCGGACTGCGGGGTTTGCGGCCGTTACACAGCTGCCAAACACAATTGTAAAAGGTATGCAATGTCCCAGGACTACAGCGGTTTTTATAGCCGGAACAACACACGCGTGTTACATGCTCAAAGGCCACCCCAAGAAAAAAACAGAAGATTATATAGTATTTGATATAGAGTGTACGCAAGAGACGGGTGTGCACCAGCCAAACTACATTTACGCTCACCATCTAACAGGCGATGAAAGCTGGGAGTTTGAATGGCGGTCATGCGTGAATGATTTCCTCAACAAGTTCATGCAGCCGAAATACCAGGAGTATACATTTCTGGCTCACAACTCCAAAGCATACGATTCGTTCTTCATTATCCGCGGCCTGATTCGTGAAAAGCTGTCCGTTGACGTCATCACCCAAGGTTCCAAACTGATGCTGCTAAAGGTTGTGCCTTTTGACATTAGGTTGATAGACACCTTGAATTTTCTGCCCATGAAGTTGAGCAAGCTGCCAAAAGCCTTTGGTTTTGAAGGCTGAAAAGGTTATTTCCCTCACTTTTTTTTTTAACACATGGGCTAATCAGAATTACAGCGGGCCTATGCCTCCGCCCGACAGTTATGATTTCGAGTACATGATGCCCTCTGAAAACAAGTTTTCTACAGTATACGATGAAAACCGTGAAAACTGTTTTCATTTTCAAACCGAATTGAAAGCTTACTGTCAGGCGGATGTTATGATATTGCGAAAAGCGTGCAACCTTTTCAGAGACGTTGTGGTGGAGATGACGAAACGGGTCAGGTTTATTAAAAGCAAATCGCGCAAGAGAAAAATAAATAAACTGAATACCTGGACCCTTTTCAAAACATTACTCTGGCTTCAGTGTGTATGTCTATTTATAAACACATGTTTTTATTGTATGGAACTATCGCTTTAGTACCGCCTGACCTCTATAACGGTAAACAGAAACGTTACTCCACCCCGTCTATTCAGTGGCTCATGTACGTCTAGGGGAATGAGAACATCTTTATTCAGCACGCGTTGCAGGGCGGCGAATACCGTCTGGGCAGCTACTACCTAGACGGGTATCCATTAATTAACGGGGTACCAACCGCCTTTGAGTTCAACTGGTGCTTTTACCATGGGTGTCCAAGGTGTTACAAACCCCACGAGTTTAATAGACTGCAGGGCACCACGTTTGAACATCTGCACCAACGGACTCTGGCGAAGGCGCAGTATATTGAAAGCTGTGGCTTTGTTCTGAGAACCCTCTGGGAACACGAGTGGTTAGAGGAGCTAGCAAAAGATGTTGAACGGGCACTTTTATTAAGAGCCGGCAGCTACCTTCACCGTTGGAACACTCCGACGCCTTATTCGGCGGTCGTACCAATGCCATACAATTGTACCGCATCGCTGGGGAGGGTGACAAAGTACACTACTATGACTTCACTAGTCTGTATCCGTTTGTGAACAAGGTGAAGTTGTACCCTGTGGGGCATCCTACGATCATATACAGGAACTTTAAGCCTCTCAAAGAGTGCTTTGGACTCGTTAAGTGTCAGATTCACCCTCCGCAGAAGCTTTACTTTCCGGTGCTCCCGTATAGAGTCGATGGTAAGCTAATGTTCCCCCTATGTCGAACATGCGCTGAAAGTAAACAGACTAGCGAGTGCCTGCATAGTGATGAGCAGAGGCTGCTGGAGGGGACATGGTGTACCACAGAGGTGCAGATGGCCCTCGAGAAAGGGTACCGTCTCTGTAAAATCCTGGAAATTTGGCACTTTCCAAACACCACAACCCAACTCTTTTCTGAATACATCAACTTGTTTCTCAGAGACAAACAGAAGGCCTCAGGGTATCCCGACTGGTGCATCGATGAGCCCTCAAAGAAAAAGTACATCGCTGATTACAAAGCTCGCGAGTGTATTAAGCTGAGACCTGCGTTCATTAAGGTTAACCCCGCCTGACGCCAGTTAGCTAAGTTCTGTCTCAATTCCTTGAGGGGAAAATTCACTTAGCGCACCAATTTGTCAAACACATCCATCGTCACAGATCCAGACGAGCTTTTTAAGTATATATTCACACCGTCTTATGACATTTCCAGTTGTGAATTTATCGACGACGAGACGGCCGTTCTATGCTGCAAATACACCAAAGAGTACCCCACAACGTGTAACAATATAAACATCTTTATAGCGTGCTTCACAACCGCTCACACATGACTAGAGCTTTACAGTTTGTTGGATAAGCTTCAGGAGCGTTGTTTGTACCATGACACAAACTCCGTTATTTTTGTGAGTAAAGAGGGTGATGAAGATCCTCCGCTGGGTGATTATCTAGGGGATTTGACCAGCGAGCTCGAAAAGGGGGAGTACATACTCGAATACACCTCCTCTGGACCCAAGACCTATAGTTACAAGACCTCTAGCAACAGGGTTTGCATGAAAGTCAAAGGTATCACTTTAAACGTCAACAATACAGTTAAAATAAACTTTGACAGTCTGAAGGGTCTGGTGCACGAGTACTACACATCGAGCGATCACAAAAACACCAAATGAATAGTCGTAAACCACCCAAGCATAGTCAGGTCCAAAAGAAAGTGGGAAATTACAACACAGCCGCTGTATAAAACCTTAAGAGTAGTGTTTGATAAACGGGTCCTCACTGAGAACTATAAAACCCTACCGTACGGTTATTAAAAGACATTAGAGGGTCGAACCTCAACAGCTATGGACACCAGGTTGCAACACCCCTTCGCCTGCATTTTAGCAGGTCCCGCAAATAGCGGTAAAAGTTTTTTTTTTTATAAAGAAACTGCTAGAAAACGCTCCCAGTGTTTTATCCCAGACCCCTAACAACATTGTATGGCTTTATTCCTGCTGGCAGGATCTTAACACGGAGCTATCCCTAAAGTTCCCACACATCCGATTTATAGAGGGCATCCCCGGTAATCTCAACGACGATGACTTGTTACCTAAACACCTTGTAAACATGATCGTTGTGGATGACCTCATGCGTGAAGGCGGGGCCCACCCAGAGATGGAGCGGGCTTTTACTCAATATTCACATCATCGTAATCTGAGCATATGCTACATAGTGCAGAACTTGTTTTACAGGGGTAAGAGCAGCCGTTCCATAACTCTCAACGCCTCATACCTGGTCTTATTTAAGACCCCCGAGACAAGCTTCAGATATCAATTATAGCTAAACAAATGTACCCCGGAAACACACAGTTTTTCATGAATGCGTTTAACGACGCTACCGCAAAACCCCATGGCTACTTACTGGTAGATTTAAAACCCAATACTCTAGAAGACTACAGACTGCGCGCCGGTATGCTGCCACCTGACTTCCCGGTCACTTACACGCCCAAAGCCTATAAAAAAGACCCAGTAAGAAAACTTTTATAACATTTACACTCTAAACCTAGTAATATAAGGTCACCACCATGACTGCGAGGCTGCGGCGTAATTTAGGCCTCCTAAAAATGCTGATCACAGCATTCGAAAAGAAAGGCTATCCTTTGTGCTGCCTCGGACGATTTATTGGCGTCCATTTCAGAAATAGCCTTAACACCCTAAAAGGTAATGTCCCGATATCAACGAGCCAGTTCCGGGTTCTGAAGAAGAAGCGCCACATTATTAAGAAGCTCGGCAATAAGAGGGTGTCGCTCCTCTCTAAAAGGAAACTGGTCAAACAGTCTGGTGGTTTTATAGGGTCGCTGCTAGGTATAGCTATACCCCTAATCATCGGTGTCATGTTGAGGAACTGATGGAGCATGCCCACAAAATGTACCTTGTACCCCACCAACAGCTGGAACAGCTGAGCCCTTCTACCACCGACGTCTGGGACATACGCAAAAACAAGACGCAGCGTCTTGACGCTGGAATCAAAGTCATTTTTAACCGAACCGATTTAAAACCACACGAGAAAGCGGGGCTTTACTCAGGAACCCTTCAAAACTTTCTACAGTATTACAAGCAACTAGCCTCCAAAAAAAAAAAAAAAAAAAAAAAAAAAAAACCTTACCCTGTATACCCCAGATGCTGAACAGCCGCCAGCACCCCCTGTGGCGCCTCAAGACCTTGGACCCTCACCCACCACGGACGCCTTTGTCGTAGACCTTTTAAAAAATATAAGTCACAAGTATAGAGGGGCTGCTCAAATGTTGCTCAGTAAAATGACTGCTACTAAAGATTTGACCTCATGGAAGACCGGGGTGAATTCGTTTACAAGGGTCAGCCGGTTGCTGGATCCCACATGTTTGATCTGGCAGTGTGTACTGCCCTTGTAATGAGGGTCAGTGTTAAAGACGAGGGTGTGGGGTCTTTCTGGGCCTATCTTTTCAGGTAACCCATCGCTAGGAAACACACCTAAAAAGTATTTCTTAGCGTATTTATGTCTACTTAAGAAGTTGCGTATCTTAGTAGTGTCCATTTTACAAGCTTTTAATGATAGTCAAACATAAGTTGACGGACATGATTGACCTGAATAACGCTGTCAAATACCGAGAATACAACCATGCTCACATTGGTCGCCAAGGCCTGTGTAAAGCGTATTTTAGCTTTTAGATTTCCGTTTTTGATCAGGTTGTAGTGGTCACCGTCTTCCATGTCAGGAGTCAGGTCGAACGCAAACAGCGTGTAGCCAGCCGAATATCCCTCTCTTAAAACAACGACTCCAGAGTCCCACAGATGTTTCCCCGTTATCAAGACCAGACCGAGATATTCCCGGACAAAATTGGATGTTCCAAAATTTGGCGTGAACGGTTTTCCGGGTATCACAGCGCCCTCATGAACCAAAGCTGCATAGTTGATGTCTAGTGTTTGAAGTTGAAAGGGTTAGAGTTGTAGAGGCCGCTAAAAGCTGTATTGTCCGCATACCCTATGATGATGAGTTTCGGTAATTGCCCCAGAAATAGATTCTGCTGCTGCGTTAATCTACTAACGGTGGGGATGCTGAATATCTTCAGAGCAACTCTTTCAATGGCGTATTTGGCGTTCGATAATTGTAAAGCTTCTGCATGGGGTAGCCTGACGCTCGGGGACACTTTCATTCTCTTTACAAACATGCTTGCGGACAATATAACCAGTTTATAGTGCTCTGCATCGCCACTGATGAGACAGAAAGCGTCCTTGTTACGATTGAGTTTGATCTTGAGATCTATACCGTTGACTAGCAGCTTGTCTTGGAAGAAAAGGTCTGAATGTACGCGCCCCAGGAGATCAAACTGCCTACTGCCGGCGGCAAAGCTGGCTCTTTTTTAAAAATCCTTGTTGCCCCCGTCCAAAGCCGTGTTCTCAAAATTCGGTGTCTTTGTAGAAGAGTCCGGCTGAAAGTTGTGTGTCCAAGGCGTTGCAACTGTAATTTAGAATACTCTCTATGTAGGCCCTGTAGGCATACATGTTATCACTCTGCGTGACGAGTCGATCGCCTAGGTTAATGTCCACTTGATTAAACATGGTTGCGATGGGGTAGGCGACGGGGGCAACTCTAGCATCATCCTCGATGTCCGCGCCATTCGCTTATTTTACAGACGAGGTATAGAAGAGTGTTGTTGAGGTCCAGATACATATCCGTGGACCCCGACACATAAAACTATCGGTGCAAGCGGCGTCAGAGCAGCTATAGGCGATACTTCCATGAAAAAACTGTTCTCGATGCCGGTCTGTGTGGGTTTGAGAGAAAACATATCTAGCTCTGATTTGGCGCATTCATCCAAGGCGCAGTGTACGAAGGCCATGCTAGTCAATTAAAAAAAATATTCACACTAGAACGTGTTTTCTTTTTCTTGGAAGATCTTTTCCGCCTTACGACTCTTCTTTTGTGTGGGCCTTTTGAAGAAGTATGCCGCTTCTATTAGGGCATTGGCGGCCCCCTACTCCTCAAAGCCCTTCGCTTCCTTTTAACACCCGCACACGCATTGCACATCAACCCCACTCCTTCTTGGGGCTGTCTGTTCATGCATTCGGCAACAGCCGATGTTACAGAGCCCACGACGTCCTGGGCTATGTTCGTAGCAGCCGCTTTAACATGCGGTTTTGCAATTTCATACCCTCTTGTCAAAAAGGGCATGGCTCGCCTAAACAAACTCCGAAAGATGCCCCCCAAGCCGGCCCCGTATAAAACAGGAGCCCCTTGAAAGTAGGGCGGGGGCCCTCCATAGCCAGCCTGAACTCTATAATAGTCCACGTACATCAAGGGATCTTCGTATGTTTTCATGATGACCATTGCAACTGCCTAATAGTCACTGTTGTGGCGCGGCCTTAAATGAAGCTCAACAATAACTTTCCCGTATTTAAAGGCCACCAGCTCCGACTGGTCGTCGTAGACCATGATGGTTATAGTGTCAAAATGGTTTTTAGAAATTGCCACATAATCGGAGTTTGTGATGCTGCATATTAACCATTGTGTTATTTTCACCCTTCACAGGGATCCATCTCAACAGCGGCGAATAACTATCCCCGACCCTCTGTGGTTCTACGATGTCGCTATACACGTAGAGTGTATAAAACCCACTGTTAATATCGGGGCACGTAGGGTCTGGATCCACCTGTCTTTTCACATGCTGCACGGTCCCTAACTCTCTTTGTAATTTAATGGTACAGGTAAACCTGGTATCGAGCTCTGGGGCTTTAAGAAACACTTTTCTTCTAACGTTATCCGACACCAGATGTATATTCGCATACTCTTCAATGCCGGATATGGCTCTGTTGATGGCCTCGACCACTGATGCAACGGTGGTGTAATACCCGTGTGGGAAACTCACGGGAAAGCTAAGGAAGTCCTGAGAGCGCTTTATATGAAATTTAGCCTCATGCTTTTTAAATGTATTCCACGTTCTAGGGTACTGTATCTCCGTTAGGGCCACCTCCCGCGGCCCTTTCAGGTCCATGGGTTTCACCAGTTTCACTGTATAATTAGAAGTCTGATTGCTGGGAAACATGTCCTTCGAGGCGTTGGATGGTATCGTGATATAAAAAGGGAAGGTATCCATCTCTGCGCTTACAGCGCGACCTCACACACCGTGCAGCGAGCTGGCCAAAACCCAACTGTTCCATTTCTCGGGCCACCCTCGCCATTTGACCAGCGCCTGTCTCTTAGCTCTGGTGCCTTTCCTTTTCAGAACCTTTTCAACCCTGTACATCCAGTTTGGATCGTAGGGCACCTTCTTCGGTGTAAAAGACGCCTGCTACCTTTTCCCTGTTGTAGTCATTTAACCTGTAAATATATACCCCTTCTTTAAGCTCCACACTTTCCACTATGAATATCTCATCGCTGAATGTCTGTTGGTAGCCTTTGGTGAAGACACCCTTCAACTTTGAAACCCTGACATGATCCCCTTCTTTTAAATCCGCCACAAGACGACTCCCGTACACAGTTCGCCACACCATTAACTAATTATCCCTGGTTACCTCCGCAGGGGACATTTTGATTGTCCTATGATAACTGCTCTTATAAACATCTATAAAAGCCCGTAGAACATCCACGTATCTGTGGGTATTGCTGGCTGTGAAATATTGCCACATCTTTGAGTTTAAAGTTCTGTTAAAATGCTCCACAACCGCCGCTTTTACCTCTGTGTGCATTACAAAATGTTGAACAGCGTGTTGCTTTAATAATTTCTGAAAAGGTTTGTTTAAAAATTCCTTTCCGATGTCTGTAGTTTTGAGGTATGCGCCCTCTAGCGGAGATGTCTTTAAAAACGGCGGGGACACTGGTACCACTTTTATTGTTTAACGCTTCTGCATAGGCGTACTTGGACAAGACATCTATGACTGTTAATATATACATGGTGCCGTTCTTATGTTTTGCTAGATCTTGACAGATTAAGTCAGCCTGCCACTGATAATCAAGCTGCGCACTAACAACGGTTGCCCTCCTCTTAAAATGTCTCCTGGCAGGTTTGTGGAGTGAATAAGCCTCTTCCCCCGCTAACCAAGTCTTCACCCCGGCTCTATTTACAGATTCATTTTCAACTCTTGCCCTTCTAAATAGAGCTTCGGAGCCTCCGAAGCTCCCAACCCCTAGTGTATTGTAATAAAGCTTCCTTAAAGCAGCCCCTGTCATGCTGTCACCCTCCGCAACCATGAAATGAAAGACGTATGTTTTGTGTAAGGTCGTTTTATTAAACATAAAAAGATAAAAGTGAGTCGGATCATAGACCTCGTGTATTTGACATTTTGCGGTATATAGCTTATAAACGGTCAAAGCTGTGGAACACAGTGGCCTTTTGCCGGTGTATACATAGAACGACACATGTTACACATATTATTCAGCACAGTTCTTTTTACCATGTCTCAGCGTCACAAACTTTGATATTTTTATAGCTATACTCTCAATAGCTCTAGACAAGACTTCCCGCTCCCCCCGCCTATAACTCTGGACGCTCAGGATACTGACAGCGTTCAACAGTTCTAAGTCAGACAATACCGAACCTTTATTTGTGAAATAATCTTAAGTCATGAGCTTCAAAGCCCTGTGTAGCCCTGTCAATGGTGAAAGTCTTAACTCACGAGCCTGATCTTTGTCCGAGCTCAGGTATTTATCCGCTGCGGGTAGCCAGGCGCTGATACACCATTTGGTGATACACACAGGGTTGCTGCACTGCAACATGGCCAAAGGTTCCGAAATGTTCAGATACCGTAGAGTCAAAGGGTGTATTTCAGCTATTCTTTCTTTAACCAGCACATATATCCATCTCCCGATACAGATATAGCCAGGGTGTAACTCAGACATCTTGCACCGCGACACTCTGATACACGTCCTAAAAGTGAGTAAGTATGGAGCAATAAGTAACAGTTATAGTCTGCTTTTTAAAACAACTTTCGTGGGGCTAAAGACTTCAATCTTCTGTTTTTATAATAAATGTCACACATTCGTTTTTCTATGACCCTTTCTATCATGCTTTTGTCAAAATAGGGACATAGCCCCTGCATACGTTTTGAGCTTGGCTCAGCAGCGTATCGCATCTCATTGACAGCAGCTGCCAAGACCTTAACCATATCAACGTGGACACCTTTCTTCACAGCTGACAGCCGGTACACCACCCTCAACAACTTATATACCCTATGGGGGTCTAACCGGTTACAAATGTGGCGAATTTTTCACACAGTGTACGATTCGTATAGACATTTGTGAGCCTCCTGCTGAGGTTCGGTAATTTTATGCCCGTAACACAGATCATAATAGTCCCGTTTAACACACGTGTTCACAGCGGTCGCCGCAATACCTTTAACTGGCCATATTGGCTTCATAGGGTACGCCCGGAGTTTCCTTTTCAGAATCGGGGCTATTGTAGGTGCAAACACATTTCTTACGCGGCTCTTTGTTCTGGCTCGTAATACTTTCAGACTGTCTGGAACAGCATAAGCAGTAAAAATTTACGTTGTTAACCTTTGGCGCAAACCACTCTAGAGCCTCTCTTTCTGCAGCTGTTTTCTACGGTTCAAACAGAAACCCATGTCTTCATAAACAGGCGAATTCGGTGGTGGTACACATTCTTCAGCATCTTCAATGTCGATGAAGTTGACTGCATCACTTAATTCAGCTTTCGAGGCTTCGCTGTTGTCACCCTTAATAAGGGATATCAGTAGCGGCAGATCCTTAAGATGGAGCTTTTCAAGCCGCTGGCAAAGTTCCTCTTGAAAAATGGTAACATTGGTATCCCTATCATTAGGGGCAGCCTGTTGTGCATTCTCATCCATCGTAAGAGGTGTTAGGATCCGGTAATATCTACTGATAGTGTTCAGGGCACCTGAGGAGGCGGCTTTTCTGGCGAGCGGATTGTATCTCTTCATGGCGCCTTGACAAGCTGTTTCAGCAATGGTTCACGGTATGGCAGGTGGCTCTAACCAACTCCTTATATGTATTCCACAGTTCAAAAAGGGAGGGCGCCTCTACAGCACCATGAGGTCACAAACCACGTGACACCCCCCTGCACCCACGTCACTTCTGGGTGCAGGGCTCTCAGGGGCACCGGAAGTCCCAGTCACGGAAGAGACGTCACTTCCGGGGAGGGATAACTGTCACTTTTAAGATGGTGATGAAAGGTATCCCTTCCTACTACTCCCATCCACGCACACAAATCCCTCCACAACACCGGCCCAACCTACCTCAACGAAAGAGTGATCTTCCACACTCCCACCCGCCACCTCCGATCTGCGACCTCGCTCTCGCCACAGTCCCCCGCATCCAACGCACCACCACAGGAGGCAGGTCCTTCTCCTACCTCGCCCCCAAGACCTGGAACTCCCTCCCCACCAACCTTCGCAAAACCCAAGACCTCCTGCTTTTCAGAAAAAACCTCAAGACATGGCTGTTCGAACAGTGTTCCTCCCCCCCCTCAAACCCCCCCCCCCCTCCCCCCCCCCCCAAGTGCCTTGAGACCCTCACAGGTGAGTAGCACGCTATATAAATGTTTTTTTATTTGATTTGAGAAACAATCTTCCTTCCTAATATACTCTATGTGGTTCTCTATATGCCCCAGAAAGCTTTTCTGGACCATCATCTTAAAAAAATAAACAAAATAAAAAAAAGAGAGAAAGAGCTCTCCAGCCCAAAACCCAACCAGCAACGATCAAAGGCCACAAACCTCTCCCTACTGATTACGTTCAAAGGTGGAAGATGTTTAGTCCAATCCCCACAACTAGACAAGTTTATAAAGCATGGAATGGATGTGTATCCATTTTTGGACTGATTTTGACACAGTTCTGCATTGGTAGTTATCATTGATTTTGCATGCCCCTTTGGAGAGCTGCAGATGGCGTGTTCTGAGTAAACAATGGACTGGTCTACAGCATTCATGCTTTTCCGATGCTCCATGCTACTGCCAATGGGCGCCAACATCTAAGTGTGCAGCTTTTAATCATTCTAGGACTAGTGTCTGGGCCACTGACGCAGCAGTTTTCACATTATTATGAATTTGACATATAATCCATCATCTGCTCCATAAAATGCAGATTTTAACAAATATGAATGATGGTTCTAGCTCAAACGGATCAAAAGTTACTAGAAATCCAGCAACATATGCTCAGACGTAGTGGAAGGTCGCTTGCATAGGTTAACTGGTCACCTCTCATTCGCTTGTTTCTACATTCAGTTGTTAAATGAATACTAATAATTAGGTGAAATATTTAACGTGTATAAAAATTAAAATAATGAATACTATCAAAAAATGTGCCACATTAGGCCGCATAATTTGCCTTTTCTTGCTGCATAATTTAGTCAACCCTGCCATAATTGTGTGCTCTCCTGCCGCATAATTCCAGTGGCCCTGAGTAATGTATTGTACACCCCTTTACTATGTCTACCCTCTTCGCCACCTCTGCAGGGACAGGCATCATTTGGTGCTTGCAGATGTGATGTGGAGCCTCTCCCCTGTCCCCCGCTGGTGGTGCCAGAGGGGTCCAGCGTGTATTGCCATCCATTGCATGTTGCCCTGCCTGATGCCACTCTGCTGTTGATTGCAAAGGACGGGTTGCCCTCCCTGAGCCAGGGCCAGCGGCGAGCAGGTCAGCTGCTCTCCATGGGCCTAGCCCCCCAGGTGAGGGGGGCAGGGAGCTTGGTATCATATATGACGCCCCTGTCTTTTATGGAGATTATATCTGGCACAATAATGTACACACAGGGCATTGATGCGGTGTTTTAAAACACAGAAAAATATATGGTTAAGGGTGGAATAGTCTAATCACTCCAGGTGGCATTCCATCATGTTGCCCAGTGGGGGGTTGTAATTAGTTGCAAACAATATGCCCTGGCCCTGCTTCTATAGGAACAGTACAGGCCGGATTACTAAACCAGCTCCTACCTCAAAGGGACACAAACAATCACAGACAGATGCTGGCCTCTCTGGGCCCAGGTTACCCCCTTCCTATTAACTAGGCGCTGCGTCCCATAACTAGATAACCAACCGATCCTTGGTGGTCACCGAGCACAACACGGAAACACTTCCCACAAGAGATCAACGACAAGACCCTTCCAAACACACACCCTGCACGGTGTAGCGTCCTCTCCATGTAGGCAAGCGCTTCGGGGCCCCACTGAGCAGCAGTAAGCGCTAGGTAAATATTACAATACAAAGCAACAACCAATGGTGCAACTGTATTTGCCGTGGTATTTCGCGTCCCCGTGGGGTTTCTATAGCACATCCCTTGTGACAAAGGCTGGCACGGAGGCTGTCTGCAGAAACACAGCGCTATCTTCAAGAGGGTGGAAATTTCCATTCAGACTCTGGCAGGAGGGACGTTACTTTAGAAACTCGATTTTAGCTCGAGCTGGAAACTCCTTGAAGGAGAACAGATTAGCGGTTGTGTCGCAAGATGTCTTTTAACAGACGGCCCATGTGCACGCTGGGGTAACAAAGGCCCCCGGGGGGGGGGGGGGGGGTAGGGGTGCGAGCTCGGCACCATGCACTGTGTACGGGCGGCGGGCATCTGGACTTAGAGCTCCTGTCTGAGGCGGGACACCTTCTGTGGTGGGTACAGGAGGGGCCTCATGTGCTCATTAACGCCACACCCTGTCCCCTCTCTTACCCACGCCGGTCCAGTCTTTAATCAATATTTACACATTGTTTCTATAACTTTCTTTACATCTTTCTCCCCCCACCTTGTTCTGGTTCGTTTTATTTTGCAGGTCCCGGTGTTTGTGCGAAGAAAACAATTTCTGGGGGGGGGGGGGGGGGTATCATGCAGAAGGGGCCCTTTAACTGCCGCGAGGTGAATGAGCCCCCAAAGCTGCCCCACCCCCCCGGGGGACCCCTTTGCTGGGCACTGTACCCCGGAGTACATAGAGCGGGGTCGCTATCAGCTCCCGTGGGGCAATTAATCAACCATGGGGGGGGGGGGCACCCTCCGGAGGTGTCTGGGGAGAATGAGACTCGGGTCCCCCCTGCATTAGCTGCTAGCAGCAGCACCCCAGGGGGCGGTACTAGGATGCGGGGGTCAGGTCTAGGGTCCCCCCGCATTACCTGATGGCAGCAGGACCCCAGGGGGCAGTACTAGGATGCTGGGCTCAGGTCTAGGGTCCCCCCGCATTACCTGCTAGCAGCAGCACCCCAGGGGGCGGTACTAGGATGCGGGGGTCAGGTCTAGGGTCCCCCCGCATTACCTGATGGCAGCAGCGCCCCCACCAGCAGCAGGGCGCAGAAGGTGCTCGTGCCGGACGGGGAGCCCATGGTGCCGCCGCTCTGTTCACACCCGCAGCCTCCGCCGACTGACGCTGAATGATGCGAGAGGAGACTGAGATCCAGGCTAGAGTCCGCTCTGACGCTGGACCGCGCCCATCACGCCACCTCACGCCACCTGAAGTAAGGTCTCCACACTTAGATAACCCGTATAGAAAATACATGGCGCTTTTTAGGGTCGAACCTGCGCATGGGTATCGCAACGAGACGCTTTAAGTTATTAGAAAAGAGCTTGGGCGTACCGTCCAGTCACGTCAGTGTCTTTCATTGGTTCGTGGGCTCGCCTGTTAGAATCTGCTTGCTCTCATTAGTCGAAAGCACGCATACGTCATGCCTTTTCCGGTGGTTAGCCCGCCTCCAGTGCCCCGCGCCAAGTACTGAAAACATGCGCTTGCTGTTTTCCATCCGGTTCGTGGACTATTTTTTCTCTATTTTCGCAGCGCGATCTCGCTTGGCAGAAGACGAGCGATTTGCATAATATCGACCCTGTTACACAGTTAATTGCACTTTTTCCGGTTACCTACATAATTACACTTTTACCAATGAGTTTAATTCAGAGTGAAAAGTCCTGTTAGGAGTTTACAACGCTATTAGCTCTAACGAGCAAACGCGAGACCCGTTGCATTGCAAATGCTTGTTAACTTTTACTATGCAATCCCCGAGTAAAGCGCACTGACTCATTTCCTTTCAGACCTGTGTAGCACTACGTAAGCAACTGTAAATAAAGAAATGTGTTTTTTTAGGTGCTAGAAAATGCTGCAGGAAAAACATAGCACAGCCCAACTTCAGCACCTGGAGGAGGGCCAACCACCACCTTTCTATGCCCACTAATTACACCACCATTCTGTGCTCACTAATAGTAGCAACATATAGATCTATCTGTGCAACCCACCCAATACCGCTCCACAATACACAATGTGACTCCACAGCACAGTATGTCACACTCTCCCACTCCAGTCCAGTCCACACCACACCACTGCACTCAAACACAGCCAATAGATCTCATAGGGATCTCCACATAATTCCACTACACTCAACACCACATAATTAATAGCCACATAATTCCACTACACGTAACACCACACAATTCCATGCCAACCCACATAATTCCACTCCACACCACATAAATCCACTCCACAACACTCAACTACAAAACATTAACATTGACAATGCCTATAGCTCTCAGAATGCCAAGACTTACTGGCATGCTAGTGCTTGTTTTTTTTTGTAATCTTATATAGCACCAACTCGACCCAAGGGCACTGGAACGCTTTACACGAGCACCAGTTAGATTTATGTTTTTAGGCAGGAGGCAGATTAAGTGATTTGCCCAGGATCACAGGATGTTGAGCCTGTGATGGTGTTTTTCCCAAAACATGTCGCCCAGTTAACCAACCATTGCTTACCCAGGGAATCGTGCACATCCACGGAGGGTCTGCCTACGTCTTGTACAGTAAAGAAGTCACCCCCTGCTGCCCCTTTGTCAGGCCTACGGGGGTTGCGGAGGGCTCCAGGTGACTGCCTTGTGCACAGATCAGATATGTGGGGTAGGCTAGGGGGTAGCCCGTGTACACACATTAAATGTGTGCGGCTGGATAGAACGACTCCTGTTTGCTCAGAGTAGTTAGTGAGGGTAAGTGGCGTAACTCTGGTAGGCACATAAAATACATTTGTGATTATTAAACTCCGTAGCTGTCAAGTTACCTAGGTCCATGCATGATGTGCTGCTGCAGTCCAGGTTCTTTCCTTTGAATTCTGGGACTTGAAGTCACGTTTTATAATGGGATAAACAAGACTACAACTCCCAGATTTCCAATAAAAAATCCTGGCCTAGAACAGCACATCACACATGGACCTGGGAACCCTGGTAGGGCTGAAACTCTCCTAACCCTACTCTAACTTTTAGGTTCATAGTGGGCACCCTTCTCACCACGTATTTGCAACCAGCAGCAGGAGGAGGGCTACCCCATGAGTATACGGCTCTAGTGACCGTCATCCCTAGGTCAGTGAACCAGGTCACTCAGCGGGTTTTCCGTCCACCAGTAGACTCAGCTGGTCATGGGGGCAGCCGAGTCCTCATCTCATCTGATCCTGGGCTTCCCTTCAGCCCTTCACGTGCTATCACACATAGGTAAGAGGGGGTATGGCATTGGACTCAAAGCTTATTTTATGTGTATGACGTGATTTGTGAGTATGGTATTTTACATGAGGTTTTCTTGTGTGTCTGAGGTTTCACGGGAATATGTTGTACGGTGCTATGATACCCATGGGTCATGTGCGCACTTTATAAAACTCTCTAAATAAATACAATTAGAATTTTTGGGCACATGAGAATCCAGAGTCTGTGAGAACATATCAGAAATTTGAGGTGACAGGTGTCCGGCCCTTTTTCACAGATACCCACAGCACCGGTGGCACTCTTGGATTCTGGTTGGCTCCTTGATTCTGTAAACCCCGTGTATGTGGGTTCCCCGAGGTCTTCTGTCAAGCAAAGAGTTAGAAACTCCTGCACTCTGCCGTTGCCTCTTAAGGTTCGCCAGTCATCAAGGACTAACAAAATGCCACACTGCTGGCACCTGAGGCTGGGGCTATTCGGAGGCTGAAGATCCCTTGGAGCAGGAGACAACAAGCCTTGGTTGCTGCAAGAGTCACAGTGCACAGGGGTACCGTCCTGCAAGGAGAGGCAAGGGGACAACTCCAGACCACCATATGTGATGCAGGATCCACGCAGTTCTGGAGGAGAGCAGATCCACACAGCCGGACATCATTGCTGTATGTGCCTGCAGATGCAGGGGAGTTACTCCTTCACACCAAGGGAGATTCCTTCTTGCTTCTTGGTGCAGCTGAAGTCTTGCTGACTCCAGAGGATGCACAGCTGGGGAAATGTTGCAGTTGCTCGAAGGAGCCAGAGAAACAATGTTGCAAGGTGAGGTCGTCTCGGGAGTTGCTGTCTTGTTGGTTCCTGAAGTGTCCAGTTGCGGTTCCAGTGGGCAGAAGTAGAAGTAAATGATGCAGAGGGCTCCCGGTGGAGTCTTCCACGTCAAATCTGGAGACCCACTCACAAGGGAGTCCCTAAATAGCCCTTAAAGTGGGTTTGGTGACCAAGCACGGTGACCACCTATCAGGAGGGTCTCCGACGTCACTTGCCTGACCTGGCCACTCAGATGTTCACATGGGCCTCCGCACATCTTGGTTTCAAGATGGCAGAATTCAGTGGCCACCTGGAGGAGCTCTGGGCACCACCCCTGGGGTGGTGATGGACAGGGGAGTGGTCACTCCCCTTTCCTTTGTCCAGTTTCGCGCTAGAGCAGGGACCAGGGTTCCCTGGACTGGTGCAGACCAGTTTATGCAAGGAGGTCACCAAATGTGCCCTTCAAAGCAAACAGGTGGCTTGGGGAGGCGACCCCTCTGTAGTGATATTTGTGTGGTGACCACTGACTCCGTGTCGCACCACTTTGCACTTGGCTGAGCTGGCCACCGTCACATTAGCGGTCACAAGTTACAGTCTCCATTTTGTATTCAGCTTAGCCATAACTTTAACGCCACGAGTATCTTTCAGTACAAAACATGTTATGCAACGTGTTTTCTATTCTACGTGTCTGCTTGTTCTTTTCTCACCAAAGCGCAAGGACACAACGTGGAGGAGTCAGTCAGTCAACAAGATGAGGATGCACTACAATAAGGTTAATGGTACAACAGGGAACGGCTTAGGTTTGGGGGAGACACCTTGGGAAACTGCCCAGTTCCAACATGTTTCTTTCAACCCTGACCTAAAGTAGCCAGCATTGTTTAATACTTCTTGCAGAGCGGGAGGGTTTTTTCTAGAAATCTCCTTCCTCGCTTGTTTAAAGTATGTAAGAGACCCAGGTCGACAGTGAGAGATTCAGAGACCTCAATCAGGATTGAGACGTCGAATGCCTGATACATTCCCTGTGAGGGTAGATTTCTCTCTTTCTCGTTGCAGTCGCACTGGGGTCAAAGACTTGCTGGTAGGAGAAGGATGAAGCACCAGATAGGCCCCACGGTGATGCATTTTTATTAATTATTTGCTTTGTGTTGTGTATGAATATATATACCAATATTGATGTTTGTATCTTTGCATGTAAATATTTGCTGTTTATAGATTGAACATTCTTTGTACATGTTCTCACTGTAACTGTTGCACATTTTAAAAGTGCACTTTCCGCTATTCTGACCTTCCTTCACAAGCCTTGAGAAGTGGTATAATAAATGTCTTCTTCAGACTAAGAAGTGCATTCTAGAAATTCTTTTTGACTCTTTTCAGTGTGTGTATCTTGGCTCGGTCAGCAGTAAAGCAAAACACCCTCCCAAGCCTTCTAACACCTATTTCCAAGGGAGAGGGTGTTGCCTCCCTCTCCCACAGGAAATCCTTTGTTCTGCCTTCTCCTGCTTGAAGGGGTCAAGAAGTATGAGGGCAAAAACCTGTCTGAGGGGTGGCAGCAGCACAGGCTAGCTGGAAAACCCTAGAAGACTGGTAGAAGCAATACTGGGGAGTCCTCTAAGGAGCCCCCAGAGTGTATCGAATCATGCAACCAGTACTGGCAACAGTATTGGGATATGATTCCAACATGTTTGATACCAAACATGCCAAGGTTCGGCGCTACCACTATGTTGCGGGACACATTATACCTGTGTGCAGTACACAGGTAAAATGGCTTCCCCGCTCTTACCAAGTCCAGTGCAATGGAACTGGGGTTCGTAGAGGCACCTCTGCTCATGCAGGGGTGCCTTCACACACAGGCACCTGCACCCTGCCATGCCATAGTGGTGACTTACAGTGACCTGGTGTAGTGACCTGAGGTGAAAGGGTGCATGCACCTTTTCATGTAGGCTGCAATGGTAGGCCTACGGACACATTATTCATGGGCTCCAATGAGTGGCATAATACATGCTGCAGCTCATGGGGAACTCCTGGTGTCCCAATGCCCTGGGTACCTAAGTATCATATACTAGGGTCTTATAAGGGGATACCAGTATGCCAATTGTGGAGTGCACAAGTGTCCTAGGCAACCAAATTTAAAGGGAGAGAGCACAATCACTGGGGTCCTGGTTAGCAAGATCCCAGGGAGACAGTCTAAGAACACTGATAGCTGGCAAAAAGTGGGGGTAACCATGCCAAAAAGAGGCTACTTTCCTACAAATATCACAGATCTAAACTATATCTCATAATTTAAGCTGTGACAGCACTTTAGCTGTTTTATTGGAGTTGCACTGCTTTTTTTGTGATTCCCTGAACTTCCTCTACTGATCTTGTCTTTCTCCTGAATATGTTGTGGGATTATACCCTGCTGCCACTGGATAAACCAGTTTAAAGGCCCAACCTTTATTTATAGGCCAGACCAACAGGAGAGGGTCTATAATGATGGAAAGGGCCTTTAACTGCTCATACAGCCCAAGACAGAAGGTCAATAATCCCCCCACGTCCACTGAGAGCCGTATGTTGTAAACTGAACAGGTTCAATGAGAAACAAAAACATTTCACTGTCGGAGCAAAATGTCTGTGTTGGAAATTACCAACTTTTTGTCCCAACTCTTTTTGCTGGTTACAGAGCTCCATGACCTTTACCCCTGCTAAGCAGGCTTCAACCCTGCCTTAACTTCAAGCATTAATCAAACTCCGATGCCTTCAAGAAGAGGTGGAAAACCTGACTATTCTTCAGGGTCAGATTCTTTGTCAGGTACCACAGAGTGCCTGGATATCATGTTTTTTATAAATGTACTGAACTGAACAGAAAAATGCTTGATGCCAGGTTGCAATTTATTTTTTCAGTCCATTGCAACTTGGAAAACACATTTATTGTCATAATGGATGAATACTGATTTCCGATAGCTAGGCAAGTCACATCCACCAAAGCCAAAGTCACATTACAATTCTAGATGAGTATTTGCGGCCAGGGAGATACCCTAGGTGGTCAAGACAGCCAATGGGCCTCCATTCAATGGACATGAGTTTGCAACATTTGCAACTCATCTAAATTTCAAACATTGGAAGATCAACCCACTGCGGCCCTAGGCCAATGGGATGGTGGAGCGGTTCATGGCCACCCTGAAGAGAACCGTTCAACAGGATGAACAGGACAAGCGCGACATACAACTTGCCCTAAATGAGCATACAGTACTACACCCCACAACACAACTGGGAAGTATCTAGCGGCCATCATACTAGGGAGAGAGGTACAAGGATCTCCAGCTGGAGTGAGAGGGTTGTAGCACTGAGGTAAGACAGAGAGCAGAAAGAACTACAAGAAAAAGACAGACAGCAAAAAGGACAAGATGAAGAGATATGAAGGCTCACATTGAAGGGCTCAGGAGTCAGATCTCAAAGAAGGTAACTGGGTCCTCGCCAGACAAGCACAGAAAAAGAAAACAGATGCACAATACATCAGCAAACCCATGCAAGTAATGGCCAGTAAGGAAGCATGGTCACTGCCGTGGCCGACGACAGGAGAGTGACCCTGCAACATGTCCCACTTCTAGAAATATTTTTCAAGGAACAGGGACATGGCGCCAGGCGACTCGGAAGAAAGCAACACCTCAGTGGAAGAAAGTGAGCCGGGTAGACCACACATGGAACTGGTCGCTGCTGCTGCTGACCCACTTCCACTGACCCACCTCCATCCACCACCTGCTGACCCACCTCCATCCAACACCTGCTGACCCATCCACCACCTGCTGACACACCTCCATCCACCACCTGCTGACACACCTCCATCCACCACCTGCTGACCCACCTCCATCCACCACCTGGTGACCCACCCCCATCCACCACCTCCTGACCCACCTCCATCCACCACATGCTGACCCACTTCCACCACAACCATCACAGAGAAATCACCTGAAACCACCACAACTCATTAAAGAAATCACTCATTAAAAAGACACTGGTCTGACAGATGTCAAGCATATGGAGAATGGGAGACTCTTATCAAGTGGTGGGAGGAGATCTAGGGTCGACATAGAGAAGGGGCTTTAGGAGGTGGACATGAGATGACCAGCAGCGGGATGGTCATCTCTCTGAGGTGGGGCCAGGGAAGCAAGAGGAAGTTTTGAGAGCACAAAGAGGTCAGCATGGACAGGCTACAGAGATGGACAACATGCTGGAAGACCACTGCTCATAAATAACGAATTTACCTTCCATTGTTTGTGTGCTGTGCCCCATGTCCAGAGATCAGAGAACTGGTAAGTGTTAGAAATGGGGTTTCTGGTTGGCTAGGGTATGCACCTCAGCCAGGCAGAACTTACCCACTCTAGTCAGGGCAAGGGAGTTACACGTCCAAGATAACCCCTGCTCACACCCTTGGTAGCTTGGCACGAGCAGTCAGGCTTAACCCGGAGGCAATGTGTAAAGCGTTTGCACAACACACACAACACATGTGACGCAATATACACACCACAAAGGAAACACAACACCAGATTATATGAAAATATACTGTACTGTACACAACGTAATTATTAGACCAACATCACACAACAGTAGTATCCTGCTACTTTAGCAGTTGTCAGAACGTTACACATTAGTTACTCTGCAAACTAGCAGTAGTCACAAATAACACACAGGCTACTCAATATTCTGCAACTTAAGCAGTAGTCAGGAAACACGTTATTACACTAAAGCACTTTTCATAGGAATATCATAAAACGCCCATAGTAGGAACATTGGAAAACGTATGGCGTTAGAAAAACATATTAGCATGTCATGCCCATAACAGGAGCATTTGCATACACATATGTAAAAACATCAAACGTAGGTAGGCAATATATAAATGCGCAAAGTCTATAGTAAGAACTTAGGTTCTATATATTGGTCCTTTAGGGACTACCTGTGAGAGATGAAGAGGCATTTCCAGTGCCTAGAACGAACAATGGGGCCACCGGCGATCCTCTGTGCAAAACGGGGGCCTCCCCGATCTCCTGGGGAGCAGAGGAGGGTGACGTGCACCTCTTCTTGTCCATGAACGGGCCCCTCTGGGGACCATAAACACTGGGGGCCCCCCTAGGCCTCCACCGGTCCTCACGAGGGGGGCCCACGTCAGCCAAAACTGCTTTTGAAGGGAGGGGGGCGTCATGCACCCCCTCCGTGTTACAACGGGCCCCTTTTAGGGACCCGCGATTTCCTGGGGTCTCCCCGGGCCTCCACCGGCCCTCCTCTGGGAGGGGAGACCTCAGAAACGCCAGTGGCCCACGAGGGGGGCCAACAAAGGAGCCTAGCGGCGCAAGGAGCCTCCGATGAGGCTTCCACCCTGCCCGCAATGACAGGAGAGCCCTCTGGGGCTCCGGCAGGTGAGGGAGAGGCGTCCTCCTCTCCCTTCTCTTCCTGACGTCGTCCTGGCCCAAGGCAGGGCCTGCCGGTGCCCCAGGGGTGCTCCACGGAGCGGTCCTCGACCCGGGGGCACCAATAGGAGCACCCTTGCTCCAGCTGACGGCAAGGATGTTTTCTTCGTACCCCAGGGACACTAGAAGGTGCGTGAGTCTCGCGCTTTGTAAATAAAGGGTGCCCCGGCTGCATCGGTGATCTGGGGCATCCAGTAAGCGCTTTTCAAAGTGCTAAGGCCATACTTATAGCTCGGGTTGCGGCGGTGATTCCAGCATGAAACAGGTGCCTCGAAGTGCCTGAGGGCACAGAAGAGCGCTCTCTCAGCGCAAAGGGGATATCAAGGCAGCACTCCTCGTGCAGGGAAAAGTTACAGGGGCCACGGCACCCTGCCCCTGGGAACAATGAAGCAGGAAGGAGCACAAGGCTGGTGGGTACAGCTACAGGCCAGCACAGGGGGTGCAGATGATGGCAGTTCCTCCTAGTGACCAGGCAGGTCACAGGTTAGCACAGCAGCAGCAGTCCAAGGCGGTTTCCTGGTGAGTCCATTCAGCAGCGTCTTGTGTCCAGGTTCAATTTTCAAGAGTGTTCTAATTGTGGGGAAAATTCCCCTGTACTTATAGTCAGTTCTTACAGTGTTTTACAATGGTAGGGAGAGGAGGTTCCAGCCAGTTACAACTGGTTCTGGGAGTGCCCCCTCTCTCCTTTCAGCACAGGCTCCAAACATCAGTGGGGGGTTAACGACCCTATTGTGTGAGGCCAGGGCACAGTCTTTACAAACGTAGGTGTGCCCCGCCTCTCCCTTCTCTCAGCCCAGGAAGACTATTCAGTATGCAGATGCACCTCTGTGACACCTCCACCCTCCCTGTGTACAGGCTGTCTGAAAAGTATGCACAAAGCCCCAACTGTCACTCTGCCCAGACGTGGATTGGAGTCAAGCTGAAAAACACCAGAGTCATAAGCACAGATAAATGCGCACTTTCTAGAAGTGGCATTTCTGTTATAGTAATAAACAATACACCCACACCAGTAAGCAGTATTTATTATCACCATCACAACCATACCAAACACGCCTACGCTACCCCTCATAAATCAGACAATACCCTTTACACATAAGGCAGGGCATTTCTAATGCAATCCTATGAGAAGGCAGCACTCACAGCAGTGAGACACCAAGTTAGGCTGTTTGTCACTACTAGGACAGGCCATGCAATATGGCACATGTCCTGCCTTTCTACATACATGGCACCATACCCATAGGGCTAGCTAGGGTGTACCTTAGTGGTGACTTACATGTAGTAAAAGGGGAGTTCTGGGCCTGGCAAGTAAGTTTAGATGCCAGGTCCCTGTGGCAGAAAATTGCGCACACAGGCCCTGCGCTAGCAGGCTTGAGACAGGTTTGAAAGTCGACTTCAGTGGGTGGCACAAGCAGCGCTGCAGGCCCACTAGTAGTATATAATTTACAGGCCCTGGGTATAGAGATACCACTGTACAAGGGACTTATAGGTACATTAAATATGCCAATTAGGTAGAAGCCAATCATACCAATTTAGATGGGAGAGCACCTGCACTTTAGCACTGGTCAGCAGTGATAAAGTGCTCAGAGTCCTAGAGCTAACAGCGAGAGGTCAGAAAAACCAGGAGGAAGGAGGCAAAAAGACTGGGGATGACCCTGCATAAGGCAAAAAGTCCAACACAACCCCCTACCAGCCAAAAGCCAGGGGAGAACAATCAATACCTTGATGTACTTCCCTGATTGGGGCGATAGAACAAGGACCCAGGCCCACAACAGCAGGGGCATATTCCAGTTCTACGCCTTCCTGACTCCACTTGGATCTCTCTGTTAATGCTTCCCAGGCAGCCTAGACCAACCCACGGGGTTCTCTAGCTGCCAATGGCCAGAACCAGGCCCCAGGCCCTCTAGGAACCTCTGGTCTCTGAAACCATAACGAGTGGGGGGCGGTAGCCCCAGGTGCAAAGCAACCTGTCTCCACTCCACTTCCAATCAGTTCAGGGGCTCTACCCTGCCACTGATCCACCAACCTAGGGTCCGCACCGATAGGTTCTACAGGGGCTAGAGGCGAGGCTCTCCTCCCTCTACCCCTCCGTCTAGGATCCCGCCCTCCTCTCCTAGGAGGGGTATCACCAGAATCCATACTTGCCAGGGTGCTGGGTACAGCAGCCCTGCACAACTCTCTCGCCAGCCCAGGAGCACTACCTGGCGACTGACCACCCAACCTAGGGACGACACCCTTGGGTTGCACCGGGGTCCGGGGCGGGCTTCCCCCTCCCTGAACCCCGCTTCCAGAGTCCTGCGTCTCCCCACTTCGGGAGAAGCCACCAGAAGTTTCACACGGTGGTGAGCACACTAACCGCCCCCCCAACCAGGTCAGAGTTTACCCCTTGAACCTGTCTATCTAGTCCAGGGACGACACCCTTAGACTGGACCGTTGCCCAGCGAACCAGGACTGCCTTGGGAGCACACCTACCCCCTACCAGATCAGAGCTTACCCCCTGAATCTGGCAATCCAACCCAGAGTCACTACCCTGCGGTTGAACCACTGCCTGGTGCACCAGGACTTCCTTGGGAGCACACCTACTCCCCATCAGGTCAGAGTTTACCCCATGAACCTGATCATTCAACCCAGAGTCACCACCCTGTGGTTGAATCGTTGCCTGGCACACCAGGACTTCCTGGGGGGCACACCTACCCCCCCACCAGGGAAACACCTTCCCCAAGGGCCACACAAGAGTCTGGCTGCGCAGGTCTCCTGACCTCTGCCCATCTGAGAGAGTCTGGATCCCCCCCAGCCCAGAAATGGACTCACCAAGGTCATTCCTGGGGGGCTCTGCTCTCAGAGCTGACCCCTGACCCTTCAGGTTCTCCACTGGGGCCCGCAGCCCCCTTGCAACCCTATGCCTGGATTTCTGCCTCCTCCTCTGTAGAGTGAGACTACCAGACACCAGGACCGGCGGAACGCTATCACCAGCCACCCGACCAAGTCCTAATGACAAAATAGGATCCTTCTGAACAGCTGGCCCTACGGCACAGGCTAGGCTCACCTCCTGGTGTTCACTCATGGAACCCTCCAGGACCTGGGACTGGAGCTCGGGTACCCTGGCCTCAGCCCAACCCCTTTCCCCCTCCTCTGAGACTGGACATGGGGTGCATTACCCGCCCCAATACACTGGGACCTACCTGGGACACAAGCCTTTCCCACCACACCTGGTTGGGAAACACCTAGACCACTCTCATTAGGAACACCCCCTAATGCCACACCAGACCCTCTGGTACGCAACCAGAAGTCTGCCTCCTTTGCAAGCTCCCTGGGGTCAGAGAGCTCACACAATGACAAGTGTTGGCGTAACTCTGAAAAACAACAACGAAGCAGGTGCTCTCTGACAATCAGATTAAACAGCCCTTCAAAATTGTTTACTGTGCTACCCTTCACCCATCCATCTAGTGCAATGCAGCAATCCTCCAAAAATTCCTCCCAAGACTGGTGGGACAGTTTCTTACCACCCCTAAACCTTTTTCTGTATTCCTCAGGGGAAAAACCATACTTCAGAATCAGTGCATTTTTTATAGTGGAGTACCCCTCCCCGTTACTCTATTCTAGAGTCAGTAGGGCATCCCTCCCCTCCTCAGGAATAAAGCTCCCTAGGCCAGTTCCCCAATCCTTCTCAGGGATCCTGCGCTCTACCAGAGCCCTCTCATATTCCTTTAACCACTGACGTATGTCACCCCCCTCTTGGAACCTAGGTACCAGATCTATGGATATGTGAGGAACATCTTTGCTACAGCACTCTACGTACATTGCTGCCCCTACTGGACTCCACCTGCAGCGCTGGTGAGTCCAGAACCTTCAGACTGCGCTCTAGAGCGAGTCTTTCTCTGGAAAAGGCCCTCTCTGCCATCCTCTCCTGTACTAAGGCCTTCTCTACCTCATCCCTTCTCTCCTCAACATCTAGGCGCGCTAACTGCAACTTCAGGTCCCTCTCTTCCCGCCTTTCTCTTAGCTCATCAGACGTCAAGGAAGGAGAGGTAGCCCTTCTTCTTACACTGGACCCAGCAAGGGACTCCCTATCACTGGGGCCTTCCCTGTCAACTGGCGTCCCCAACCGGTCATTCTCACCCTCCTGATCAGTCTCTCTACCACTCTCTAGGGATGAGGTCTGGGAGCCCTCCCATTGGGAACCCTCGCTACACTCAGGATCCTCTGGGTACCCCCTAAGCACACTCCCTCCCTGGGTAAATGTCACAAACCTTTCAAAGAAATTCAGAGATCTCCTGAGGTCCCCTTCTGCAGGCAGCCCTCTCTCTCTACAGAACCCCTCTAATTCCCCCTGCGTGTAAAACGGCAGGTCCTCTAAATCAAAGGTAAGCCCCATCTTGAAAAGGTACAAATAACTCAACTGTGACAACCACAATACACAAGCGTGAGAACTGACAACAGGAAAAATGACCAAAGAGAGAAAGTTAAGAGAAGCCAAACATGTGATGGTCTAAACGCAATCCTTGTAGTGAAATAATGAGTCACAATGGTATTGTGCAAGCGCAAGTCCTATCCCACCGCTGACAACCAATGTTAGAAATGGGGTTTCTGGTTGGCTAGGGTATGCACCTCAGCCAGGCAGAACGTACCCACTCTAGTCATGGCAAGGGAGTTACACGTCCAAGATAACCCCTGCTCACCCCTTTGGTAGCTTGGCACGAGCAGTCAGGCTTAACCCGGAGGCAATGTGTAAAGCGTTTGCACAACACACACAACACATGTGACGCAATATCCCCACCACAAAGGAAACACAACACTAGATTATATGAAAATATACTGTATTGTACACAACGTAATTATTAGACCAACATCACGTAACAGTAGTCTCCTGCTACTTTAGCAGTTGTCAGAACGTTACACATTAGTTACTCTGCAAACTAGCAGTAGACACAAATAACACACAGGTTACTCAATATTCTGCAACATAAGCAGTAGTCAGGAAACACGTTATTACACTGAAGCACTTGTCATAGGAATATCATAAAACGCCCATAGTAGGAACATTAGAAAACATATGGCAAGTTAGAAAAACATATTAGCATGTCATGCCCATAACAGGAACATTTGCATACACATATGTAAAAACATCAAACGCAGGTAGGCAATATATAAATGCCCAAAGTCTATAGTAAGAACTTAGGTTCTATATACTGGTCCTTTAGGGAATACCTGTGAGAGATGAAGAGGCACTTCCAGTGCCTAGAATGAACAATGGGGCCCCCGGCGCTCCTCTGCGCAAAACGGGGGCCTCCCTGATCTCCCGGGGTCAGAGGAGGGCGACATGCACCTCCTCTTGTCCACGAACGGGCCCCTCTGGGGACCGTAAACACTCCCCCCCCCCCCCCCCCAGGCCTCCACCGGTCTTCACGAGGGGGGCCAACATCAGCCAAAACTGCTTTTGAAGGGAGGGGGCGCCACGCACCCCCTCCGTGTTACAACGGGCCCCTTTTAGGGAGCCGCGATTTCCTGGGGTCTCCCCAGGCATCCACCGGCCCTCCTCTGGGAGGGGAGACCTCAGAAATGCCACTGGCCCACGAGGGGGGCCAACAAAGGAGCCTAGCAGCGCGGGGAGCCTCCGATGAGGCTTCCACCCCACCCGCAATGAAAGGAGAGCCCTCTGGGGCTCCCGTAGGCGAGGGAGAGGCGTCCTCCTCTCCCTTCTCTTCCTGACGTCGTCCTGGCCCAAGGCAGGGCCTCCCGGTGCCCCAGGGGTGGTCCACGGAGCGGTCCTCGACCCGGGGGCACCAATAGGAGCACAGTTGCTCCAGCTGACGGCAAGGAGGTTTTCTTCGTGCCCCAGGGGCACTAGAAGGTGCGCAAGTCTCAAGCTTTGTAAATAAAGGGTGACCGGGCTGCGGCGGTGATCTGGGGCATCCAGGAAGCGCTTTTCAAAGCGCTAAGGCCATACTTATAGCCCGGGTTGCGGCGGTGATTCCAGCATGAAACAGGTGCCTCGAAGTGCCTGAGGGCACAGAAGAGTGCTCGCTCAGCGCAAAGGGGATATCAAGGCAGCACTCCTCGTGCAGGGAAAAGTTACAGGGGTCAGGGGCCACGGCACCCTGCCCCTGGGAACAATGAAGCAGGAAGGAACACAAGGCTGGTGGGTCCAGCTACAGGCCAGCACAAGGGGTGCAGATGATGGCAGTTCCTCCTAGTGACCAGGCAGGTCATAGGTTAGCACAGCAGCAGCAGTCCAAGGCGGTTTCCTGGTGAGTCCATTCAGCAGCGTCTTGTGTCCATCTTCAATTTCCAAGAGTGTTCAAATTGTGGGGAAAATTCCCCTGTACTTATAGTCAGTTCTTACAGTGTTTTACAATGGTAGGGAGAGAAGGTTCCAGCCAGTTACAACTGGTTCTAGGAGTGCCCCCTCTCTCCTTCCATCACAGGCTCCAAACATCAGTGGGGGGTTAACGACCCTATTGTGTGAGGCCAGGGCACAGCCTTTACAAACGTAGGTGTGCCCCGCCTCTCCCTTCTCTCAGCCCAGGAAGACTATTCAGTATGCAGATGCACCTCTGTGACACCTCCACCCTCCCTGTGTACAGGCTGTCTGAAAAGTATGCACAAAGCCCCAACTGTCACTCTGCCCAGACGTGGATTGGAGTCAAGCTGCAAAACACCAGAGTCATAAGCACAGATAAATGCGCACTTTCTAGAAGTGGCATTTCTGTTATAGTAATAAACAATACACCCACACCAGTAAGCAGTATTTATTATCACCATCACAACCATACCAAACAATCAATCAATCAATCAATCAATCAAAGGCATTTGTATAGCGCACTGCTCACCCGGAGGGTCTCAAGGCGCTGGGGGGGGGGGGGAAACGCTACTGCTCGAACAGCCAGGTCTTGAGTTGCTTCCTGAAGGCGAGATGGTCTTGCGTTGTCCGGAGGTGGATGGGGAGGGAGTTCCATGTCTTGGCTGCCAGGTAGGAGAAGGATCTTCCTCCGGCGGTGGCTCTGCGGATGCGGGGGACGGTGGCGAGAGCGAGGCTGGCGGAGCGGAGCTGGCGGGTGGGCTTGTGGAAGGTCAGGCGGCTGTTGAGGAACTTGGGGCCCAGGTCGTGGAGGGCCTTGTGTGCGTGGGTGAGGAGTCGGAACGTGATTCTTTTGTTGACGGGGAGCCAGTGCAGGTCTCTCAGGTGTTCGGAGATGTGGCTGTGTCGGGGGATGTCCAGGATGAGTCGTGCTGAGGCGTTCTGGATCCGTTGGAGTTTCTTCTGGAGTTTGGCGGCGGTGCCGGCGTAGAGGGCGTTCCCGTAGTCCAGCCGACTGGTGACGAGGGCCTGGGTGACCGTCTTCCTGGTCTCGGTGGGGATCCACCGAGACCTACGCTACCCCTCATAAATCAGACAATACCCTTTACACATAAGGCAGGGCATTTCTAATGCAATCCTATGAGAAGGCAGCACTCACAGCAGTGAGACACCAAGTTAGGCTGTTTGTCACTACTAGGACAGGCCATGCAATATGGCACATGTCCTGCCTTTCTACATACATGGCACCATACCCATAGGGCTAGCTAGGGCGTACCTTAGGGGTGACTTACATGTAGTAAAAGGGGAGTTCTGGGCCTGGAAAGTAAGTTTAGATGCCAGGTCCTTGTGGCAGAAAACTGTGCACACAGGCCCTGCGCTAGCAGGCCTGAGACAGGTTTGAAAGTCTACTTCAGTGGGTGGCGCAAGCAGCGCTGCAGGCCCACTAGTAGTATTTAATTTACAGGCCCTGGGTATAGAGATACCACTGTTCAAGGGACTTATAGGTAAATTAAATATGCCAATTAGGTATAAGCCAATCATACCAATTTAGATGGGAGAGCACCTGCACTTTAGCACTGGTCAGCAGTGATAAAGTGCTCAGAGTCCTAGAGCTAACAGCGAGAGGTCAGAAAAACCAGGAGGAAGGAGGCAAAAAGACTGGGGATGACCCTGCATAAGGCAAAAAGTCCAACAGTAAGTAATTAAAACATGAATTAACATTCATGTCCATGGCAAAGACTCAAAGCTGACACTCACTCCTGAACCATGAAAAAAGCATTTGGGGCCAGATGTACGAAAGGATTTTACCCATTCTGTGTTTGTGGGAAAAAGCTTTCGTACATATGGCCCTTAGTTCTTCAATTTGTATAGTGCCAACCAGCACTAGACACTGAAGCGGTATATAATGCTTTGTGCATTATATGGTTTTAATTTCGCATTGATCAATGTTTCTGTATGTTGCTTACATTTTATTATGGATACGTTTTTTTAACAGCCCTGAAGAAGTCCCATTGTGATGGGATGAAATGCGTTGGCTGGGACCTTGTAAATTTTCAAACAATAAATAAAAACTGACAATTGAATTTGATTTGACTGTTGAACTTTGTAGGAAAGTACCCCCTTTTTGGCATGTTACCCCAATTTCTGCCTGATGTCAGTGTGTTTGACTGTGCCACTGGGATCCTGCTAACCAGGACCCCAGTGCTTATGCTCTCTCTCCTCTAAATTTTGTCACTGCATACTGGCAACCCAGTATTTCATCCTAAATTGGCATACTGGTGCCCCTTAGAAGTCCCTAGTATATGGTACCTAGGTACCCAGGGCATTGGCGTTCCAGGGGATCCCTATGGGCTGCAGCATTTCTTTTGCCACCCATAGGGAGCCCATGCAAAGGCTTCTGCAGGACTTCCATTGCAGCCTGTGTGAAATGGTGCATGCACTCATTCACAACCATTTACAATGCACCAGGGCACTTATAAGTCACCCATATACCAGGCCTTCCAACCTTGAAGGCTGGGTGCAGAGTACCTGCATGTGAAGTCTCCCCTGCACTAGCAGAGGTGCCCCCACGTCATCCAGGACCATTTTCCCCGGCTTCGTGAGTGCAAGGATGCCATTTTACGTGTGCACTATACATAGGTCATGTTGGAAATAGCCTTTCTGCAGGGTCACCCCCAAACTTTTTGCCTCCCTCCTCCTATTTTTCTGACCTCATTTTTGCTGGTTTTATGACTGCGCACTTTACTACTGCTAACCAGTGCTAAAGTGCATATGCTCTCTCACCTAAAACATGTTAACATTGGTTCACACCCAATTGGCATATTTGATCAATCAATCAATCAATTTATTTATAAAGCACGCTACTCGCCCATCAGGGTCTCAAGGCACTGGAGGGGGGGAGCTATTGGTCGAATAGCCAAGTCTTGAGGCGTTTTCCGAAGGCTAGGAGATCTTGGGTCTGGCGTAGTTGGAGCAGTAGGGAGTTCCAGGTCTTGGCGGCAAGGTAGGAGAAGGATCTTCCTCCAGTGGTGGTGCGGTGAATGCGAGGGACGGAGGCGAGCGCGAGGCTGGCGGAATGGAGCTGGCGGGCGAGGGTGTGGAAGGTGAGTTGTTGTTGAGGTAGGCCGGACCTGTGTTTTGGAGGGCTTTGTGTACGTGATCTACTTCTGAGTCCCTAGTAAAGTGCACTACATGTGCCCAGGGCCTTTAGATTGAATGCTACTAGAGGGCCTGAAGCACTGGTTGTGCCACCCACATAAGTAGCCCCTTAACCATGTCCCAGGCCTGCCATGGCAAGGCCTGTGTGTGCAGTCTCACTGCCACTTCGACTTGGCATTTAAAAGTACTTGCCAAGCTTTCAACCCCCCTTTTTCTACAAAAGGACACATACATGTGAGTTTTATATGTCCTGGTAGTGGAAAACTCCTAAATTTGTTTTCCACTGCTGTGAGGCCTGCTCCTTTCATAGGCTAACATTGGGGCTACCCTCATATACTGTTTGAGTGGTAGATTCTGATTAGAAAGGAGTAGACAAATAATATTTAGTATGGCCAGAATTATCATACAAAATCCTGCTGACTGGTGAGGTTGGATTTTATATTCCTATTTTAGAAATGCCACTTCTAGAAAGTGAGCATTTCTCTGCACTTAAAATCCTTCTGTGCCTTACAGCCTGTCTCCAATCCACGTCTAGACTGGGCTATTTGACAGCTCTCTTGTGCATTTCACCCAGACAACCCCAAACACAGGATGCTCAGTCACACCTGCACACATCTGCATACAGAATGGATCTTACTGGGCTGGACGGGTGGAGGCCCTGACACTTACATTTCAAAGGACAGTGGCCTGCCCTCACACAATGGACTGCCAAACCCCCTCCTGGGACCCTGGCAGACAGGTTTGTACTGAAAGGGGAACTTGTGCACTTCTAAGCCACTCTTTGAAGTCTCCCCCACTTGAAAGGCACATTTGCGTTTATAATCTGGGTCCCTGACCCTACCAACTCAGACACTTCCTGGGAAAGAAACTCTGAACCAGAACTTGCAACCTGCCAAGAGAAGCTGCCTGGCTGCCCAAAGGACTCAACTGACTGCTTTGCTGTAAAGGACTGCTGCCTTACTGTTGCCCTGCTGCCTTGCTGGCCTCTGGCTCTGCTGAGAAGTGCTCTCCAAGGGCTTGGATTGAGCTTGCCTCCTGTTTCCTGAAGTCTCAAGGCCAAAAAGACTTCTTCTCTGCAAAGAACTCCTTGTGCACCG
Source organism: Pleurodeles waltl (assembly GCF_031143425.1). Classification (NCBI taxonomy): domain Eukaryota; kingdom Metazoa; phylum Chordata; class Amphibia; order Caudata; family Salamandridae; genus Pleurodeles; species Pleurodeles waltl. The sequence goes on from NC_090436.1 coordinate 24,495,607, forward strand.
AAAAATTGATGTACAGCCTGCTTAGCGCGGAAACAAATCCCTGCATCGCTGAACCGGAAAGACGCAGCCCGGCTCCCCGAGTGGAGATCGACACAGCGCCAGCATTGCGACTGGAACTTTGATGCACAGCCCACCGGATCGACGCAACGCCGAACTGGATCGACGCAACGCCTAACCGGAGCGACGCAGCCTGACTTCCTGTGTGAGGAATCGACGCAACGCCTACCGTGAGACAAACTCCGACGCATCGCCCACTGGATCGACGTAGCCCCTGTGACTCCGTCCTGCATCATCCCTGGGCGTAAAAAAAAACGCCATCGTAAAGAGGGTTCAAGCCTGCGCACTGAAATTCGAAGCAAAGCCCTTGCCGCATGGAAAAGAAGCGACGCATCATCTGTGTGTGCCTGGAAGTCTGACGCACACCTACCTTTTTTAACGAATCTCCTCCTCTGTGGTCTTCGTGCGTGTAATTTTGACGCAAACCAGGTACTTTGTGCTTGCAAGAGACAATTGTTGCTTTTAAGAACTTAAAACTCATCTTATCATTACAAAAGTGATAATTCAGCTTGTATTTAGCAAATTTTAATAATTTTGACCTTAATCTACTCAGATAAATATTCTATATTTTTTTTAAACCTGTGTGGTGTATTTTTATGGTGTTTTCACTGTGTTATTGCATGATTTATTGCACAAATACTTTACACATTGCCTCCTAAATTAAGCCTGACTGATAAATGCCAAGCTACTAGAGGGTGGGCACAGGATAATTTGGATTGTGTGTGACTTACCCCGACTAGTGTGAGGGTCCTTGCTTGGATAGGGGGTAACCTGACATCCAACCTACCTATGTACAGCTTCAAAATGGTAACTCTGAATAAGGTCATGTTTGGTATCAAACATGTTGGAATCACACTCAAAGGGTTTTGCAAGCATTGATTGAATGATTCCATGCACTCTGTGGGCTCCTTAGAGGACCCCCCGGTACTGCCATTACAGCCTTTGGAGATTTTCCAGGCAGCCCCATCTGCTGCCACCTCACAGACAGGTTTCTGCCCTCCTGCTGCTCGAGCCCAGGAAGGCAAAACAAAGGATTTTCTTTGGGAGAGGGATGTTACACCCTCTCCCCTTGGAAATAGGTGTTATAGGCATGGGAGGTGTAGCCTCCCAGAGCCTCTGGAAATGCTTTGAAGGGCACAGATGGTGTCCTCCTTCCATAATTCAGTCTACACTAGTTCAAGGTCTGCCCCGTCTCTGCTGTGGTGCGAAACTGGACAAAGAAAAGGGGAGTGACCATTCCCCTGTCCATCACCACCCCAGGGGTGGTGCTCAGAGCTCCTCTAAAGTGTGCCTGGGTTTTGCCATCTTAGATTTCAAGTTGGCAGGGCACTCTGGGAGCATCTGAGTGGCCAGTGCCAGCAGGTGACATCAGAGCCCTCCCCTGATAGGTGCTTACCTGTTAGCTGATCAATCCCCCTTTCAGGGCTATTTAGGGTATCTCTCTTGGGTGGTTCTTCAGATTAGGATTGCAAGACTCCAGCAGGAATGCTCTGCATCCTTTACTTCACCTTCATACCGAAGAAACTGCATCTGGACCCTCCAGGAACTCTACAAACTGCAACTAAGAAGCCAATACGACTTCTGCAACATTGTATCTTCAGCTCCTGCCAGCAACTGCAACTGTTTCCAGGTCGTGCATCGTCCGAGGACTGCCTGTCTTCCACCTGCACCAAAAGAACGAAGGAATCTCCCTTGAAGTGAAGGAGTCACTTCCCTGCTTCAGCAGGCACCCCTTTGCATCGGCGACCGATGGCTTGGGTCCCCTCTCCAGAAGAAGTGCGTGGATCCAGCAACATGGGTGGTGGACTGAAGTGTTCTCGATGGACCTGAAGTCCAGCTGTCCAACTTTGGTGGAGATAAGAGCTTGCCTCCCCACGCAAGACTGTACCCCCTTGCAAAGCGTATTTTGCAGTTGCCAAGGCTTGTTGGCATCCTTTCACGAAGTTCTTCGTGCACCGTGCAGCTCTGGCCCCCAGCACTCCTTCCTGTGACACACAGCCTCCGGCGTGGTTTGCCGGCGGGGTGGAATCCCTTTGTGTAGTGCTGTGTGGACCTCATTTTGCACCTTCTTTGTCCCTGTGCTGTGGTTCTCCTGTGTGCACTGCCTGGTCCTCTGAGGGGTCTCTGAGATGCTGAGAGCCCCCTCTGTCTCCCCCTCCTGGGTAGAGGCCACCAGGTCCCTCCAGGCAGCACCATTTCCCGCTAACCGCAAGCTTTGCATGAGCCAAGGCTTGTTGGCGGAATCCAGTGACACATACCAGACTGAAATCATCCATCTGGCATGGAACATCATCTGCACCAACCAGGAACCCGCATCCGTCATCTTGGGCACAGTAGTGACTGTTCTTCTTCACCGGTGGTTCTTCTTTTGCACCTTCATCCGGGTTAGCAGGGGCTCCTGTTCTCCCTGAACTCTTCTGTGCTTCTTGGACTTGGTCCCCTTCTTTCACAGGTCTTCAGGTCCAGGAATCCATTGTTGGTGTCTTGCAGTCTCTTCTGATTCTTGCATTATCTTCTATCATGACTTCTTGTGTGTTTCAGGAAACTTACTGTGATTTACTCCTGCTTTCCTGGGCTCTGGGGTGGGTTTTATTACTTACCTTTGCTGTTTTCTTACACTCCCCGCACCCCTCTACACACTACACTTGCCTAGGTGGGAAACCGACTTTCGGATTCCACTATTTTAGTATATTATATGGTTTGTGTTCCCCCAGGCGCATTGCGACCTATTGTCATTTTCACTATTTGCACTGTTTTCTAACTGTTTTTACAGCCATGTCTGCACCCTAGTGTATATACCGTGTACATTACTTACCTCCTAAGGGAATAGAGTCTCTAAGGTATTTTTGGCATTTGTGTTACCAAAATAAACTACCTTTATTTTTGTAACAATGAGTATTTTCTTTCATGTGTGTGAGTACTGTGTGACTGCAGTGGTATTGCAAGAGCTTTGCATGTCTCGTAGTTAGGCCTTGGCTGCTCATCCACTCTACCCCTAGACACCCTGGCTTCTAGGCACTGCCTACACTACACGAATAAGCGATAACTGGACCTGGTATAAGGTGTAAGCACCTTAGGTACCCACTACAAACTAGGCCAGCCTCCTACAAACGTATGCACAGGAAGCTTATAGGGTGTTATGTAACTCTGAAAACCATCCTATGGGGAGTGAATAGCACCCCCATCTGTGTGCCTATAATCTAAGTTGGACTGCTAGTGAGAGTGCTTCTCCTCAATTTCTGTTGGCTTCAGTGCTTAATTTGTGAAGGACTGGGTCCCAATGTTTTTCTCTGAAGCGGCGAATGTCGGGTTGATCAATACCCAAGCTGTTCAGTCTTAATTCCACCTCCTGCCTCTTTCATCCGCCACTAAACTCTCCCGACCCTTAAGCTCACTCCTGCGGGTTCTTGGTTTTTACTTCTGTCTCCTTTTGTCACTGTTTTTCCGCCTTTCTCTTCCTCCCCCTTTGCTGCCAGACTCCTTTTCTTTTGCTCTGAGCCAGGCGCTGTTGATGAAATATAAGTTGGTGCGCAGCACTTCAAGCACCGGCTCAAATTAAGCACAGGATGCAAGGACGTCACTTCACCCCATAAGAAAGACTGGCACAGTGTTACCACCCCCTGCCTGGCACCCAGAGCTCTGGGAAACCCATAGTTACACATGAATGTACATTTATGATTTACAGAGTACAATTCTATATATAAACCACATGGAGGGATCTCGAAGATTCCTGATCATGTTATATTTTTATTAGTGCCCTGAAGAGGCTCATGACTCCGCCAGCACTATACAAAATAGAATAAACTACGTCATCACAAACAGAAAGGCGAAAAGAAAATTAAAAGATATGTAGCTATTGTAATAAAAAATACTCAAACCTTGTAAATTACTCAAAGTGGCCTGATTTTAGAAGAAAGGGGCAGTCGTCTTGCTCGGTGCATTTTAAAGGGCAGGTGTTGCACGAGGTAAACAGTTGTTCTGCGCTGGATGTGAGGATTCTTGGCTCTGCCCGGTGAGAGGCGGCCTCTGACCCTCCCCCGACCCCTCTTCAGATATGGGGAGACTGCATCCCTCCTTGTCTTTCTGGGGACACAGAAGCCTCGTGCACACCTGTCCTTGAGTGACCTTGTGCATTTCACACGTGTTATTGGTGGGGCCCAAACTCTCCTAACAAGCCGTCTGGGCACGGAGATGGGCTTCGTGCGCTTCGAGGCGCTCCCTGTTAGATGTGTTAACTGGCTCTGCTGGACTAAAGCTGCTTTCGAGCATCCGCCTCAGCAGCTCACTCCCCCGCCCCCTCCAGGGCTTGCATCAGCCGTGAACTCAACTGCGGCATTTCCGGAAAACTACAAAGAACAACAGAGAGAGAGAGGACTGTAGGGGCTTCCCACGTACATCCAGCCGCTATAAAACTCAGGAAGCGACTTAAAGACGATTCTAAAATCCGTGGCATGTCAGAGATTACTATGTGGGAGGAGGGACTGAAACTGAATGCTAATATATTTCAATAAAGTTGTGGCAGGACACATTTCATAGCAGCAATAATACTTTGCAACAACAATCACCTGCTGAGGATTTCCCAATATGTGGAAAATCACAGAATCAACACACACCGCGGGTCTCCCACAAAAGCAGGACGTCAGGACGCTGACATGAATCACCTAAGTGAACCTGATGTCACAGTCTACACATTCACTTACCCACTCATCCACCCACACATTCCTCTCAGGGATTTAAGCTCCTGCAGCAGAGATCTGTGTGTGACCTCCAAGTCACTCATGTCTTAAATGTACATGCACTGTGAGAGAGGGAAGCTTGTGCTAGTCTGCCCTCCTGTATCTGTTCTACGGTGCATAGGGACTTGTACTTGCCATCATCTGTGGGAGGGGAAAGCTTGTGCTAATCTGCTCTGCTGGATCTGTTCTACGGGGAATGGAGGCTTTTAACTGCTGTCTTCTGTGAGGGAGGGAAGCTTGTGCTAGTCTGTCCAGCTGGATTCGTTCTACAGGGAATGAAAGCCTGTACCTGCCGTCTTCTGTGAGAGAGGGAAGTATGTTCTAGTCTATCCTGCTGGATCTCTTCTACAGGGAATAGAAGCTTGTACTTGCCATCTTCTGTAAGAGAGGGAAGCTTGTGCTAGTCTGCCCTGCTGGATCTGTTCTACGGGGAAGTAGAGGCTTGTACTTTCCGTCATCTATCAGAGAGGGACGCTTGTGCTAGTGCTAGTCTACCCTGCTGGATCTGTTCTACGGGAATAGAACCTTGTACCTGCTGTTGTCTGTGAGAGAGGGAAGCTTGTCTTAGTCTGCCCTGCTGGATCCATTCTTAGGGGAATGGAAACTTGTACCTGCTGTCTTCTGTGAGAGAGAAGTTTGTACCAGTCTGCCTTGCTGGATCTTTTCTATGGGGAATAGAAGTCTAAACTTGCTGTCTTCTGTGGGAGGGGAAAGCTTGTGCTAGTCTGCCTTGCCGGATTCATTCTACGGGGAATAGAACCTTTTACCTACTGTCTCCTGTAAGAGGGGGAAGCTTGTGCTAGTCTGCCCTGCTGGATCTGTTCTAAGATGCATAGAGGCTTGTATGTGCCATCTTCTGTGAGAGAGGGAGGCTTGTGCTAGTCCGCCCCGTTGGATCTGTTCTACGGGGAATAGAGGCTTTTACCTGCTGTCTTCAGTGAGGGAGGGAAGCTTGTGCTGTTCTGCCCTGCTGGATCTGTTCACCGGTGAATGGAAGCTTGTACCTGCTGCCTTCTGTGAGATAGGTAAGCTTGTGCTAGTCTACCCTGCTGGATCTGTTCTATGGGAATGGAAGCTTACACCTGCTGTCTTCTGTGAGAAAGGGAAGGTTGTGCGAGTCTACACTGCTGGATCTGTTCTACGAGGAATGGAAGCTTACACCTGCTGTCTTCTGTGAGAAAGGGAAGCTTGTGTTAGTGCTAGTCTGCCGTGCTGGATCTGTTCCACAGGGAATGGAAGCTTGTACTTGTCGCCTTCTGTGAAAGAGGGAAGCTTGTGCTAGTCTGCTCTGCTGGATCTGTTCTAAGGGGGGATGATAGCTTGTACCTGCCGTCTTCAGTTAGGGAGGGAAGCTTGTGCTAGTCTGCTCTGATGGATCTGTTCTCCAGGAAATGGAAGCTTGTACTTGCTGTCTTCTGTAAGAGAGGGAATCTTGAGCTAGTCTGCCGTGCTGGATCCGTTATACAGGGAATGGAAGCTCGTACTTGTCATCTTCTGTGAAAGAGGGAAGCTTGTGCTAGTCTGCTCTGATGGATCTGTTCTCCAGGAAATGGAAGCTTGTACTTGCTGTCTTCTGTAAGAGAGGGAAGCTTGTGCTAGTCTTCCTTGCTGGATTTGTTATACAGGGAATGGAAGCTTGTACTTGTCATCTTCTGTGAAAGAGGGAAGCTTGTGCTAGTCTGCCCTGCTGGATCTGTTCTAAGAGGGAATGGAAGCTTCTAGTTGCAGTGTTCAGTGAGAGAGGGAAGCTTGTGCTAGTCTCCTCTGCTGGATCTGTTCTTTGGGGAATAGAGGCCTGTACCTGCTGTCTTCGGTGACATGGAAGCTTGTCCTAGTTTGTACTGCTGGATCCGCTCTAGGGGGTACGGATGCTTGTACTTGCTGTCTTCTAGGAGAGAGGGAAGCTTGCTCTCCTGTGACTGTGATGTGCCTGTTCTGTGAGGAAACAAAGCATGCACAGTATCCTTTGATGGGTTAAGCCTGCACTGCTGCTGCCCAACCTGTACCTGTCCTCTGAAGGAGGGAAGGTTGCACTCTTTCTGCCCAAGGTGTACCTGTTCTGTAAAGGACGGTTTCCACTGCTGTTACCCCATCTTATGAATAAGGATATATTGAATGCATTATATCCCTCTGTTTTTAATATTTTGGCAGAGAGACACCAGAGAAAATCATTTAAGGTCATTTTAGGTCACCAGAACCATGTATACAGGTTTAGCAGTTTAACAAAGGAATAAGGGAAGTTCCTACATCAGACATGATAGAAGAAGGTTTAGGGACAGAAAGAAGAGAGAAAAAGTTTCAGGACTTTTTAAAGAACAGGAAAAAAACTTTTTCAAACTTTTGAAACTTTTTAGAAAGTTTAGGAGTACTTTTCAGCACTTAGCAGATAGTGTAAGAGAAGAAAAGCAAAACTTTTTGGTTAGGTGTACATACACTGAACTTGTTTTGTATATTTTTCTCTTATGAAAAGTACAAAATGACAAAGTGGTAAGTAGTTGCAAGTACTTATCCCACCGCTGCACAACAAATGTAGGAGGATGGCCTGGCTTGTAGTGGGTACCAATGGGTACTTACACTCTGTACCAGGTCCAGTTATCCCTTATTAGTGTAGAAGAGGTGTTTCTAGTAGCTTAGGCTGATAGAAGGTAGCTATAGCAGAGCAGCTTAGGCTGAACTAGGAGACATGCAAAGCTCCTACTATACTACTGGTGTCATATGCACAATATCATATGAAAACACAATACACAGATATACTAAAAATAAAGGTACTTTATTTTTATGACAATATGCCAAAAGTATCTTAACGAGTACCCTCAGTATGAGGATGCCAAATATATACAAGATATATGTACACAATACCATAAATATGCAGTAATAGCAAAAGGAAGTAATGCAAGCAATGTAAAGTTACAGTAGATTGCAATAGGAGCACATAGGTATAGGGGCAACACAAACCATATACTCCAAAAGTGGAATGCGAACCACGAATGGACCCCAAACCTATGTGAGCTTGTAGAGGGTCACTGGGACTGTAAGAAAACAGTGAGGGTTAGAAAAAATAGCCCACCCCAAGACCCTCAAAAGTAGGTGTAAAGTGCACCTATATTCCCCAGAGAGCACAGAAGTCGTGATAAGGGAATTCTGCAAGGAAGACCAACACCAGCAAAGCAACCAAAGTGGATTTCCGGACGAGAGTACCTGTGGAACAAGGGGACCAAGTCCAAGAGTCGCGACAAAGTTCAGTGGGCAGATGCCCAGGAAATGCCAGCTGAGGGTGCAAAGAAGCTGCCACCGGATGGTAGAAGCTGTGGATTCTGCAAGAACGAAGAGGACTAGGAACTTCCCCTTTGGAGGATGGATGTCTCACATCGTGAAGAAGCTTGCAGAGGTGTTCCCACGCAGAAAGACCACAAACAAGCCTTGCTAGCTGCAAGGGTCGCGGTTAGGGTTTTTAGATGCTGCTGTGGCCCAGGAGGGACCAGGATGTCACCACTTGAATGAGGAGACAGAGGGGGCGCCCAGCAAGTCAGGGAGCCCTCACAGAAGCAGGCAGCACCCGCAGAAGTACCAGAACAGGCACTTGGAAGAGGAGTGAACCGGAGCTCACCCGAAGACACAAAAGGGAGTCCCACGACGCCGGAGGACAACTCAGGAGGTTGTGCACTGCAGGTTAGAGTGTCGGGGACCCAGGCTTGGCTGTGCACGAAGGAAATCCTGAAAGAGTGCACAGGAGCCGGAGCAGCTGCAAATCACGTGGTATCCAGCAATGCAGTCTAGCGTGGGGAGGCAAGGACTTACCTCCACCAAACTTGGACTGAAGAGTCACTGGACTGTGGGAGTCACTTGGACAGAGTTGCAGAGTTACAGGGACCACGCTCGTCGTGCTGAGAGGGGACCCAGAGGACCGGTGATGCAGTCTTTTGTTGCCTGTGGTTGCAGGGGGAGGATTCAGTTGTCCCACGGGAGATTTCTTCAGAGCTCCTGGTGCAGAGAGGAGGCAGGCTACCCCCAGAGCACGCACCACCAGGAAACAGTCGAGAAGGCGGCAGGATCAGCGATACAAGGTTGCAGTAGTCATCTTTGCTACTTTGTTGCGGTTTTGCAGGCGTCCTGAGCAGTCAGCGGTCGATCCTTTGGCAGAAGGTGAAGAGAGAGATGCAGAGGAACTCGGATGAGCACTTGCATTTGTTATCTGAAGAATTCCCCAAAGCAGAGACCCTAAATAGCCAGAAAAGGAGGTTTGGCTACCTATGAAGGAGGATAGGCTAGCAACACAGGTAAGAGCCCATCAGAAGGAGTCTCTGACGTCACCTGCTGGCACTGGCCACTCAGAGCAGCCCAGTGTGCCAGCAGCACCTCTGTTTCCAAGATGGCAGAGGTCTGGAGCACACTGGAGGAGCTCTGGGCACTTCCCCTGGGAGGTGCAGGTCAGGGGAGTGGTCACTCCCCTTTCCTTTGCCCAGTTTCGCGCCAGAGCAGGGCTGGGGGATCCCCGAACCGGTGTAGACTGGCTTATGCAAAGATGGGCACCATCTGTGCCCATCAAAGCATTTCCAGAGCCTGGGGGAGGCTACTCCTCCCCAGCCCTGACACCTTTTTCGAGAGGGTATAACACCCTCTCTCTGAGGAAGTCCTTTGTTCTGCCTTCCTGGGCCAGGCCTGGCTGGACCCCAGGAGGGCAGAAACCTGTCTGAGGGGTTGGCACAGCAGCAACTGCAGTGAAACCCCGGGAAAGGCAGTTTGGCACTACCCGGGTCTGTGCTAGAGACTCAGGGGATCATGGTCATGTTCGGAGTTACCATTGTGACGCTATACATTGGTAGTGACCTATGTATAGTTCACATGTGTAATGGTGTCCCCGCACTCACAAAGTCCGGGGAATTTGCCCCGAACGATGTGGGGGCACCTTGGCTAGTGCCAGGGTGCCCACACACTAAGTAACTTAGCACCCAACCTTCACCAGGTGAAGGTTAGACATATAGGTGACTTATAAGTTACTTAAGTGCAGTGGTAAATGGCTGTGAAATAACGTGGACGTTATTTCACTCAGGCTGCAGTGGCAGGCCTGTGTTAGAATTGTCAGAGCTCCCTATGGGTGGCAAAAGAAATGCTGCAGCCCATAGGGATCTCCTGAAACCCCAATACCCTGGGTACCTCAGTACCATATACTAGGGAATTATAAGGGTGTTCCAGTATGCCAATGTGAATTGGTAAAATTGGTCACTAGCCTGTTAGTGACAATTTGTAAACCAGAGAGAGCATAACCACTGAGGTTCTGGTTAGCAGAGCCTCAGTGAGACAGTTAGGCATCACACAGGGAACACATACATATAGGCCACAAACTTATGAGCACTGGGGTCCTGGCTAGCAGGGTCCCAGAGACACATAACAAACATACTGAAAACATAGGGTTTTCACTATGAGCACTGGGCCCTGGCTAGCAGGATTCCAGTGAGACAGTGAAAACACCCTGACATATACTCACAAACAGGCCAAAAGTGGGGGTAACAAGGCTAGAAAGAGGCTACTTTCTCACAAGGAAGAACATGAATGTCAACTTGAGGGACATAATCTTACTGAAAGTAGGTGCCAAGTAACTAGGAGATTGCACAACCAGTAAGCAGTGGTATTCTCGGATGCTTCCCAGTGTAAGATGTGACGCCCACTGATGAAGCACCCCCTGCTGGGGGGTCGGGGTTCATCAGACAGTTTGAGTACATACATGTACTTTAGCTCCATGAGCCGCTCGCCTGTTTCTTGCAATTGGTTTAGTACTTGTATGTTCATGTGTGTTAAAGTCCTGCGCACAGAAGCTCGAGAGGATCGTGTGATGTTCCCTCCGCTGCCTCCTGTCCTTTAGTATTCTTTGCTTTAGGGAAGGCGGCACTGCGACTGGCAATGGTGTACATTTGTGGTGCTCTGAAGCTCTGCATAAAACGTTCCCCTTGCTACACAAAAGACACAACGCCTTGCATCGCCAATGCTTGTTCACCTCACAAAACACGTGAGCAGAGTTTACTTGTGGTTCCACATGTGAAACAAGCAGTTTGTGAAGTGGACTAGACGATGTGAAATATTAAACAAAGCTAACAAGTGGCCCCGCGGCATGCATAACACCTTCGTTGAGTTCTGGCATCTTAACCACATAACTTTGCATTCTGGGGGATTGAACTAATAAAGAACGTTTAAAGGCAAAAATACAAGCCCCCAGCGCAATATGTTGTTGCCTGAAGAGCCAGGAGTAGCTGATGATATCATGTCATAGTGGACTTGGCAGACTTTGAAATACTAAATAAAATGGAGTTCCTGGCCTTAACCCTGGTCTCCCTACAAGAAACGAGGCGAAACAGCCCAGTGGGGGAAAGAGCAGAGATGGCCTGTGCAATGCAGATACCAGCATCTCACTGCTCACATGCTACCTAAACACTCCCTGGAAAAACAAACAAGCATTGGAAAATGCCAATAGGTCTCGCCTTTGGGACCTAGCAGCTTTGACAACAGTTTTAGCTATGCTGTGCCGCATCCCTAAAGGTGTGCAGCATGGCTAAAACTGAATAAAAGAATTCTATGATGTGGCTGCCCGCATCATTCTGTAAGCACAGGCACCACGTGTACGCTCCCCTACAAAATGATGTGGCTCATTTTTTTATTTTATTTACTAACGCATGTTGGATAGGTTAATTAAAAAGAGGAAAAATGCATGAAAGCATTTTTATTTAATGGGTGTGGAAGCAACAGGATGGGGGGCAAGAAACACGGGAACGGGGGTGGAGGAAAGCAACACAGAGGGTGTGGCTGGGAGAAGTAACTTGAGGGTGCAAGTGGGGGAGGAAGAAAAGCAAATGGGTGAGAGATAAGAACATGGAGTGTGGGGGGGAAGCATCGTGAGGAAGCAATGCTGATGAGAAGCACATGAGGACATGACCATTACGGAAGGGGCCATGGAGAAGCACACCAAGGAGACAGCTGGAAAACACTTGCTCTCTCATGGAGTGCTTCGAACAAAAGAACATAGTAATTCCCCAAAAGTGTGCAGTGGAAGGGCCAAGTACATTTGCAATGCTCCAGGGGAAGGACGGACACAAGATGGACAAGGCAAGCCATCAAATAAGAAGCAGACGAACAAGAGGGATAGTAAAGACAACCAATGATAAGCAGTGGGTGGGCTGAAAGCCCCTTGTTGTTCTTGGTAAGCCTACGATAGGTCTTTCGCAACCTGTTTGGTAAATTCGACCTAAAAGGAGTTCTTTACCAGAGCAATGCGAGTAGCTCCAGTTGAAACAAAGGAAAAACAATTTCTGGCACCCCTCTTCCAGAGCCCCTTCTCCGACTATAGTTTGTCGTGATTCAGGTGGAGTGCCTGTAAAACAGTGTGATGTGGTCTGCCTCGAACAGGTGGAGCATGTGCCGTGGGGACTGCCAACGCGTGCGATAAATGTATGTGCTAAATGCACAATACTGCAGGAGACACATGCAGTTCACCTGTTGTATATTCCTGCAAGAGTGATCATCGACTGGTACCCATGATGGCTTATGGCTGGGACCCAGGGCCCCAGCACTCAATCACAGGAGGGCCCCGCAACGGAAAGACCCGAGGCAGACTGAGCGGAAGGGATTGGCCAGGTGTGGTTCACTCCAAAGCCAAGACAAGCACCGCTGAAGAGGGGCCGCTGTGAGGAGCACCGCTGAACAGGGACCGCCGTGGCAAGCACCGCTGAACAGGGCCCTTCAAGGCAAGCACCGCTGAACAGGGCCCCGCCAAGACAAGCACCGCTGAACATGGCCCTTCAAGGCAAGCACCGCTGAACAGGGCCCGCCGTGGCAAGCACCGCTGAACAGGGCCCTTCAAGACAAGCACCGCTGAACAGGGACCGCCGTGGCAAGCACCGCTGAACAGGGCCCTTCAAGGCAAGCACCGCTGAACAGGGACCGCCGTGGCAAGCACCGCTGAACAGGGCCCTTCAAGGCAAGCACCGCTCCGCTGGGCCCTCATTTCAAGCACCGCTCCGCTGGCCCTTCCTGTCAAGCACCGCTCCGCTGGGCCCTCATCTCAAGCACCGCTTCGCTGGCCCTTCCTGTCAAGCACCGCTCCGCTGGGCCCTCATCTCAAGCACCGCTCCGCTGGGCCCTCATCTCATGCACCGCTCCGCTGGCCCTTCCTGTCAAGCACCGCTCCGCTGGGCCCTCATCTCAAGCACCGCTCCGCTGGGCCCTCATCTCAAGCACCGCTCCGCTGGGCCCTCATCTCAAGCACCGCTCCGCTGGGCCTTCCTGTCAAGCACCGCTCCGCTGGCCCTTCCTGTCAAGCACCGCTCCGCTGGCCCTTACTGTCAAGCACCGCTCCGCTGGCCCTTCCTGTCAAGCACTGCTCCGCTGGGCCCTCATCTCAAGCACCGCTCCGCTGGGCCCTCATCTCAAGCATCGCTCCGCTGGCCCTTCCTGTCAAGCACCGCTCCGCTGGGCCCTCATCTCAAGCACCGCTCCGCTGGTCCTTACTGTCAAGCACCGCTCCACTGGGCCCTCATCTCAAGCACCGCTCCGCTGGGCCCTCATCTCAAGCACCGCTCCGCTGGGCCCTTCCTGTCAAGCACCGCTCCGCTGGGCCCTTCCTGTCAAGCACCGCTCCGCTGGGCCCTCATCTCTAGCACCGCTCCGCTGGGCCCTCATCTCAAGCACCGCTCCGCTGGGCCTTCCTGTCAAGCACCGCTCCGCTGGGCCCACATCTCAAGCACCGCTCCGCTGGGCCCTTCATCTCAAGCACCGCTCCGCTGGGCCCACATCTCAAGCACCGCTGGCCCATTGGCAGCACCGGATCTGTGTCGTGCAGGCCTTCACGAGGCACTCTGCCCACCATGCCTCCTCCATGACCAGTGGAGTCTGTAATCCACCTGATGGACTGTGGCTTTGCACTCCCCAGGATGGCACAGTGGGCAAGCCACCCACTGTAGAGACTTGAGAGACTGTGGCTTTGCACTCCCCAGGATGTGACAGTGGGCAAGCCACCCACTGTAGAGACTTGAGAGACTGTGGCTTTGCACTCCCCAGGATGTGACAGTGGGCAAGCCACCCACTGTAGAGACTTGAGAGACTGTGGCTTTGCACTCCCCAGGATGGCACAGTGGGCAAGCCACCCACTGTAGAGACTTGAGAGACTGTGGCTTTGCACTCCCCAGGATGTAACAGTGGGCAAGCCACCCACTGTATAGACTTGAGAGACTGTGGCTTTGCACTCCCCAGGATGGCACAGTGGGCAGCCCACCCACTGTATAGACTTGAGAGACTGTGGCTTTGCACTCCCCAGATGGCACAGTGGGCATGGAGGAGCTTCGTGGATCTGGCGTCGTGGACTCATGTGGCTGAGGTGCCCCCCCTTCCCTTCCCCCTGAGGTGCCTGTTTTAATTTTGTGATGCCCCAGCAGTGTTCTCTCCAATGGAGTCTGTCTCGTGTGTGGGCTTTGCCCACGTGTTAATGCACATTGGCCCACGGACATTTGCAGTTGGATAACTGTGCTGGACTTTGGCTCACTGTATATATTTAGTTACAGATGTGTACATATTTATTTTTATATTTCTGAGTTCGCTATACTTAATTACTGATATAATATAGTTCTATTTTGACAATCATGGCCTTTTGTCTTTGCATTTTTGTTTTAGGGGTTTGGGGGTGTCACTCTGACTTTTTAATCAGCATTGGTGTGTAGGTATTTGGGTGGGGGTGAGGGTGGGGGTGGGTGTGTCGCGTATGTGTGTGCCCGTAACCTTTCCTCCTCCCCTGTGTCGTAGGAGCAGTACTCACCGTTGTCGTCTGCGGCGACGTTCGTGATCCTGGAAGAAGAGCAGGAAGGCAATGACTGGGAGGATGTGGAGTTCGGGTTCCATGCTGTCCGGATTCCGCGTGGAGTGTCTCGAGGTGATCGTTTTCCATTGAAAATGTCTGTTTCCGCCGTGTTTTTATCGGCGGTGCTCCCGCCCCGGAAAAGCTGGCGGATTGGTGGGTCGTGATAGGGTGGGCGGTACATTGTCTGCCGCCTGGCTGTTGGCGGTGACCGCCGCGCTGTTTGTTTGTGCCGCCGTGGCGGTCGGAGTGTTAATGTGGCGGACTGTGTTGGCGGTTCCCGCCAGGGTCAGAATTCCAATTTTTGGACCGCCAGCCTGTTGGCAGGTTGGCCGCCGCTTTAACACCTACCGCCAGGGTCAGAATGACCCCCAAACTGACATTTGACCTCTCTCTCTGAACATAGAGCAAATGGAGCAAGACAAAAACAAGATTCAAAAGCATCTTTATTGCCAACACCTGTTCTCAGACCAGTAGGCTCTAAAAATAGTTTGCCCTGATAAAATCTGACTTGCCAGGGTGAGGAGATTTCTCAAGGCATGTGAATTATGTAGAGTTTACTCATGTTAGCAAGGGAACATTAAATACTGTATTGAGGGAAATATGTTTATGTCTAGCATCAGTTATAGCCAACATTTCTTGTTTAAAACATTATATAATACAGAATGTATATTAGTTCTCCAATATGTATGTGACAGTGTTTTGTACTCCTTTTATGTATGATAAGTAAAATATTCAGCCATTTTTATTTATGCAATACTATGCTGTTTTGCATATTTATGATTGTATTTGACTAAGTTATATGTCTTCAGTTATCATTATCATTTGAAGATATTGTATTTAAATCACATATCTTGAGTTGACTGTATTTAATTGTAACAACATTTACTAAGTTGAACTAAAATAAGGCCAACAAAAAAAGAAAACAGTTCCTTCCACTACACAGAAGATAGGATGATAATTCATGCCTCCTAAAGGTAAGCCAGGAGGCTGTGGAAATTCTCATTTCTGAGAGTAAAACTATCAAAGAAAATACTGAAAGGATAATAAAAGATATGTCTCCATTCAGGAAACAGGTGACTGAAATCACCTTGAAGGTATTGGATGTGCATGTTACAGTTAAAGATAATACTGAAGTTGTTTCATTTATTAGACCCATAATTGACGTGGTCACCACCTCTAGAAATCTTTGGTAGAGTTGGAAAACAGTAGGAGGCAGTGTCAGAATATTTGGTTTGAAGGAGGAAGTAGACGGTTCAGATTGTAGAAGTAAAATTAAGAAGTTTGTTCTGGACCTCCTAAATGTAACAACTTTGAGACTATTTGAAGAGGAAAAGCCACCAGATATCCCTCATTGTTATTCCAATATCTTTAATCGTTTTAGATGTTTCATGTGTATTACAATTACAATATACTTTCCTATTACTTATTCATAATCATAGATAAACGTAATGCTTTAAAGACTCCATCTCTTAACATTAAAGACTCAAGACATCCTGCTAGGAGATGTAAAATGTACAACTACTTTAAGAGGTTGTAGTATGAAAGAATTTTATTTCAAGAAACACATATACCTAAAATCACTTTATCTTCTATGAGCAAATATTATCCCAATTTTTATCCTTCACCAACTTGTGGGGAAATTGTGTAGCTATTTTATATCATAAGTCTTTACATTTGGCTTTATAAGATCAAATCAGACTTAGGAGGGAGGTGGGTTTGGGCAAAAGTGGAGGATGCTGATTTACAATTTCTTGTTTTGAACATATATGGTCCTACTATGGATGACACAAACATTTGAAAAATCTATTAGTTCAATGTTGTTTGAACTTGATAATCTCCCAATTTTTATAGGTGGAAACTTTAACTTATGTATAGACCCTCTATTGCATAAGATGTACAGATGTGCCTTTAGACACCCTAAGAACCATAAAGTACTGCATGAACTAATTCACACCATTAAATTGTTTGATCCTTGGCATTTAAAATATCCTACGTCTAGAGAATTTATCTTTTTTCATATATGCACAGTGTTCACATATTTATCACCTTCTAGTTTTGAGTTACTTTTTACATTCTGTCTCACATCCTGTTATTAATCCAGTTTGTGCATCTGGTCATGCTATAATTTCTTTCAATTTAAAAATATCAGACATTAACTCTCCATGTCCTAGATAGTGTATGAAGAGTGATATTGCTTTAAATCTAGAAAACAAACATATATTGTATAGGGCAATCCAAAAATGTTATACTTAAAACATTTTTTAGATAATGACCTCAGTAACACTTCACTTGGTTAAAATTAGGATGCAATTAAAGCCACTGTGCATGGGGTCCTCATCTCTATAATTAAGTAATTAATATTTCCCTCCTTAAGTGATTTAATGTGAAAACCACCATATTTTCATTTGTACACCTAATGGATAACCTTCATCTTTCACAAGTTGAATTTCCACATTACAGCTAAGAACACCTCTTATTAAGTCATACCCAGATATCACAAATATTTCTAAAGCTCCCTTAATCTTGAGTAAATAAAATTTCTTTACATGTACAGATCATATGTCATCAAAAGTGTATAAAATGTTTCATTCTCATTATTGTAAATTAAACTGATTGCCCAGTGCCAGTCTGCTCCCCCCAAATCCCACTGGACAGTATCCGATCTGCCGCTGGTACCTGAAACACAGGTACAACTACACAGATATTCTTTTGTTGAGCCAGTTCATTCGCTCAGATGGGGGGATGCTTTCACTGGACTCTGTGCAGAAGAACACAGGAAAGTAGCCATTTGTGTAGCAATGGCTCATAGATCAGATTACTTCTCATTACATCACTGGACGCGCCTGGAACTTTGAAAGGGACTACATATCCCAGACTGCTTTGTTGCCCCAGGAGGCGGCCATCTTACCAGCACCTGCATCCACTTGACCAGACCAACAAGCGCTATATAGCATGTGGGGGCATTTTGCAGCGCGGGATGTGCCCGGGCCAAGGGCAGGCCCATCCACACCCGTCGTATCCCGGAGAAGGCTGGGCTGGGCCATCCCCCTAACATTTATTCTAAGAAGGCACCGTTGACTCTTGCCACTATTGTATCTTCTTGTAGGTGTATCACTGAACTAACTTTTTATAGAACACTTATCCGTCAAATATAGCTCAATGGGCAAAAGGAAAGCAGTAGAGGGTGGGGCAGGGTCGGTGTTAAAAACTAAGCGGAAAAGACATAAGCATGCAGCCAATAACTGTGTTATGGACAGAATTGACAACCTTCTTGACAAATGTGAAGGAATCTTAACTTCCTCCCACGGACAGTGGCCCCAACGAAACTGGGGGAAGGGTGCTCCCCAGTCAGAAGGGCGCTGGTCACAAGAAAATTGCTGACATATTTGTAAAATGCGGCCAACAGGCTATAGCCTCCACAGGGCAGGGGGAGGGTAGGGATGTTATCACCCACGCTCCCCCATTATCAGCGGATAAGCCACCAACTGATCCCAGCGACCCTATTCAGTGCATCAGCCGCTTTACCCCTTTAATAAATATCTCAGACACAAAGGACGACCCTGATCCATGCATCAGGGTGGGTGGGTCAGTAGATGTAGATTTAAATGAGCCCAGTCCAATGCACAGCATATGTTATGCATACAAGATTTAAAGAGGGAGGTGTCAGAACTTAAGTCTATGATTAATTCATTAATTGCAATAGTCAAGCAACTAATTTCTCCAGACACATCGACTTCCATAAATCATTACCGCAATCCAGTGCCAAACCATTCAGGTACCATGACGAAATTGCCCACAACGCTAGCAAATAGTTGTGCTGACCAATCTCTAGCTGATGCTAAGGTCAAGAAATCCGATCAGCCCCTCACCCAATAGCTTAGGTGCAGGAAAGGCATCCGATGCCTACTATCAAACTATGAAAACCACAAGCAATGCTGTCCCCAACTGCACTGCACAACCCCTCATTGACCAACTCCAATCTACAAGGACTGTTCTAATGGGCAATGTTCCCAAGCTTCACCCAATGGCACAAAGAGAAGGGGGAGATTCCATCAGAAATAAGGCAATTCATTGGATTCGCCATGTAAGAGGAGGTTACTCTGTAATACGTTAGGATATAATTGATGCAGTAAGATGGCCCGACTTAGGCACACACTTTGACATTCTACAGTTGACATTTAGGGATAGGAGCATGGTGGACAACCTGGTGGCCCTAGGCGCAAGGACAAGTGCTCCAGGGCAATCCTGTATCCAGTTCAAATACCCTGGTTCACCTGTATACTGTAGAGCTCGTTCCATCCACTGCCCAACAGGTAATCCATTTGCTCTTAGCAAGAATAATTGACTTAAAGCATCAACTGAAATACACTTTGAACTTCCCCTTGACTTACATGTGTAGGAAAGTACCATCTTGCCTGGCATGGGGCCAATCGTCACTGCAGGCTAGTGACTAATTTTACCAATTCTGATTGGTACACTTGAACACCCTTATAATTCCCTAGTATATGGTACTTAGGGTATTGGGGTTCCAGGAGATCCCTATGGGCTGCAGCATTTTTTTTGCCACCCATTGGGAGCTCAGACAATTCTTACACAGGCCTGCCACTGCAGCCTGACTGAAATAACGTCCATGTTATTTCACAGCCATTTTACACTGCACTTAAGTAACTTATAAGTCACCTATATGTCTAACCCTCACTTAGTGAAGAGTAGGTGCAAAGTTTCTTAGTGTGAGGGCACCCTGGCACTAGCCAAGGTGACCCCACATTGTTCAGGGCAATTTCCCCGGACTTTGTGAGTGCGGGGACACCATTACACGCGTGCACTACATGTAGGTCAATACCTATATGTAGCATCACCATGGTAACTCCGAACATGGCCATGTAACATGTCTAGGATCATGGAATTGTCACCCCAATTGGGGGGACAATTCCATGCATCCCCGGGGCTCCAGCATAGAGCCTGGGTACTGCCAAACTAACTTTACGGGGTTTTCTCTGCAGCTACAGCTGCTGCCAACTCTCAGACAGGTTTCTGCCCCCTTGAGGCCTGGGCAGCCCAGTCCCAGGAAGGCAGAACAAAGGATTTCCTCTGAGAGAGGGTGTTACACCCTCTCCCTTTGGAAATAGGTGTGAAGGGCCTGAGAGGAGTAGCCTCTCCTCGCCTCTGGAAATGCTTTGAAGGGCACAGATGGTGCCCTCCTTGCATAAGCCAGTCTACACCGGTTCAGGGACCCCCCCCCCAGCCCTGCTCTGGCGTGAAACTGGACAAAGGAAAGGGGAGTGACCACTCCCCTGACCAGCACCTCCCAGTGGAGGTGCCCAGAGCTCCTCCAGTGTGCCCCAGACCACTGCCATCTTGAATGCAGAGGTGTGAGGGCACAATGGACAGCTCTGAGTGGCCAGTGCCAGCAGGTGATGTCAGAGACCCCTCCTGATAGGTGTTTACCTTTCTCTGTAGCCAATCCTCCTCTGAGGGATATTTAGGGTCTCTCCTGTGGGTATCTCACCAGATAACGAATGCAAGAGCTCACCAGAGTTCCTCTGCACTTCCCTCTTCGACTTCGGCCAAGGATCGACCGCTGAGTGCTCCAGGACGCCTGCAAAACTGCAACAAAGTAGCAAGTAGCAAGAAGACTACCAGCAACATTGTAGCACCTCATCCTGCCAGCTTTCTTGACTGTTTCCTGGTGGTGCATGCTCTGAGGGCTGTCTGCCTTCACCCTGCACTGGAAGCCAAGACGAAATCTCCTGTGGGTCGATGGAATCTTCCCCCTGCCAACGCAGGCACCAAACTTCTGCATCACCGGTCCTCTGGGTCCCCTCTCATCTCGACGAGCTTGGTCCCTGGAACACAGGAGCTGGATCTAAGTGTCCCCGACAATCCAGTGGCCCTTCTGTCCAAATTTGGTGGCGGTAAGTCCTTGCCTCCCCACGCCAGACAGTAATCCTGTGTACTGGGTCAACTGCTGCTGCTAGGGCTTCTGTGCACTTTTGCAAGACTTCCTCCATGCACAGCCTAGCCCAGGTCCCCAGCACACTGTCCTGCATTGCCCAACTCACTGAGTTGGACTCCGACATAGTGGGACTCCCTTTTGTTGTGCTAAGTCGACCGTCATGCTCAGATATTCCGAATGCATGTTCAGGTGCTTCTGCGGGTGCTGCCTGCTTCTGCGTGGGCTCTCCGTGTTGCTGAGCGCCCCCTCTGTCTCCTCCTCCAAGGGGCGACCTCCTGGTTCTTCCTGGGCCCTGGCAGCACCCAAAACCTTCAACCCCGACTCTTGCAGCTAGCAAGGCTTGTTTGCAGACTTTCTGCGTGGAAAGAACTCTGCATCTTCCAGCCCGCCGTGGGACATCTTCTGACCAAAGGAGAAGTTCCTGGCATCTCCACCTGGAGGCAGCCCTTTTGCACCTTCATCCGGGGATTAGTGGGCTCCTGCCCCACCTGGACACTAGCGTAACTCTTGGACTTGGTCCCCTTCCTTTACAGGTCCTCAGGTCCAGGAATCTGTCTTCAGTGCTTTGCAGTCAGTTGTCTTTGCAGAATCCCATATCTCGACTTTCCTGTCTTTATGGGGTAGTACGGTAACTTTACTCCTACTTTTCAGGGTCTTGTGGTGGGGTATCTTGGACACCCTTAGTGTTTTATTACACTCCCAGCGACCCTCTACACACTACACTAGGCCTGGGGTCCATTCGTGGTTCGCATTCCACTTTTGGAGTATATGGTTTGTGTTGCCCCAGCCTATTGTCTACTATTGCATTCTATTGTGTCCTACAGTCTTTGCACTACTTTTCTAACTGTTTACTTACCTGATTTTGGTTTGTGTGTATATTTTGTGTATATTATTTACCTCCTAGGGGAGTATATCCTCAGAGATACTTTTGGCATATTGTCACTAAAATAAAGTAACTTTGTTTTTAGTAACACTGAGTATTGAGTTTTCTTGTGATATAGTACTAAGTGATATAAGTGGCACAGTAGGAGCTTTGCAAGTCTCCTAGTTCAGCCTAAGCTGCTCTGCTATAGCTACCTCTATCAGCCTAAGCTGCTAGAACACCTCTAATCTACTAATAAGGGATAACTGGACCTGACACAAGGTGTAAGTACCACAAGGTACCCACTATAAGCCAGGCCAGCCTCCTACAAAATGAAACAACTGTCTCTTGTCTGGCTGTAGTCCTCTGCTGGCACTCACGTTTCTTCTCCTTACAGATCCCACCAGACCACCCATGATCCATTGCATAGCCGTGATAACATTGCACATTCTTTCCCCAGTGAATCTCACTTATTACAGATAGCAAAGCATGAGAATACCGCACCTAGGACCAAGTCAGGTCCCCCAGATGGTTATCATTACTCGATACAGGATTCGCTGGACAACAGTGATGACGACCCCTCTCCTCCCAAGCAACCTCACCTGTTAAGCCACCCTCTGGTAACCAAACCCTCAAATATGTCAGTGGACAGGGCTGTCCATTCAACCACCGGGGTATGACTTGTCTCATGGAATGTTGCAGGTCTGAGATCTATCCTCCCCCTCCCCCCCTTTACCTCCTTTATTGAGGAACACAACATATGTATTTTTCAAGAGACATGGTTGACTGATCCACTCTTTCGAACTGGTTATTCCAACATTTGTATTCCTGCTCTGCCTAGTAGCAGGGGCAGGCCCTCTGGGGGTCTAGGCATTTGGACTAGAACATCACTAAACTGCCGTATACTTTACTCAGACTGGAGGCTGGCGCACCATCGCTAGGCACACAGAAAATTCCGGTCCTGCTCTTTGCAGACGATACACTCCTGATAGCCAAGACCCAAGTCGATTACGTAAACGCCTTGTGTGTTTTGAGGAATTCTGCTCCACACTGGGACTTAAAATCAATGCCTTGATCCACACAGATCATTTAGAGGAAAGTTCACTCTCGAGGGAACTCCACTTGAAAAGGTTGGTACTTTTAGTTACCTGGGCATAATGTCAAGTAAAAAAATGTCTTGGAAATCACATATTGCAAAGCAAGCACTAAAGTTAAAGCAAACAACGGAGGTCTTAATAAAGGACTTTAAACTCTCACATACGAAACCAATACGCCCCGCAATCCGGATATATGTAACCAAGGCAGTAAGTTCATCCCGCTACGGGGCTGAACTTTGGGGCTATGCCAAAGCCCAAGAAATAAAGGTTTCTGAAAATAATTTCTTAAGAAATCTAGTGTCCCTCCCGCCAAGTACTCCACTGTTTCCCCTTTTTAAAGACCTAGGCATGAAACGCATTGATCACAAAGCCCACCTACGTCCCCTCCTGTAATGGTGGCATCTTTGGACTAGCCCAGAGCTTGCCTCCTTTACTACAGTCCTGCAGGTCATCTTAGAAGCTGACCACTCCCAAAGTATCCCTCGGTTCAGACACATCAAGGGGCTACTTTACTCTCTTGGGCTTAGAGAACTTTGGGATTCCCCAACCACTACTTCCTTCCCTTCAAAAAGTGATCTTAAAAAATTGTACTGCCACATGGCAGACTCTGAAGACATGAGGGTTGTTCTTCACTCTACACTATCATGTGACTTCACCAACCTAAAAGAAACGTGCAAATACGAGGCTTTCTGGGACATAATCACGGTGCCAAGAGAGAGGAAGTTGTACTTCCAGTTTCGTATCTGCAACCTGTTGTTAAGACTATTTACTAGTCACTGGGCACATGAGTAAACAACCATCTGCCCAGCTTGCAAAGCACCCATTGAAAACCTCCCTCACATCCTGTTTGTCTGCCCTGCATTCACTGCGTCACGCAGGAAATGGCTGGCCCCGGCTTGTAGACTACTGGGAGTTCGCAGGTCCGAATTAGCTCTCCGAATTCTTAGATCAGACACTCGCCCTAAGCTAGTGATTGCTGTTGCCAAATTCTTTGGGGCAAGTTGGATTGTCAGGGGGAAAGTTCTATCTGTATAATGGCATTAGCAAGAATGTATAAACCTACTCTGGGAGCGTATTTAATTTTATTATTTTACCTAATCACATGTACTGTATATATTTTATTTAATTCTGTATAATTATTTATTGTTGCTGTGCTTTTGTGGCTCTTGTAGCTGAAATAAAGTTCTTTTGACTGACTGACAAAATTAAACTGTTTATTACATCATAAACAGGAAGAAGAGACTGATATGTTGTTTACTGTTGATGACGCTTTTTTACCAGCTTCTATTTTGCAAACTAATTACTTTTTAAGGTAGTATACGCTATGGACTTCTACCAAAATGTTTCATGCTAAATAGCTCAAATCCTATGCTTGTTATAAATGTAATGAAGATGTCAGTTTAATCGGTAATATGATATTTTAATGAAAAATATATTACCTTTTGAGTTGGCTATGGGATTCAATTTGCAAAATTATTTATATAAAAGTAAATGTATTATATTCACAACTTATTTATAAATCTATAGGTTTCAAGTCTTTTAAACAGATATGTATGAAAATATTTTTGATGCTCTAATAGCTTAGGGGATTAAATCTATTGCTTCTAATTAGATGTCATCAACTGGATTATCCTATCACACTTGGTCACTGAGGGTTAATTTAGAGAGGAATGAATCCAGTCATTTCTGCATTATCTAACTTAGGTTTAAGGCATCTGCCTTGGTGTCTCCTTTGGATGATTTTATGGACACCACGTTGCTTTCTGTTATGTTACCCCTGTTGTCTAGCCCTCACCCTTTCCCTTAGAATACATATTAGCTGTTAGATAACCTTTGTATTTCAATTTTAATGTGTTGTAATGTTAGCTGAAAACATCAATAAAATACTTTGACCTGGAAAAATGGCAAGTTATGCCAGCAAGGTGATGCTGTGTGACATCCTTAATGGTACACAGAGGCCACCCTATGTATCGCAATCTCATCTACGTAGGGTGTGAGGTTGCTCCAAATTAAACAGATTTTAGGTAATTGTTGGGTCCATTGTTGTCTGCATTAAAGGCTTGCAGCAGTGGATTCACACTTTCTGCATCAACAAAGAAGATCCATAGAACAACAAGTCCAAGGAGGTGTCCAGGGGCTGGGGGGTAAAAGTGGGTAGGAGGGAGACGAAAAAAATACTTCACAGGAATCTATGCATCTTCACAGGTAATTTCGTAAACACAGTTCAAGTTCTTGGAACACTGCTGCCGGTGGAAAGTGCTCTCAAGACATTATGGCTCAGCAACTGTAGCAGCCTCTTCTAGGATCAATGTTGGGTTTCATTTCTCTAAAAAGAGTCTAATGAGGAAGGGACAGGAAATGGTTCTTATGGGAATAAGAAGAACTGAGATGGGCACATTTACACATGAGCGGGTGATGCATTGTACGTAATGGGTCTTGCTGTTTTTCCCAGACATCCTCCAATAGACAAACATCATTTGAGGAATGAATGTTGGGGTACATACTAGTGCTGGGGACTCCAGTTTTCCGCCCCTCTTGATCATAATGGTTCAGGACTGGTCTTGGCAGTGGCAGAAGTGAAGAACTGTTAAGGGAAGTGATGTTTCTCTTGCACAGCATCTGTTCAACACTAGCAACAAGCTAGTCAAGGGACACTTTACTAAATCCCCTGTTTCTATCCCTGCGCACAGATGACCACAATATGGCAGTCAGGGTTCTTTTACTACTGTCTGCCTCAGCTTTTCATCTAGAAAGGAGCAGAAGCATCAAGGAGCAGAATGGAATTCTTAGTAATAAACACAAAGTATTACTTTTTGTTACCACCGTGTCAGTGATGCAAGGTCACCTTGGAGCTCACTGTATTTCATTTGAACCCTGGACCTAAAACCAGGACTTTGTAGTGATGAACCATCATCCAGGTGTGAACAGCTTTTACATTTGGATACAATGCATCTTTTCTTTGCTACTGTGTTCAACAGTTACATCTTTTCCACAGAGCTCCAGCAATGTATTAGAAGATGCTCATGAACTTTAACAATGTAGTGGCTATAAATACCGACCCCAGGCTTCAACAAACAGTTGTGGCTGAAAAGGGTCCAAATAGTGAATTTTGCAGCAAAATGTTTATGTAGCAGCTAAAACCTCACAGAGTCTGAAAGGGCACTCACACAATATTGCAATAATGTAACACTCTGCCAAACAATCCTGACCATCCATAAATATGCTGTGGGATCACGCGCTCCAATGAAATGCGAAAAGAATGCAGCTAAATGGTCCATTGCTTAAGCACAGTTTACATGCACAGGGGCTCATTTATGAGAGGCTTGCGCTGCAGGAGCATCTCTTTTTCTGATGCTCCAAGGGCACAAACCTCTCAACCATATCTATGAGGCCACGCAGCGCCACTTTGCGTGGCTTTGAATGTCCTCATAGACATGGAGTAAGACAAAGCACTGCAAGTCGCTGCGTTGCCTTCCTCTGCGCCAGGGAGGCGATCCATCGGCGCTGCGGTGGACTCTCTCACCCCCATGGATTTTGACACATCCCTAGATTTACAGACGCATGTGAAGCTGGTGATGCTCCAAAACCAGGGGAGGTGCAATGAAGAGAAATATCTTCCTGCCTCCTTGTTCTTCCTCTTTCTATGTGTGCTGCAGCACACATAGAAAAAGGAAAAAGCCTCCCCCGGATTGTTTTTGTGCAGGAAGGTGCTCCTTCCTGCACAAAACAATCTTGCTAACAACAGACACCCGTGCACCATAATGCAAGAATGCCTGCATTGGTGCTAGGCAGCCGACTGTGACCAGCCAGGGGGAAAGCACAGGAATGTACTGTACTGCATTCCTCTCCTGTCACATTGGGGTAGCGCAGCGCGGCAAGAAGACTTGTGGGGCTGCCCTTCACCAGTTCCCCATAAATAAGCCCCACAGTTTCGAATAAAGGCTGCTGAGGAAAGGCTTGGTGTTTTGTTTACTTATTTTCTTTTTCCAGTTTTCTTCAGCGCTGTCACACCTTGGTAGATGCGTTTTACAAATATCCTGTTGAAATACATTGTATGGATACAGTAGTAAAACACAACAGGAAAGGAAAGAAGTAGTAACATTGGAGACAGGCTGCAGGCACACAGAGCTGTAAGAGCAGAGAAATTACCACTTATTTAAAAGGGGCATTTCTAAAGTAGTAATGTTAAATCCAACTTTACCAGTAAAGACGATTTATCATTATCATTCCAAAGATCTGAAATATCATGCAGCTACTCCTTTCTAATCAGGAACTACAGCTTAAATGCGTATAAAGGATTTACCAATGCTAACCTATGAAAAAAGCAGGACTAGCAGTAGTGAAAAACAAATGTAGGTGTTTTTCACTACTAGAACATGAAGAACTTAAAAGTACATGTCCTACCTTTTACTTACATAGTACCCTGCCCTGTGGGCTACCTAGGGCCTACCTTAGGAGAGACGTATATGTAATAAAAGGGGAATTTAAGGCTCAGCAAGTAGTTTTAAATGCCAAGTCGAAGTAGCAGCACACACAGGCTAAGTGGCAGGCCTGAGGCATGTTTGCAAAACTAGTTGTGTGAGAGGTATAATCAGTGGTGAAGGCCCACTGGTAGCATTTAATTTGCAGGCCCTGGGCACATACAGTACACATATGCCATTTGGGGTTTGGCCAATGTTACTATGATTTAGGGGAGGAAGCACACACACTTTAGCACTGGTTACCACTTTACAAGGGACTTACAAGTAAACTAAATATGCCAATCAGGTATACACCAATGTCACCATATTTAGGGGAGAAGCACTTTAGCACTGGTCCGCAGTGGCAAAGTGCTCAGAGTGCTCATACGAGGAAGGCAAAACGTTTGGGGTAACCCTAAAAAATGGCTATTTGCAACACCATCCCACCAGTGTCAGAGCACCCTGTCTGGGCCTGATATCAACGTGTCATTGTTGGGGATAATGGATGAATGAGCTGACTCCGGAGGATAATGGAGGGCCTTGGATTCCTGTTTGCTAAGAGGGATATAGCCTATTCTTGGCAGGAGGCGTCATCCCCCCTTGGGGTTGGCCTGTAGTTGAAGCACAGACTATTGTTCTGCAACGGAGAAGAAGGTATAGAAGTGGAGCGGCTGCACAGCAAAGCATAGCAAGGCTTGGGGTCCATGAGGCCTAATCAGGTTCCATATATAGTGGTGTTATTCCTGTGTTATCTATATGGGACATGGCTGTACTATAATGGTCATTGTGTAATGCTTTCCCGCTGAGCAGAAACTAGATTTTAAAGGCTGCATTAGTTTTAATAACATAATTTGTAAACATTATAAAAATAAGAAGTGAAGGTAGGGAGGGAGGAGTGCCTGGACGTATGAATCAAACAATAGGGTATGAATTGTATTCTGCTTGGATGGGTAACCAACGCAAAAAGGCACCATTTGTAAGTTCATCCCAGTCAGGAGTAGTTTGATTTTTCTCAGGTCCAAGATGCCAGAATTGAAGAAAAGTTGTTACTATTTTATACCAGATTGCTAAGAAGTGAACCAACTTAAAACCTTCTCTGTTCAATCAATTTTAGCAGCCTGTCATGATCAACTGTATTGAATGCTGCCGAGAAATCAATCAATCAATAATTTGTAAAGCGTGCTACATACCCATGAGGGTTTAAAGGCGCTGGGGGGGGTGCTGCTACTGCTCGAAGAGCCAAGTCTTGAATAGTTTTCTGAAGGAAAGAAGGTCCTGGGTCTGTCGTAGGTCCAGTGGGAGGGTGTTCCAGGTCTTGGCGGCGAGGTAAGAGAATGATCTGCCGCGGGAGATTTGCATCGGATGCGGGGGACGGAGGCAAGGGCGAGGTTAGCGGAGCGGAGATGCCGGGTGGGGGTGTAGAAGCTGAGTCTGTTGTTCAGGTATGATGGTCCAGTGTTGTGGAGTGCCTTGTGTGCGTCGGTGTGGAGCTTGAAGGTGATCGTCTTGTTGACGGCACAAGAAGGCAGACATCTCCTTCATTGTGGATAGTCAATAACTTCACAACAGCCATTTCCATTCTGAAACCAGAGAAGCATCTTGATTAACAAGAAGTTAGTTCACATTGACAAATGTGGTTAATCGATTAGAGAAACAGTATTCATTGGGTTTATGGACCATGGATGGTTCATTCCTGGTCTGTAGTTGGCATGATTGCTTTGGTCCAGTTTTGCTTTTTTGAGAATTAGTGCCCTCGGGTCTATTTTTAAGGAATTGGTTAAGATGCTTTGTGATAGAGGTGTTTTGAGCAGCAAGATCAAAGCTT